>NC_040031.1:2906810-3242215 GCF_000972845.2 Larimichthys crocea
TGACAGTCAACTCACCACAGGGCGTTCTCATGGCATCAAAGAATGAGGCTGTTGGTCAATTGAATTTCCAGACTGAGGTGACAGGTAGGCCCATCAGAAACAACTCACCAGTTGTCTCCAGAGTCCATTATTTATTCAAGAATAAGTCTCTGAAGTAACTGCAGTTTCTTTACAACAGGTTTTTACCGGATGTGTCTCGGGAACCACAACAACAAGTTTGGAGGGATCAGGGTCTTTATGAACTTTGGTGTCATCTACGAAGGCTTTGAGGAGTCAAAGGGAGAGATGGAGGAAGGAGAGAAAGTCCTCAACAGCACTTTGACAGATATTGAGGTATTTGTTTCAATTATACATGGTGTGTTTAAAATCTATTAATAAAAAAAACATGTCATCTGCATAAAGAGATATGCAACAAGTTGCATTACTGAAAATGATAATGGAAATGTTACTTTGACAAACTAGAGCTACTTTATTTCATTATTACATTATTATCTGACCATATACTGTAGAGTATATTACACCACATCATCTATAACTTTTTTGTATATTATGATACATAGTTGCATATAAATGATGTGAAATTATACAGTGTACCGTGTTTGGTTTAGGAGAGTGTACAGAAGCTCCAGAATCAGATCTTCCACATATGGCGTTATTACAACTTCGCCCGCATGAGGAAAGGAAAGGATCACTACCTCGTACTCTCCAACCTCAACTACGTCACTTGGTGGTCGGGGGCCCAAAGCTTCATCATCCTCCTGTCTGGATACCTGCAGCTCCTCGTCCTCAAAAGACTCTTCCACACAGACTCTAGCAGACCACGATGCTGAGAGTAGAACATCCAAACATCTAGATCACTGCCCTGAACCTTTGCCATGATTTAAATTTTCCCATAGCAGATTTATATTGATACATTTTTGGAAAAGACAAGTCTGAAGATATCTATCTAAAGATAGAAACTGGAATTAAGGATGTCTCAACTCAGTTTTCTTGCCCTCGATCCTGATTCATCCGAGTCATATGATATCAAGTATCTACCAATAAAAATCCAGATCCAATACTTCCTAGATAATACAGTTGCACAGTGCATCTTAGGTACAATGTAAAATCAATACAATGTATGCTTGATGATTAAATTAAAGTTCTGCAGTGCATTAAGAAATAAACTGCCTGTAAACAAACTAAGATTTATCTTTTTACAGAACTCTTATCAATTCCACCTAATGCAGCACTATGTAAACCAGACTGACTGATCAAAGCAGCACTCGAACAGTAACTCCCTTGTGTTCTACCAGGTAGAATTAAAAATTGACGATGAAAATGATGAAACATGACTCTGTTTTCATCATATCATGGTTGTTTTAATTAAATCAGCTTCAAATTATTCAAATCACTCGGTCATTTAGCACTCTATTTTTCAACTCACATGCATTTTCACTGCCACCCATCATAGACCTTAGACATAAATGTGTGCAGGTCTGGCTTACAGTCAAAACTTCACTTGTGATTTTCCTGACTGCTCACATTACAGAAATGAACAAGAAGTACTGGTTTAACAAAAAAACAAGAAAAAAAGTGCCCTATATATAGAACTGCTGCATTGGCAGACCATCATTATTTCCATCTTTCAAACAGATAATTGAAGCAGAAAACAGAAGGCATTAGAGAGAGTTTGTTGGTGCATAACTGGTTTGACTGTCAGATTCAACAGGCCGCTTTCCAACAGGTAAATAATCTTTAAGGTTTTGATATTATTGTTGTTGTTGTTGTCGTTGTTATTATTATTAATTTATATATAAATATTGAAACTGCTTTTGTTTGAAAGTGATCTTAGGAGGAACGATTACAGCAGAGTGATCCACTTGAGATCTTGAAGACACTTTAACAGGTTGCCTGCATTCTGATAGTGATAGATAGATTCTGATAGTCATTCTGATAGTGATTTAAGGAGTTACAGCTTAGATAGATTTGAGGATCATCTGCATACAAATAGAAGATTATATTATGTCTACGCATAAAATGTCCAAGAGGGAGCATGTACATAGGATCTGCTTTATATACTACTAAACTGAACTGTAAAGCCTCTTGAGGAAAATTTGTGATTTGCAATATGAAGCTTAGTAACATATCTCAAACCAAAAAGGTCATTGGTGATGTTGAGAGACAGAATAAGGAGTTAAGGCTGTGGCAGTATTCCATGTCATTCAAAGCTTGCTGTCTTTACAGATAATCATGGACGAAGGAGCATGGCTGGAAATAATGCAAAAAATCATAGGCACATTCCCGATCATCTACAAAATGGCTGAAAATGTGAAGACCAACAAGGAGCACTGCCAACAAATCGCCCAGAGAGTCAGATCCCTGGAAGACCTGGTTCTCAACATCAAACAAAGAAGACCAAGAAGGATCTCTGCTGTTGTGCACAATGCTCTGAAGGAACTCTGCATCACTCTCTACTCAGCCCAGACACTGATGATGAAATTCAACCAAACTCGTGGTTTTGTGGGCTTAGTGAAGTCCATCAGCTATAAAGACAAGTTAAAGGATGTGGACAAAAGGCTATCTGATCACCTCCATATTCTGTCAGGGGCTCTACTGATTGAACAGGGAAACATGCTGAACAAAGTGTTTGAAACTGTTTCAGGAGAAGAGAGAGAAGATGACGAGTATTTTAGCGAAGAAGCTAGCTCCACCACAGCTATCATGCCTCCTCCCAGCACCACACCCCCCATGCCAATGTCAATCCCCACAACTTCCATGCCTCCTCCCAGCACCATACCCCCCATGCCAATGTCAATCCCCACAACTTCCATGACTCTTCCCAACATTATGCACCCCATGCCAATGTCTATCCCCACAACTTCCATGACTCTTCCCAACATCGTGCCCCCCATGCCAATGTCTTTCCCCACAACTCCCATGCCTCTCTATGACATGATGCACCCTATGTCAATGTATGGCCTCACAGGTGGAAACATGTCTCCAATGCCTTACTTGGACTCAACTTCAGGCCTGGATGAATTATTATCTTTGTACAATCTGCTGTCTGATTTTTAAAGGCAAAAGGTTTTGTTTCTGTTTGTTCTTCTGTTCTGATGATCACAGTCAAAACCAGAAAAGTGCGCTGTCACAGAGATTGGCAAGATGAAATGAATAAAATGAATCAAAACTGACACTCATGAAGTGTCATTCATTTTGAAAGATCCCTACATTTATATACAACCTCAGAGTGGTGACAGCTCTTATTTGTGCTTTCTGAACACAGCGTATAAAAGAGAATAACCTGCATGTTACTTAGCATTAATTTTATGGTTCTACATGTTTGTTGCATCTCCAGTGTCTGTTCAGCTAATAAATACACGTGCGTTTGAAACTGTTCATCTGTCATCTAACATCAATGAATGACTATTATTTTTCACATTTGTAATTATCTGTAACACATAATTATAATGCTATTTTCTTTTCATGGTATTTTACAGATTACGTACTGTAGGAAATCTAGGCTCTGATCAGAAAAGGCTCAATAATTTTGTATGATGAGACTACATTTCTTCAGACTCAATCTTCAGGGTCAATTCTCACAAGCCTACTTGTTGTAGCACGTTTTCTGACAAGCCCCTAAAACACTGATTGGGTTGTCTTATTTAGTAGTTTCTAGGCTGATAGGCACTTCAGATACCCATATGTATTTGCACAAAAAAGTGATAACATGTCCCCTTTAAACCTTTAAAGACTCTGAATTGAATATAAGGCCAACAGTAAAACAAGACACACAGAAAATCACCATCCAAGGCGCATCTATCCAGAACTTTTGCTCAGTTGATTTACTGGTCCAGTCAGAGGCAATGAGGGGAAATTACACAAAATAAAAAGGTATTTTAAAAACTAAAAGAGTGCATGATTGTGAGTTACACTGACATGTTATCAAGCATACAGCATTGTGACCGAGTGACAGAAGAGAGCAGTGGACTCCTTCATGTCCTCCTCTACAGTGAGCTGCAGTCATGCTGTTGAACACTCTGCTCATAGTGTTGAGCTCGCAGTGTGTCTGGGCCAGAAAGTCTGAACCTTCCTTTAATGAGTCAGATGTAGGTTTGTTCAGGGGATCAGATAAATATGACTTTGCCATCGAGGTTCCTGGATGGAGTGTTTCTGGCACTTTGCCCACCAGAGTGGAAGCTTCTACCTGTACATGGTGAAAGCTTTCTCCATAAACCTGCAGATTTAATTTGTGTGTGGAAAAGTAAATATGTGTTTAATTTGAGTATATCTGTATGCCTTTGTGCAATTTGTCCTCAGGCTTATCACACTGACATTCAGGGTCATCCAGTTTGACTTCTAAACAGTGATCTTAGTGTGTGCAAATGTTTACCATACTACATACTTGTTCAAGCTGACCAGAGTTATTGTTAGTCATTAAACAAAGTGCATAAGTTAGCATTTGGACAGTAAGACATACTTTGTTTCCCTACCAATGTTTTGGAAGGACAGAACTGTACATGTCCTGACCAGTTCACCTTAGGAGAGACAAAGAGAAAGCCTACCCTCCTACATGGCTCCCCCTGCTGATTTTGACAGAGTATTGTTCATATATTTGAAGAATTTTTTGTACTCTTTTAGTTTGAAAATGTCTTATCCAGGTTTGTTTACGTTGAATGTGATATATGTTTTTGCAAACAAATTAAAGACTGTTAAAAGTGTCACAGCGTGGATTCAAATCTAAACATATACATATAATGTGGCCAGTGTGCCTTTTTATGATGCTTTATAGATAGCAACAGGAGGTGACATAAGATCATCTTGGATGAGAAAAAATGCTTGGCTGACTACAACAAGCTGGCTTGAACCATTAAGACAAATTGTGTCCAGTGATGCCCTCACCCAGACTGAATTTGGCCTTGGCAGAAAGTAATTTTTAAAATTTTAAAATATCTCAAATTGAACAAATCCCCAGTAACTGAGCAACAGTTGGAAGTAATGTTCTTGAAACATTATATATCTGCTTCTTAATTTTCCCTTCTATTGTTGATAAATTTAAATTTCTGCAGACCTATGATAGAGGTTTTTGAGAAGGTGATGGCTGTGAGGCACCTGAAGGAGGAGGAGATGATCATATGCAGAGAATTGCAGCAACACTGGACAATGCTGAAGGTAGGAACGTAAGCAGTAAGCAGGAGGCTGCTTGTCTTTGTCTTTTTTTGTTTAGGTTTAAGTGATGAGCAAGGCTTCCACCTTACTTTAACTTCTTCTTTCCCCTGAAAAGCTCGACATAAAACAACACAATTAGTTAAGAAAGATACAAGAGTTACATACATAAAGGAGCTGTTAAACATTTGTGTACTATTGAATACCTCAATATATTGTAAAATGAATCAGTATCAGAAAACCTCCCACAGCAAGCACCACAATATATGTACTGTCAGGTATAAGCATACAGTACATAAGAGTACAGGTGAGCTAAACCACAATCACCACCTCTTCTGCTGGCTCGACATTATGCATTATGTCCCCGACAATGTAGTCCTTCCGGTCATGATGGTCCAGAAAAAGAATAGGTCGGTAGCCCAGGGCATGCAGTTTAAAAGTGTGGCACCTAGAGGCCACCAACACAAGTGCAACAACACTGATTTGACAAATAATGTTAAATTAGGTTTTTCTTAGCTTTGACCATACACAATGTTAAGAATGACCTGAAATATGTCTCTCAGGAATTTACAAACCATGAACAAAAATGTTTGAAGTCATTTTTATGTAACCTGACAACAAAAAAACAAAAAAACTTTACTTTTTTTGTCATTACAGTATGTTAGATCATAGAGTATGGAGTATGGTAACTTTCTGACCACAGTCCCCCCTGAATAATTTTGAGCCTTAAGAGAGTCTTTCTTACTCTTAGAAAAAGAGTTGTGTCTTAAATGGCCATTCAAAATACAATTCAATAGATTAATTTAAGTTTATATCTAGTTTGACGTATTTTGTATGAGGCTTTTATTTATTCTGATGTCGAGCATCTCTTTCATTTATGCTATTTTATATGTACATACCTGTCTTGTTACTTTTGATTTAATAATTTACAAAAAAACACTGACAACTGTGATGAATTAATGTAATTGTCTTGTAGGCCAACCCCTTGTTAAATCACAACTAAGACACCTTACTGACAGCTGGGCAGAATTAGGAATCCTGCTGAAAATGCGTGTGTTTTTTCACTGATGCTGTGCAGTTGCTATTTTTCACTTGGGTTCGTTTGTTTTCTGCTTAGATTCCAGGCTGGAGAGGCATGCACTGCAGATCTTCCTGTTTAAAGTTTTGGGAGCCTGGCAGGATGGACCTTTTTTCTACATCATTTCTGCAATTAAAAATGAAATGTAGAGTTCTTTCATGTCTGATTTTGATGAGATGAATACAAAATGAATTTCTAAGCAGAGAATCTATCTATCTATCTACTTCTTAGTAAATCTGCATATTGCAATCAAACTTCAGCTTTACAGGCCTGGCCATCCTCTCTCCTGGTAAAGTGTGGTTTCAAACTACATTGCTGTAAAAAATACGTTGCAAAATAAAAATAAAAAATAGAAAAAAAAAATGTTGCAGAGGTAGTTCTTTATCATAACTTATTTACCTTGGATCTGGATTATGTGTCAATCAAATTCTCGCCGCAGGTCCCTGATGGAAAAATACATTTACTACGACTCCCAGGGTGCATTGCAGTTAAAAACCGTCCAGCCACCTTGCTTAAGATCTTTTGAAGGTGAACTGTAGCTAAATGTTGCAAATTGTAAACACAAAATAAAACACTGAGCTATTTAAGTCAGTGAACTATTATTCTCTTATTTTAAACTATTTTATTGGTTTAGAATAAATATAGAAATACCAATTAACGCAAAGCGGATTGTCTTAATCTCCATAGCAACGGGAATGAGACCAGGTGTTCATAATTGGAGAGCAGCAGGTGTTTTAAAAAACTACAACGGAGAACGCGTTTGACTGAAAATATCGCATTTAAAAACGATTTATAAGTATATATATTACGTAAAACAATACAGTTATGATTCCATTTGGCTTGAAGGTGGGTATAAATATAAATTAAAGCGTAATATTGGTAAGAAAGATTGTGTTTGTGTAGCTCAGGTGAGGCTATAAACTGACAATGTGGCCTAGCTGGATGGCAAATAAACCGTGGAAATATTCATTGTTCATAACAGCTGAGTGTCGTCCTCGTGCTTCTCCTCGGTTTCACGTATCACCGTGTTGATGGTAAATAAACCCACTTCTGTCAAAATGCCAAATATGTAGCCAAAGTATTAGGAGTAATTTCTCCTGTGCTGTATAGGACTCTGCAGCGTGCAGCATTGTACCAACAGCACGAGATGTCTTCTGTCCAAAGACCAGATGACCTGCAAATGTGCCACTGGATATTATGGTGACCAATGTGACAAAGGTAGGCATTTGTTATTATTAGAATTATTTTACCAAATGTTGTGTTTTTATAATTTACTCTGCCTGTTTTTAAGAGGTAAAATTGCACAAAAACGGTTGCGAGCCACCGATCACCATGAAAAAGTAAATATCCCTGCTTCACCCTCCATGCTTGTGTCCTTCCTTGCTCCCTGTTTGTAATACAAGCTTCCTGTTGTCCAGTTTTAGCCACTTAACCTGTTTACAACTGTTTTCACAGGCTTAGTCCAGGTAAAATGGGTCGACTGCCCCTTTAGTGGATTACACATAAAGTTTAGCTTCCTGCAGATGATGCAAACTTGTTTTGTCCACATAACGTCTACACATATGTCCAGTATAATAATACATACTTGACATGTAGGATATAGAAGAAGAGGAACTTTATTAATCCCTCAGTGGGAAATTTCTTTTTCACTCAATTTTAACATACACCAATCAGCAATGCCCTGTTGTGTATCTGTGTGTGCGTCACTTACTTAGGGAACACATGGCACCAAGATGCACTATGGGAAGAAGGCTAACCGACTGTGGCAGTGTGACCTTGCGTCCTGCCATTCATGTTGATTTTGTTGTTGACTATGACTATGCCCAGGAGCTGAACTGGCACCTCTCCAGCTACCAGTCCATGTTCCATAGTGTGGTCCGCACTGGACACGAATCTGTCCCATTTCAGTTCCCACTGTTTATGTACATGTAACTCAAGACTTCCCTCATGTTACATGCCATTTTGTTTTTTACAGATGCAGAAATCCGAGTTGTATGCGGCAAAAACTACTTAATAATCGGAGCGAAAGAAGACTTCTTCAAGTATCACAATGTGCCACTGCAATCCCTGCACTTGGCCAACAAATCTTGTCGTGCTCAGAAAGTTGTCATTGGCGGCGAGTCGTACTACGTTTCCAGGATATCTAAAGACCTATATGCAACCTGTGGAGGCAAGCCGCTGGAGGTACAACTGGGTCATGATCTGCTTTAAATGCCAAACACAAACATTTAAACAGTTATTCTTGTTAATGTTTTTTTTTTTCTCCCTTCATACAGAAAAACTTTACTCATATCACATATTCCCTGAGTCTACTGTCAGACCCTCAGGTTACGGGTAACATCATCAGAAATCCAGTCATTAAGATGGACTACAGCTGCGTCTACCCATACATCAGGAGAATCAGCCTACCTTTCCCACTCGTCCCCTTTTCCAGGTGAAGAAGGCTGTTAAATTAAAAGACATGGCATTAATACCATACTGTCACAATGCTTTGGATACTTCCAAAATTTCACCTGTCCTTTAACCATTTCAGATAATGTATGTAAAAAAAGATTCTCTTGGTTCATGTGCATGACTTTGTGACATGGACGCATTTCATTGCACACAGCAATCTAAATACATGTTTTAGTACAGATTAAAATTACCTTGTGTTCTCTTGCCTTACCTCTGTTCATGGACAGTGAGGCAGTGATGCGTGTGGATGAACTTGATGCCAAGATACAGATGATGTTGTATAAGGACCAATCCTACACTGTGGCCTACAGTGGAGCTCCCACCATTGAACTCAGAGACAAGGTAGGTCACCTGGTCAATGTGAATCAAATCTTTATTTTTGTTAACATGTCAGTGATGGCATCAAATACCTTTTGTGTCCAGGTATATGTGGAGGTGAGAGTCACAGAGCCTGCAGATTTCTTCCTGCTCCGCATTAATGAGTGTTGGGCTACACAGTCTTCTCAGCCTAAAGAGGGATCGGTTCACACTCTGCTTCTAAACGGGTCAGAACAAAACATTAATCGACTGTTAAGCTGTGTTCTAGCCACTCTCCTACTTCCTGCTCCTAATTTCCATTTCTTTATCCAGGTGTGTGGATGACCAAACTGTTTCCTTTCATAACATGAGTAAGGGAGAGTCTGGCCGTAACGGAGAAAGTTCCACCATTCGCTACAGCTTCGACATGTTTCGCTTCACAGGAGAATCTCACAGTCTCTATCTGCATTGCACCATACAGCTGTGTGAGCCAGACGACTACAAGTCCTGCACACCTGTGAGATCGTCTTACTGTCATACTTTGTAGTTTTAAGAGGCTTATATGACTGAAGGGCCAGGCTTCAGTTTGCAGGTCTCACATTTGTCTTGTTTTTATTTTATCTGCAGAACTGTAATTCGATCACTAAGAGAGAAGCAGTAAGGGGAGACCCCACCAACCAGGGCCTCCTGTCGTATGGACCCATCAGGATTGAAATGCCAGACAGACCTCATTCCAGTAAGCTCCTGTTTCTTCATTACTGTTGCCCTACTCCTGCTCCTGTAAGATAAGAAAGTTATTAGTGTTTTCTGTGTAGTCCTCATCGGAAATGATATTTTTGATGTCCTTACCATGATTATCTCTTTGGCGTTTGTTTTAGGCATACTAATGGCAGTGGTGCTGCCCGTAGCAGCTGTCTGGACTGTGGGCTTCTTCCTCATCATCCTCATTACTGTGGCCAAGGCAGGCAGCAGGAGGCTCACACAAGTGGAGCTGCACTCACAATAACAATAGTGCTTTTGGCAGCTTGAATAAAACTTGTACAAAGTGTCCAACATGTATTATTCCTGTCCTGAAAACATTTGTTTATAAGCTAAGCTAAGTTTTAAACTGGGCAAAAAATGTGACTACTGTAACACATAACAACTCATATGTGACTAACCCATTTTTGTGTTAAACGCATACAACATTTCTTTAAATTCAGTTCCTTAAACTTTATGTTGGCTCAAAATATTTTCTTCTGGAATTAAAGTGAGTGTACTGGAAGTCCTGGATGTTGACTCATTCAAAATCAACCGCTACATATCCCGTGGAGGCCACCCTGTGGAGAAATTTCCCTTGAAGTGTTTTTCAGTTTAAAACTACTATTAGAATAACAGACATTTTTCCCAGGATACTTTGATGCTAGCAACAGGAACATCCCAAGATTAACTCATAACACACAATCAAGACTGCAAACCATAGGTAGGTACGGTCTCCTGGTGGTGTTAATGCAGCGTCACTATTGCACCAGCCACTACATTACTGTAGGTACACTGCAATCCACACCAATTTTATATATAAGGGCCATACACATAGAAACACATTTTATTATAATACACTCCTGTACAACAACAGCACTCACTAAGACCTCAATATACTCTATTATATAATGTATATTGAGGTTCTATACAATTGTACGTATATAAGCAACGCTAACATTTGTGGACAGAAGACAATAGTCAAATGTTGCAGAGTGCAAAAGAGGCTAAAAGTCTGATTTATGTAGCAGGTTGTTTTGGTGGATATGACAAAATATACAATATGAACAGCATGTGTAGATTGTGTATGAGTGATAATACTAACATGTTTTAAAAAACTGAATTTAAAATGTTTTTAAACTAGTTGAATTAACAATAGTTACATTTTACTTTAAAAGATATACCATACCAAATCTAAAGTTAAACAACAAACTTATTTTTTTCTGAAGTAAAGATGCTGAATCAAATCAAATGTCTCCTCTTGTCTGTGGACCAGCACTCCATACTTTCCTGTAGTTTCCTGCAGCAGCAGCAGACGGCGCCCTGACCACTGCTTGCTCTGACCTGTGATGTGGGTCTGGTGTATCAGCCGGGAGGAGGGCCCTCTCTCTCTTCATGAGGAATCATTACAGAAATCTTTTATCAGACACACAGCTGTTGGATGGCGGTTTTACAAATATTTGCACAACGCGTTTCCGTTCCGAGTTAAAAGTTAAGGAGATCCATTTGGGCGGAACAGTGCAGGAAATCTGATAACTTTGAACTTCAGTTTTGGAGCTTTTTTTTTGTTTTTGTGTCTGAAATATTTAGCAACAATTGAACAAACTGCGTAATTTAGGAGGCTGGTGGTTCCTGTGCCCGGATCTGTGTTTGCAGAAACTGGATTGCGACTTGTTGCTGCAGGACTTGTTACTGAGCTCCCTGCTGCTGATCAGCCATTGTGAACGTCGAGAAAGGGGGCAAGGTCTAGTTCATTTGCCCGCTGGCTTCAGTGTTAGCTGTATGCGTGAAAGAAACTGTTGGATGAACACTTGGATGAGCCATGAGGCTGCTGGTCCCGGTCAAATCGGACTGCCTGCCACCAGGAATGGATTAGTATGTTTTTTTCCGAGTGTTTGTAAATGCTCTTTTATTTGCGTACCGCACTGTGTTGATTGTTTTTGGAGCCTTCTGATGCGCCAACTCCAAAAAATGTGCACATAGCTCACTTGTTGCGGAGGTTTGTGATTAAATGTAGGAGGAGGAGGAGGAGAGAATAAATCCCGCAGCACTTTGTCCTCTCATTCCTGCCTGCCGGACGAACTTGTTTTTGGCTGTTTTGTTTTGTTTTTGACATCTTCATCACTCCCGCTTGGGGACCACCATGAAGAAGATGGCATCCAAACAACCCTGGACTCACATCATCATTACCATCATTACATTATCGTCCATATTGTCCCTAGTCCTGTGCAACACAGAGGCAGATGTCCCAGAGGAAGAAGGATTCAGTGCTGAGGTACAGACATGACCAGATTCCTCATGTAGATGGTCACAATAATCTTTTTTTTGTTTTTTGTTTTAAACACTTAATTATGATACCTTTATTATAATAAGTTACATAAGTTCATATCTTTGTTTTGCTCAAACATCAAAGCATCAGGCAGATGTTGCACTGCAGGGATGTCATGTGACCTTTTGACCTTTTTCCAAATAACAACAACACTGAGCATGTGGTGCACACATGGAAAGATCTATCTATCTATCTATCTATCTATCTATCTATCTATCTATCTATGGCGATAGTGCAGTGGTTGTATCACACCATAATGTACATAACATACAGTAGCTGTAAGCAGCTATAAGGACATTTTTTAGTGTTCATTCATGTATTTCTTATTTGTAACTTCTCCTAGAAGCATCCACAACTGGAGTATGAACAGATAATCTATGATTGACAACATACCACAGTAACCATATAACATATAATATGTTATATAAATACTTAGTCTCATGACAACTGAGCAAATTCTGTCAGCGGATGACGTCCATGAGCGGTGAATGTTTACGCATGTGCACAAACGGTTAAATAACACTTTATTTTAGAATTTGTTCATGTGGATATCTTAAAAGTGAAATCATGAACTGTTACAGATGGATGGATGTTATATCATTTGACATTAATAAAGACTTCAAATATCTGTATATCTGCATAGAGTTACATATAGTGTGGTATTAAGTGCCTATACTCTGCTTATAAATGCGTAATAGGAAGGTTATTATGATTTTATGATTTTGAGCAAACTTTTTAAAGTAGTAACAAAATAAGTTGTGCATGTGTGAAGAGCCTTAAGCTTTTGTAGCGGACACTAAAACTATTCTCTTAAAAGCCATTTTTGTGTATTTGCTGTATCTTGATACATATTATATTCATTGTAGGATATCATGATATTGATTATCAGCTACTGCATATCCTACAGCTGTATAAAAGGCTCTGCTTCTCTTCTTTCATGTTCTTCATCTTTACTTTTGTCGAGACTTGTCAGGCTATGCAGAAATGACCTTTTTCTCCTCTAAGCGTGTGCACGCCTGATGGAGTTGTGTGTTGCATGTGTGTGTTTTGCCCCTGGCATGCATGAATGAAGGTATGAGTCCCATTATGCAGCTGTGTAAGGGGTGGTGGGGGGCTGTGGTGAGGCTTTTTAAAGGGCAGAGCTTCAAATTTGGAGTTTTTTTCCCCCCCAGGACCCATCGCCCTGTTTGCCTGGCTACGTGGCTCCACATGCTCAATTTCACTGTCAGCAAACATAAAACAAAGAAGGGAAAATGCAGCATGTGTCACTAGACCCTCAGCCAGATTGTCTTTTACCATCAAGTACACACATGTGGCATTCTGTGTTTATCTTGTGTACTACAGTAGTGATATACAGTTTAATTAGTGTCCTTTTAGTGTTCATGTTTCCAGTTCGTCCTCTCCTGTCCTCATCTTGGCTGTCAGTGAGGAGAAGGAATGAGAGAGCAGGAATGTCGTAATGTTAATGGAAGCCATCTGGTTTCTATCTCTACTTCTTTTAACTCCTCAGATGCTCCCTCAACTCATTAGATAGTTCCTGGTTTATCATCACACTGCCTCACTATGAGTTGAAGCTGTCATACACATACATGCACACACAAAAACATACGTGTTCAGCAGCTTTTCCCTCAGCAAAACTGACTTTCACTTCAACAGGCATGGCTTCGTAAGTTTGGCTACCTGTCTCAGGCGAGCAGACAGATGTCCACCATGCAGTCGGCTCAGATTCTTTCCAAAGCCATCAGCAACATGCAACGCTTCTATGGCCTAGAGGTGACAGGAGTGATGGACCCCGCCACTGTCATGTAAGCTCTATGTTGTTTGAAACCTTTGGTTTTATTCTGCAGGATGTTTGTTGCATACGATCATAACATGTCTTCATTAATGCGGTTGGATAAGGCTATTGTGTCATCATATCCTCACATTCAGCTGTGACCTTGATTCATTGTATCAGGTCTTTGTTCTCAGTGTATACTGTATATAAAAGGAATAGGCTGACACTTTGGGAAATATCCTTTCTTCCTGAGAGTTGGATGAGATGTTTGATACCACATGCTGGTTTGCTTAGCTCAGCATTAAGACTTGAAAAAAGAGGAAACAGCTTGCCTGGCTCTGTGCCAAGCTAGCACAATCTGTTTACCAACATCTCACTAATCAGGCTAGCTGATTTCCTTCGTTTTCAGTGTTTGGCTGTAGCCTCATATTTATGGTACAGATATAAGAGTCGTATTGAAATTTACCTTTGCCATGACAAATTATGTTTTTTTTCTTGTGGTTTAGTCCTTTTCAGTTTTCAGACATTAGCCCTGAAAAGGGTTAAGTACTGCATTCTGCACTGTTTGAGTCCTGGCTAAGAAAAATCCTTTCCAGCTTTCCAGTTTAAAAAAAAAGATCAGAAATTCAGTGTGTTTGTGTGTGTTTGTGTGTGTGTTTAGGGCAATGCGTCGGCCTCGCTGTGGCCTCCCAGACAGGAAAGCTGTGGACATAGATGATGGTGCGAGGAAGAAACGCTACGCTCTCACTGGACAGCAGTGGGACAAAGACCACATCACTTACAGGTTTATACTGTAGCACTGAAATGTAAATATAAGACAACAATAAAGCAGAATGTTTGTGTAATGTGCTTTCACTTCTGACTCCAGTATCATGAACCAGCAAATCCCCTCCTCGCTGGGCGTGGAGCGGACTTTCGGTGCAATACGTGAAGCCTTCGATGTGTGGAGACGGGTCACGCCGCTCACCTTTGAGGAGTTACCTGCTGTAAATAACATCAACGTCAACAGCAGCCAGGAGCTCGCTGATATTCTGTTGTTGTTTGCCTCTGGTTTTCATGGTGATATGTCTTTATTCGATGGCGAGGGTGGGTCACTGGCACACGCCTACTACCCTGGACCAGGAGTAGGTGGGGATACACACTTTGATGCTGATGAGCCTTGGACACTGGACAGCCACAACCCAGAAGGTTTGTGGGTCAATTTTTTTGTTAAAGCAACTCTGTAATTCTATTTTTGTTGACTGAATGCACACAGTTTCAGCAATACAATACCTATGTCACATGATTATACTACTTATGATTAAAAACCAGCAGGTCAACAACTTTGCTGACAGCCAAACATCAAGCAAATGCAACAACACAAGACACAGAAGCCAGCTAATATTACTTACTAGTCCAACAGCAAGAAGCCCAGCTCGGCGTCTACAAACAATGTAGCTACAAAATGTCTTCAAAACTTTTATTTAATGGTGGAAGAATTGTGCAACGTTGCTTTAAAATCTGTGTTTATGAGCACTTCTCCAATGCCAAGATAATCTATGCACCTGGGGTGGTGTTTAGCTCAGTTGGTAGAGCAGCCGCCCTATGCGTGAAGGCTCAGTCCTTGGTGCAGAAAGCCAGGGTTCGAATCCGACGTGTGGCTCTTTCCCACGTTATTCCCCGTCTCTCTCTTTCCACATTTCCTGTCACTCTTTAGCCGTCTCTGTCAAAAATAAATAACTTGAAAAGGCCAAAAAATAATCTTAAAAAAAAAAAAAAGATAATCCATCCAACTTGCAAATGTGCCATGCTAAATAAACAGCAGGCTATGACACAGGTGTGCCTTAGACTTGTCACGATTAAGGAGACTCTAAAATGTGAAGTTCGACCTTGACAAAAGATATTTATCCAGCACTAAGCCATGGCTTTTTTACATAGGGCTACAAATAGCATTTTTTCGCCCCGGAAGGTCATCACCTGCCCTACTCTGATTGGCTAAGAGAGTTGGCTAAAAAAGGGGAGTAAAAACAAAATGATATTTTTGTTTATTGTATAAATGGACTGATGCTATGCCTCTTTGATAGTTTTAGTTTAGTAGTTTTAGTGTAGTAGAGCTGTGAATGTTTGAGTTCAGGGACTACCTTTTTCTAAAGTTGGTAATAAACTGTCTTGAGAAGTGTGAGAGCACTGAGGCTCGTAGTTGCACAGAAGCCACAGAAAACATTTTTCAGTTTGCACTGCAGAAGATAAAGGACTTCAACATGATGAGCACAACACATTGCTATTTACAGTTTCTCTCTTCAGTGCATGTTGCACAAACGTATGATGTAAGTTAAATATTTATATGTACATATTGTGTGCGTCTCTGTCTTGCAGGTGTGGACCTCTTCCTAGTAGCGGTTCATGAGCTTGGTCATGCTTTGGGTCTGGAGCACTCAGATAACCCCAGTGCCATAATGGCTCCTTTCTACCAATGGACTGACACACACAACTTTACATTACATGAGGATGACATCAAAGGAATACAGTACATATACGGTAAGAAGCACATAAATCACTGTATTTATCTATTTATGTCTTTAACAATGCAGTTATTTAAACGCACTGCCAGCAGAATTTGGATATGAGGAGTTTTTTTTTATTTTATTTTTTTACGTCTAATCAGTTACAGCAAAGATCTAATTATCTACTGATTTCAAAGAGACTAGAATGAACACATGGACTGCATTCTCTCTAGTTAATAGAACAGAACAGGATAATAGTTTTGATATTTATTAACTTTGATCAATGCTAACAAAGCAGTGTGTCTACCAAGCTAGGCTAAGTTGAAAAACCAACCTGTTTGTAGCTGTAAATGGTAAATAAACTGTACTTATATAGCGCCTTTCTAGTCTTTCAGTCACTCAAATAGCCTTTACACTACACATCACACTCACCCATTTATACACACGTTCATACACTGAAGGCACAGCCTACAGGAGCAATTTGGGGTTCAGTATCTTGCAAAGGACACTTGAACATGCAGACTTGAGGAACTTGATATTAAACCACTGATTATTGGACGACTCTACTCTTCCTTTTGAGCCACAATCACAGCTGTGTACTGCAGTAAACTTGCATCTCAATATATTAGATCAGGCCCATAACTATCTAAGACTACCGTAACTAAGACATGACTCATTATTTTACTTGGCAATTTTCCTTTTCCACAACTCAGCATTTTCTGACGATTAAAATCTAAACTTTATCTACGACTAAGCAAAAAGTTGAACTCCGGGTTCTTGTTGTTTTGGCTTCATACTCTCTGACTGCTTTGGCACTAAAGTACTAAAGTCCAGAATTATATCACATCTGGTCAAAAGAAGACAGGAAGTACCTTATAAAGAAGCTTTGTGCACACACACACACACACACACACACACACACACACACATACACAGCCAACCACACACAACGGCAGTGAAACCAAAGCTCAAAACAGCATATCATGCATGCCGCTATGATGCTCTCATGCTTTCCCTGTGTGAATGGATGGCATTGTTGGATATCTAATTGACAGATGACATCTTTGTGTGTTTGTGCATGTTGTTTAGAGAAAGAGCTTGTGTGTATTAGCGTACTATATGTACTATATGTGTTACATATTTGACTCTTAAACTGCAGACACAGATTCATTCTGGACATTATTTATGCTAAATGACAGATTTATGATTTTATTTAGATTTAGATCTTTAGACAAAAACAAGGTTTTCCCCCTTTTCATGCTTTTATTTACTGCACATTGTTCCATCCTGGTTATATCTCTGGTATCACAGAAAAGATTAAAAACTCAGTTTGGGAAAGTTGTCTTTGGTTTTAGTTTGCCCAGCAAACCCAAAATCTTTCCATACCCACACAGTTCTGGCACTATTGATACGCCTACACTACTGTGGACGTGTGCACCAGTGAACTACAGTTTTGGCAAACAGATTGAATTGTAGGTTTTCTGGTGTAAATACTGCGAGATAAATGTTTGGGCTAAAATTATACAGTAGTCTATTAAACAGATCTAAAGGACTGTGCGAGAGAAAAGCTCTGATTGGATAAGAAAAATGACCTGAAGAGTTTAAATAGGGACTAACACAGGATAAACTTTGTTGGTAGAAATAAACATTTGGGTTCATCTGAGGATTTATGCTAGAGACCAGCAGTTTTCTGCCTCTCAGGTCATCTGTTGACTTATCTCTTAACTATTTAAATGCTGAAACATTCATGACTTACTTTTCAATTCACTGTAAAATGTAGTTTGTGAGATTACAAACTAATTGATAGATCACATATAAGTAATTCTAAGTGTTAAAATTCTTATCTATCGTAATGCTTTTTTTAGATTGATCACAAACTGTAAGGCCCTGACTCACCACTGTGAGCTTCATAATCTGGTAGGATGGTCTGCTTTAGCGAATCATAGGAGTGCTTATATTTCTCAGAACTCTGATGGACAGTACTTTTATCTGTTGCCTCTACAAAATACAGAAATTGCTATTAAAAAGACCTGGAGATTGAATTGTTGGGTTGTCGTTGCTTAAACTGATCTTGTTGAATTCACAGCTCTCACCGTACCTTTACTTTTTGGGATGTTATGTGTTACTGTCTGTTTTAACTTACTAGTTCTTAGTTTGTGCTGCTACCTGTCTGAGCTAGGACTCCCTTGAAAAGGAGATTTTTAATCTGAATGGGACCTTTGCTGGTTAAATAAAAAAAAGAGTAGCATTATACATCAACCAAAGGAAAGATTTAAAAGGTTATAAAGATACAGTAAATCCAAAACTGCATCAGTAGTTTTAAAGTTGTGATTATGGATAGTTTTCTATTAACAATGAATCAAATAACTGTGTACTATGAAACACACAGAAAATTATTGCCAATTGTTCCCTTCTTCTCTACGTAGCATTTTAGTTTCTTCAAGCTCATTGTATTGGTATTACGGCCCACCGCTTAACTGTTTTGTTTCACTTTTATAGGCCGCTATTTTAAACATTAGAGCATTAAAAATGACTTAAAGATACCTGTTCAGAGGCAAAGGTCAGTAGCTCCATTCCTTCAGGAGTTGGTGGAACTATAAAGAGAGTAAATATTGGACTTACATTTCTGTCAATTGGTGGTGTGTGAAAAGGCATCATTTGTTAACATGTCACGACTAATATGACTTTATATAATATGTCAATGGCATGTTTGCATCTTGCTTTGCTGCCTCAGATTTACAAAAAAAACAACCGGTTTATTGAAGATTTATGCTAGGACTGTGTTTTTATACCATCAACAGAACTACCTGCCAATGTACATTTTGAAAAAGATGTGCCCTTCAAAGACATCACTTCACTTCCAGGCAGCTGTAACTCTGTTTGTCCTGTGATGAATATGAACGATATGAACTCCAAATGGGTCTAAAATACAGACCTTTCCATCTGTAGACTATATTGTAGGTTAAAGTGCTGCAAATGCTGAATTTCTCCACGTACTGATAGCTGACTCACTGCCAACATCATCCTTCATACATTCCTCTGAATATTTTGGGCACAGTGTAACTCAATACATTGTCAAGCCCATCAGCTGTCTGTACTTGTTATATAATGGATGTATCTGTGTGTTTTCTCCTCTTAGCAACCAGCAGGGCTGATTTTTCCAGAGAGCAGCCATTCAAATGAGCTTATAGCTGCTGCCCAAAATGGAAAATTACATTTTCTTTGTGAGGGTGCATTAGAGAAGACATTGTGAGAGTAAGAAAGCAGAGGTTATTGATGTCAAATGCCACACAGACTATGGAAAGCCCTTTTAACATTGACTTACGAGTACATCACAGTGTCATCTTGACATGTCAATATGTTAATGTAAGATATCTGTAAAACAATTTTGACAGGTTACAATACATTTTTTCGACTATTTATTTACAGATACCTTTTTTTCATTAGGAAAAATAACATATCTGCAATTAACTGTCTACGCATTGAGAAAGGCTGGAGGAATTTGTTTCACTTCAGACTGATAATGTATGATTTGTATATTTCATTCTCAGGTTCTCCTCTTGTCACTGATACTACATCTCCTTCACCTCCCGCCCGTGACGACGAACCCAAAGATAACTCCCCAACCTCACATTCTCCTCCTGTAGATGATCCCACCTTCACTTCTCCCACCGACCCCCCACTTGAATCACCCAAATCAACTGACAGCATCCCACATCCCCCAGCTCAGCCAGAGCCAACCCCCAGCCCTACCTCACCTCCTGTCCTCCCCACCTCCACCACCACCGCCTCAAAGCCTGAACCGGAGCCCGTCACCCCGACCATTAGAAAAGATGTCCCACCTCCTCCGCCTCCACCTCGGCCCCCTGCTCCTCCCCGACCTCCCAAACTGCCGGACAACCAGGCCCCCGATATCTGTGATGGCGACTTTGACACGGTGACGATGCTGAGGGGCGAGATGTTTGTTTTCAAGGTGAGAAGTAAAGAATTATTGAACCTATTTGTAGAGAGGCAGGGTAACTGTTTGCTTTGGATTGGACATCTGGCAACTCTTATTCTCCACATGTTGTGGATCAAGGAGTGTGTCACTGGTCACTTGTGTTTTTACAACCTTGACCTACATAGGAAAGGGCTTGAAAATCTATAACCATAACCATATAACCAACACAAGCCGGCTTTAAATCAGTTGTGCAAAAGGAAGTGAACAATAAATCATTTGGAGAAACGTCATTATTTGTGCAGGGTCGCTGGTTCTGGCGTGTGAGAAGGAACCGGGTCTTGGATAACTACCCCATGCCTATATCTGTCTTCTGGATCGGCCTGCCTAGTGACATCGACGCAGCCTATGAGCGCCACGATGGAAAATTTGTCTTCTTTAAAGGTGAAAGCAATTAAACCTGTCACTTTGTTTACACAGCGCCATTCTTGGAAGACCAAGCTGAGGTTTTTTTAAGATTTATGCACCTTTTTTAAGGTCATAACAAACATCTGGTTAGATTCCTCATTGTTTTTTAGCCACTTTTCCCCCAAAGCCAACGTGGAGCTGTTTAGGACTGTGTTATATAAACACAAAATGGGGAGTGAAACACAAATCTGATCTGGGGCTTTGATTTGAACGCTTCAGACTGAAAGAAAACAGTGCAAACTCAGCATGTTTTTTTTCCCCCCACACACAATGTGAATTACGAGGATATGGTTATAATTCAACACAGCTATAACTCTCCATATCTGGCAGAGGCACGCACAGAAATATTTAAAACATTAGAAGTTATGTGAACAAGAAAATAACTCCTGATAAATGATTCACTGTTTTCAACTTTCTTTTTCGACTTTAGTATGGCTGCAGAGAGAGAGAGAGAATTGATTTGCATGCATGTCACAGGGTTTGTGTGTATTACTGAGTGTTGTTGAGTTCACTGGCTGTCTTGAATGAGGTGTGCGCTGTGTGGCAGCTGCTGCTGGCTCAGTAAGACTTCAGCTCCAGCTGAACCCCAAAAAGCCTCATGAGAGAGGTGGAGGATTGCATCAGCCTGCCCTGCAGTGCTCAAGATGTTAGCAGCTGCAGAGGTTTCACTTTTACAATCAGGCCCTATGGTGATTTGTCATGCATTGTCAGGATTTTCTGAGCTTTTGGTCACAGGTTTACTCTCATAAAAAATGTTGCTTCCTATTGTTGTCATTGTTCCTGCTCTCACTGGGAGTGACGGGTGTGAGACAAGATGATTCTACTCTACTCTAAAGGTCCTTGGATACTAAACCCAAAGAAATGTTGGCTATATGAATCTGAAATGATTCAACTACTGCTGTAGAGAAGACACCAGGTCAAAATGTTTAAGTGTGCACTGATTAGTTAAAACCCCAGTGCACAAACTTAGCTATTAAAGTTGAGTCTAGTATGTCGCAATGCAGCAGTGTAGAAGTATCCTGGCAGTGGAGGCGGAAAGTGGCTGAAAAGTGTGCCCAAAGGTTAGAGTTAGAGAAGAAATTGGCTTCCACATGAGGAAATCTTGGAAAATAAGTGTTATGCCTACCATTTCTACCTTGCCTGTCCTTTCTATTTTTCTTCTCAACTGAATAAACCCCATGACATATGCCATATGTTCTGGCCATCGCTTTCTCGCCATATGCCACAGCTTTCTTTCCCTTCTCTTCCTCATTATTTCCCTTCTCTTTGCCAGGTAACAAACACAAAATATTAGCTGGGCAGGAAATGGCTGTACTGTACTGTATGTATTACTATCTCTTTAGAGAAATACATATGCTTTTGTCCCTGCAGATGATAGATACTGGATTTTCAGGGAGGCTGACGTGCTGCCAGGATACCCACAGCCGTTGCGTGAATATGGACAGGGAGTCCCTGCACATAAGATTGACACAGCAATCTGGTGGGAACCTAACGGGCTCACATACTTCTTCTCTGGAGACAGGTAAAGTACACACAGATGCATGCAGCAAAATTTGAACAAACTCAAAATCAATAAATGTCTAAATGTCTTTATATATATTTCATTGTGTGTGTGTGTGCAGATATTGGCGATACAATGAGGAGACCCGGACGACAGATCGTGACTTCCCAAAGCCAAACAGCAGATGGGGCAGGATCCCTGACTCACCCAAAGGGGCCTTCCTCAGTGATGACGGTGGTAAATAATGTTGTTAAATAAAGCAAATAAAGCCTTTATTCGGGCTGAAAGGAACGTCTTCTGTTCATGGGAATGAAAACAGACATCAAAAGCTGTACATGCGGCGATAAAGGCGGGAGAACGGCATGAGTGAAGAGAGAAAGAACGAAAGGTTAGAGGGGTGATAAAAACATTTGACACTGGTAAGGCTCGAGCAGGCAAAGGAGAGAGAAGGGTGAGGGGATGAGAGAGAGAGAGGGAGAAAAAAGGAGGAATGAGAGCTCTGGTTTGAGGGTTGGCCCTTTCTTGCTTTGGAAATTAGATTTGTGGCAGAGCTGCTCTAAATGCACTCTCAAACAGTCCGATTTCATCTCCACCCAAACAGTTCTAACATCTCTGCAAGCCCAGTTTCCAATACACAGCTACATTTGCACCCAGAATTGTACCCCAAGTAGACTAAAAAGAGTACACGTGGTTCTTTATGCATCTCTTTGCCAAATCTTAGTGCATGTAAGCAACACATTTATCGCTTTGTTGTAGTTTAATATGAACACATTTTGTTTACAGTTTTATACTTACAGTAATCAGAGTCACTCCTAGCACTGTTCAGTCGGTGCAAAATGTGGGAATGTTGGAAACAGACTAGACTTGTCCCTGAAGAAACATTCCTGAGTCTGCTTTTTGTTTTCACAAAAACTGAACTTAGATTTACCTTTTCAAGACAATTTTAAAGCAGATGATTATAAATGGCATGACAAAGTTGAAGAATCAGTGCACATATGTCAGTTTATCCATTAATCCTTTGATTTACTTTCAAAAAAAGGCAATCACTCCCATCCAGGAGGTAATCTGATACATTCTTATACTAACATCAACACGTTTATCTCTTCCTTTTAATCAATACGTTTTAGTGATGCTAGATGATGTTTTTTGTATAACCTTTGGACAGAGCTAGACTTGCTGTTACCCCGTTTCTAGTCTTTTTGTTAAGCCAAGTTATTAACAGTCATCTCATCTATCTTTTAGCAAGAAAGTGAATAAGCACAGTTCCCCAAATGTTGAGTAAATCCTTTTAAAATAGGTTTGAATCAAACAAGCAAAACAATTTTATTCACTTTAGAAATTATAATAATATTTGTGCTGGTCAACTCCAGTCTGCCTATGCACTCACATAGCATATCCGTCTCACTCAACCCACCCACCCTCCAGCGATCACGGTGGTGTCTCTAAGCCCTTTACCTTCCACTATTTAAAAGCTTTTTTGTCACTCCTGCTCGCTGGGCTGAGCTTGATATTTCCTTGTGGGGAGAAAGTCAGAGCTTGGACATGAAATGTCATCACTGTACAGATTCTGTACTGATTATTGCCCGTTAGTTGGCTGACTTAAAAATCTCTTGTCTTCTTCTCATGCAGCTTACACCTATTTCTACAAAGGTGCCAACTATTGGAGGTTTGACAACCACAAGATAGAGGCAGACAAAGGCTACCCTCGCTCCATCCTGAAGGATTTCATGGGCTGTGTGGGAGCGCCTGACCCTAAGCCCGATAAAGACACTGAGCAGGAACCAACAGACAAACCAGTCAACCCTTCAGACCGAGGCAAAGATGAGCACAAAGAGCCGGACAGGGGCAAAGACACAAACCCAGAGGAAGACCAAACCTCTAAGCCTGACAGCAAAGAGGAAGACGAGGACAAAGAGGTGAACGTGGTCGTGATGGTGGCTGACAATGAATCAAAGGTCATGACCCTGATCATGGTGATTGTCCCTCTGGTGCTCATCCTGTGCATCCTCGTCCTAATCTACGCCATCCTCAGGACTCTGCAGAACAAAGAGACGCCGAGGGCCTTGGTGCACTGCAAACGTTCGTTGCAGGACTGGGTGTGAGGCACAGAATTAGAAGAGATAGAACGGGTATTCATCATTTGTTGGCATCACAATTTTTACTTAGGGCACAGTGGGAAGAATTTTGGACACAGTACTAGTCTAAGAAAGCAGAGGATGGGCCCCATTCATTGTGAGAACGTCTATCACTCAAGTGAAATAATGCAAAAGTGGTAAAGTCGTTGCAGGAGCTACAGTTTCCCTCTACTGGCCTTGAAGTTTTTCTCCTCTGCCTCCCTTTGTGCCTTCCAAATGTCTGTTTCTTGAAAATAATCACATTTATTCCATCACAACATTTAAAAAAAAAAGATGTCAGCCACCAAATGTGTACTGTAGAAGACATGTGACACACTAGGAATGTCCGCCTCTATCAATTCTAATTGTACATAGGAGGGACAGATGATTTATTTGTAGTACAAATGCAGACAAAGTCAATAATGCACATACATGACACAGACGCACATACACACAAACATGAGTGCTTATAGCTATGAAAACAAATAGACATGCCTTTAATATGAACAAGTCTTCCATATGCTTGACTGTGCTGTCTCAACCAATCTTGACCTTTTTCTTCGTTCAGAACAGATAATTTTGCACTTTTTGATTCTGTTTGTTGTCATCTTTGTTCTGCTGAGGTTGCTTCACTGCAGATATGTGTGTGCAGAAGAAGCTCGTCCTCCTAACAGGGCAGGAATGTCAGACAGCTGTGTGCGTCCATGACCGCCCCTCTCCCACCGAGCCCATCATGTCTGCCCTCTCTCACACACACACACATGCACCAAACGTCACATGATCTTAAAAAGCACTCATTTGTGCATGCATGTCCACATATGCAGACACACACACACACACACACACACACACACACACACCATAGAGACCACTTACCCAAACAAAGGCACATAGAGTTTTTGCACACAGACACACGGGCTCCAGCCTCCCCTCCTCCCACACCAGCCACGATAACTGTTCAGACTGGACCACTAAAAACACAATCCCAGAGGAGACATATTGATATATGACTGGTGCCAGGGCTGGGATGTAATGCAAGGCGGGGGATCGTGGGTGGGGGAGTTATTACAAATTTAACGCAAAGACAAGTTTTATGGTAATTTAGAAATTCAGCACATCTCATCTTGACCTGTGAAGAGTAAAAGTATAGCAGCAGCATCCGTCTCTCTGTAGCTCATCTTCATCTAAAGCTAAAGAGACTCCAAGCTAATTAAATGTACAAGGGAGAAGCCTGCAGCCTTTAGAGGAATGGGTTAGGGTCTGGTTTCCATTAAGCCCACATGCTGCTGATTTAGTAGTGTCAGGCACGAGGAAGGGTAGGAGAGAGGGGAGTTGGGGAAAAAAAGAGCGAGGTATAAAAATGGTCTTGGGGAGTGAGGAGAAAGGGGAAATGAGAGAATGAAATGACGAGGGAAAGAAAAAGAGAGAGAGAGAGAAAAAGGGGGGAAGGCACAGATTGAGTGGGGGCGAGAGGGAGGACTGCCAAAATTTCCTCTCCAGTTTTCTCTGGGAAAGGAGGAGCGAGGGAAAGAAAGAGAGGAAGGATTTTGGGGAGGGGCAGCGCTGGCGTTGTGCCTCCTGACCTAGATCGGGACACCATCCACTCCTTCTTTTTCAAGCCTTCTTGTTTTTGCTCTGCTTGTTGTCATGAACTGGAGATGACTTCCTGTGTGACCCCCCTCTTCCTCCCTTCCATTTTTTCCATCCTCAGTCTGTCTTTCTGTCTGTTTTTTTTGTTTTGTTTTTGTTTTATTGCTGTATTCACCCCCACTCCTGCACTCCCAGATTTTTCATTTTCTTCTCTACTCTTCTGGAAAGTTAGCTCGAGCATTTAAAAGATGCCTGAAGCACAGACACATCTGCAGGAAACAATTCTGTCTTAATGTGTCCATTGAGCCTCACACTATCTATCTGTCTCTGTAAAGCCACTATTCACATTATTACCATTCACTTTAGGTTTGAGCCCTTAGATTGTGCCTATAATCTGTTTTACACGTGTCATTGTGTCTTTTTTCTGTGAATATTTGGGGGGCTTTATTTTTTTTTTTTTTTTTTTTTTTTTTTAATTTTTGGGGGGTTTTTTTTTTTTTTTTTTTTTTTTACTATACATAGCATGAGGGAAACACGTTTCTTTCCGTTTTTTTTACTCCACTTATCATTTGTAGTTTTGTAAATTTTGTTTCTGTTCAGGTTTTCTGTAACTACAGCAGTAGATTATTACGACAATGTTGATGCATGCAGGGCATGTTCTGTAAGGCCTGTGCACTCCTGTGTAGAGTTAACATTAAAGATTTCAAAATAAAACTCACAGGTAAAAGCAACAGATGTCTTTCTTACTGTAGTTTTAGTATTTATTTATTTTTTTGGCTTCACATTCTTGTAACTTTACATTTTTAAACCTGCTGTGCAAATGTCAAGTTCAACAAGATAATTCTACTTTTTGGCCACAAGAGGGAATCATTGCCTCTAAAATCTGTACAAATGCTAATGTGTGCACATGAGGTTAATGTGTGGTTGAGTGAGATCACCTTCCTGCATGTCTTTGTGTCAGAGGTAATCAGGATGTAATCAGGATGATCTTCCATCACAGTTCAGTTTACAGAGCTAGTTAGTTTTACCTCTGCACTCGCTTTCTCTTTCATCTTTGTCGTCTTCTTCATTTCTCTCTCTGTTTTCCTTGCTTCACTTCAGTCTCTCTCTTCTTTCACCTTTACAGTCTTTTGTCCTTTTTAGCTGGAAGGAAGCTTTTCCTCACTGCTGTCGAAAAGGCATGTTCATGGTGGTGAGTTATTGGATCTCTGTAAATGATATTACTATATTATTATAAGATCGTGGTCTAGACCTGCTCTGCATGAAAACTATCCCAGGGAAACTTCTGTCATGATTTGGCAAATTTAAATAAAACTAAATCTCTTTTACAATAAATTAAGCTAATGAAATCAACAATGGGAATAATTTCCTGCAAAGTGAGTCCAAAAATAGAAAACCTTAAACCTTTAGCTTCATTCTCTTCCTCTTTGCCTAAACTGCCCCATGTCCCATGTCTTATCCAGATGTACAGTTAGGATTGAGGCCACTATGGTGTTGCCATATTCCAGCCAAAGGTCAAGGGTCTGTGTCATCGACCTGTTCTCCCAGCTTATCCTCTGCTGAGCTCATAATGGGATCTCCTCGGTGCTTCCTCCCTCGTCAACACCATAAATTGTTCCGTAGTTCCCATTCTCAGTCACAACAGGCCTCAGTGGATATGGTGAGATGTGTCCACCTGACCTACCTGGTAAATATTTATATATTCAGTCTGTCTGTGACTTTCTGATTACCTGCAGGTCTGTTCAATGTACTGTATGTCTATATGTACAATTTACAGTGACTTATGTTGTTTGTTTGAATCCCCATATATCCTGTCCACCACAGAAGATATTCTTTCATTGTTACAGTACAACACATAGCAACAAATGTGCCATGTCCTATTTACCAGTCGGTAAGTTAACTAGGGCAGTCGTAGATCCTTGCTAATCACTCTCAGGCATCATGCCATGCTCTCTTTCTTCCTCTTCACCCCCCATTCCCTCTCCTATAAGCATCTTTGTTCTGTTTATTGTTTCTTTCTATACTCTTTGTCTCTCTTTAAATGAGCTGTGATTGTTAATACTGAAGCCCCAGTGCAGAAGCATTGTTGTAGCTGGTTGAGGTGGAGCTAATTTACATTGGTATGGCAGTACCTCTCTAAAGGCCCACGGGTCACAATATGAATATAAATGTTTGAAGATGGAATAAAAAATAAACAAAAACAAAACTACATAATATCATCAAAAAAATCTAAATAATTTTATGTCATTGAGCCCCAAATAGTTATTGAAATTAAATCTGCGAGCTTCGCTCTTTGGTGGAACCACTGGTTTTATTTTACAAGATTATCATATAACTTTAGGGCTATTAGTAAGTCTAGCGCTTTGGTTCATCATGAAATATCTCCACAACTGTTGCATGTAATAACTTGTCCAATACTTGTATTAAATGACCAAATATAACATATCCACCGGCCTCAGCTGTACTTTGTGTTTACTGCCGGTCACTAAATATTAGTGTAGCTTTTTTTGCATATTAGCATTGTCATTATGAACACCGTAGCATGTTGGTGTTAGCATTTAGCTTCAAGCTGTGCCTAGCACAGCCTGGAGGAGATGCTAGCATAGTTGTAGACTCTGGTAGCTTCATTTTATTGTAAAAATCATTTATAATTTGAAAAGTAACTATGGTTGTCAAATAAAGGTAGTTGAGTAAAACACTAATGCCCTCCTAGTTGTAGTGTGAAGTACAGTAGGCCTATACAGCAGCAGAAAACAGGAATACTTAAGTACAGTACCTCAAAATTGTACGCACAGTACTTGTGTAACTGTATTTGGTTTATTTCCACCTCTGTTGTTAAAGGTCTAAGGCTACATTCTTTCAGCCTTTTCTGGTAGAGCTGTGGTCTTCATGTGGCTATAGGAACAAGATAGGATGTAGACTAGATCATTGGAGACTTGGCAGGATCCTGAGACTGACTAACAAGCTTTACCTTTCTCTGTCTCTACCTGATTGTCAACTATTCAGTCAAAAGGTTGACTTTATATAGCTCATTGCTGGCCAGTCAGCAAGTGGTCTTGCGTCACTTGCTGGGGATAAAACTGTAATGAGGATGGGATAGGAGATAATAGGGAACAGGGATGACAGGTGGAAGAGAGAGTGGGGTGACAGATACACCAAATGTATTGTGCATATAGTACAGAAAAGAGTGAACTTGACTATAGCCAAAATGAAATTGAAAACTAGTGATCTCCTGGTTGAGATCTTGGGGCTGAGAAGTGAGCCGTTGACATGTTTATTACAAACCAAAATTTATGACCCAGATCTGTAATCACATGATTTTACAAAGTCTGTGGTTATGTTAGGTGGAAATCACCCCTTGTTGCTTGTAGCTGTCTGCAGTGGAGGTGGTGGTGGTGGTGTGATAGCAGTTTATAGGTTACAAGGATGATGTCCCGATGTAACGTTTCTCTGCCGTTAATCTGCGATGGCTCACAGTCCAGGATTGTGCCTTGACCTTCAGGTGGTGCCAGTTAATCCCATTAGGCAGCCGTTGTGGCAATCCCAGCAGACCTGTGCTGGCCGTGCCGCACTCTACACCTACGGCATGCAGAGACACCTGTAGACACGCAGGTAAGGAAAACAATGATTAGTTATTCTGTACACACGTAGGGAAATACATAATTTAACATGAATACATTGGTGCTGATTTGAGGTGTTTTGGTGACAGTGTCTTGCGTGGAGAAGTAGAGAAGAGATGTTGTTGTGTTTCTTTCTTAATCTGTGCTGTCCTTCCTAAATACAAACACAATCAGTAGACAGAGAATTATGTTTGGGTGTGTGTGTCTCTCATTTTTGCTCTTTTGATAGCTCATAATGATGAGTGTGATGACCCAGGGTTTAAGCATATGACCAAATCTGTAGATTAGTTGCCAGGTAGAGCTGCTCTATTTAATCCATTGCTATAGGAATTTGAGATTAGGACAGGGAAGAGGCTTTTCTGATCTTTGCTGAATGGGACAGTGTGTCATAGACTGGGATCACAATAACAGCTTTGTAAAGAAACCTTGTTTATGGATTTTATATAGCCAATCCCACAGCTAGAAAAACGATATGCTTGGAGCTGTACTGTGCCTCAAACACAAATAAAGCTCCAACAAACTGTAAAAATACAGTTTAGATCTAAGATCCCAATGGTGGATGAAACAGAACAGACATGAATTGTGAGAAAAGTGAGTTTTTAGGTTGTACATTCACATTGGTTCAGGTCATACAGTAGATCCATGGTAAAGACCTTACCTTACCTGTGGTCAGTTAGTGGGACATCTTGCCGGTTCAGTAGCTCTTTCCCTGTTGCTGAAGTGGATTAACCCAACAGGCTGATCAACTGTCACTGGGGATAATACGCAAATATGAGATTAAGTCAGGCAAGTGGCCCTCCTATTAGCTCTGTAAAGCTGGACCACTTCAAAGGTCCTCTTACTGAATATCTGGGACCAAATTCACCCTGTTGAACTGGTTTTACTGATTTAACCCTCTGTCACCTTGAAGCAGTTTGTAAAAGCGCCTTATCGTGCTGTGTTGCCTCTGTCCCTCTGCTTTTTAGTCTTCTCTGCCTTTTGACTCCTGCAGGGGTTTGCAGAAAAGACAGGACCCTGATTTCCATCTCTTCTCTGAGTTAATTAGTGGATTGGAAAGACAAGTGTACATTGCACATGGCAAACTATATATCACATTTGGGGATTTTCTTATTTATCTTCTAGACATCTTCACATATCACTGTAAAGATTGTAAGTGTGTCTGGTGGAGAACTAAGAACACTTTTAAAGATTTGATATGAATAAAAATAGTCCAGACTACATAGAGAAATTTGGGCCAGTTTGAGATTAAAGCAAAAGTGAAAGCAGGTGAATGTCCTTCATCAGACCTCATTAGCTCAAGTTGAGGGCTCTCAGTCTGACAGGTGAAGTGGCTGCTTTAATGAAGACATGACCAGTAACTGTTTGATGAAGGGCTTTTGAGAGGATGACTTTGTGTGTGTGTGTGTGTGTGTGTGTGTGTGTGTGTGTGTGTGTGTGTGTGTGTTCAACAGGATGTTTAACTGGGTGGTTAAAGTGGTCCCCCAACCCCCTGAAGCTCCTGTGACAGATGAACCTACAAAGGCCCCTGCTGCTGTATGACAACACACACACACACACACACACACACACACACACACACACACACACGTAATTTAGAGCGTAATTTTATAGTATAGAGTATTTGTTCTCACATTTCTCTCTTTAACTTTACAGGTCCCCCCAAAAAACAGAGAGGGTGAGGATTATTTTCAACCTATTTTATACTAATTGTCTACTTATGTGTAAGAATGCATCTAAAGAGAATTCTTTGTTTTTAACTCATCCAACAGTGAAGAGTCCTCCACTGAAAACCACGGATGAAGCTTCAGAGGATAGGTAAACCTCTCTCTCCACTAGTTTTTCCGAACAAGTTAATGAGTGTGTGTGTATATGTACTGACATCGTACCATCTTTCTTCATCTCTTCCTCAGTCAGGGCCAGACTGGAGTTTTAGGCTGGCTTTCTAATGGGTTTGTCAGTTCCCTGCCTCAACCTTCTAGCTCCCCTCGACTTGACAGGGCCAACTCAGACTCAAAGGTCAGTGTATAGATGTTTGATTAGCCTACCCAACTACTGGATAATCTGGCTTATTTTAGCATTGCTATAATTGTGCACAAAGACAAAATAGTTGAAAGTCTTGACAGTACTTTTTTAGGCTCTAAACCTTTTTTTATTTCTTTGACATCCACCAGTCAGGACAGGATAGAGAAAGGTATAGTATGATTAGATAAAAGTGAATATTTTATGCTGCTAAATACATTCTTTAAATCTTTAAAGATAAAGTCGGTTCTGTTTTTCTTCCCAGGTCTGGAGTGATAGGCTGGGTCACTCAGGGTCTGACCAAGGTGTTGCCTCAACCTGATGACAAGTATAAAGAGACTCAAGAGGTCATAGAAGAAGAAGAACACACTGAGGTCTGTTTAGCCTTTACACTACAACATTTAATGAAACAAATAAACACTAAATCTTCTTAAGTAGTACCACTACAAAATCAGTTCCTCAAAATCAAAACTGAAAACGTATTTGCCATATAAATAATCCTACTATATCAAGACACTGAAGAACAGTGCCAAAACTACAACATGTTTAATATTATTAAGTAACACTTAACTCAAACAACTTAATATTGCCCCCCAGGCTTACTAATCATGTGTCAGGATTAAGCTTATAAAGGAATCTGCAGGGGGTTTAACAAGTTAAAGCACTCCATTACTTCCACTGTTGTTTAAACCAGTGTCTTACTTGGAGGCCTCAGGGCTGCACCGATAAACATTCAGGTGGTGGAGGACATACAAATAATAGACCATCATCAACTTCTGTGGATCAAAACAAAGTAGAAAGTCTTATAACCATCCTTTGTTGGCTTTAATTTAAATGTGTTTTATCTCTTTTGTCCTAGGTGTATGATGTACAAACAATGCCAGGTATGTTTTGTCTTTTTACAGAAAATATAAAATAATAAATAGGTTCAGCTGATGATTAAATATCAGTAATATAGCTGATCATTGCTGTCTGATTGGTCTGTCTCTCTATCCAGATTATGATCCCCTCCCACATATCCCAGTGGTGGAGATGGTGTCAGAAGATGAGGGGGAGGGAGAAAGTGCGAGCCATCAACTCCCTTCCAGGTGAGAATAAAACTACACACTACTTCACACATGACAACACCTGACAGCCGATGGATTCCTTTGTCTAAACAGTCCAAAGTACAGTAGGATGAGACAGAAAATCTCGATAAAATGCTGAATTAAAGGGGCTGACCTTTCTCTTTTTCTGCAGTACTGTGGTGAACTGGATAAAGCAGATGGTCCCTCAGCCAATACTGCCCCCTGGTGTCGTTCCTGAAACAACCAAGTCCGCTCGCTCCTCTGTGGATAAAAGTACACTTACAAACACACACACACACACACACACACACACACACACACACACAGAGATACGTGAAAGTATGTTCTAATGTGCACCAGTGAGCAAACATCCACACACAGGCATGGACAGTCATAACACCTAACCCTCCATTACTACACATATTTTGACACTGAACTTCATGTTCCTCTTCTCTCCAGCTTTGTCTCCACCACCTGAATCTCTCAGTGGAATTTCACTGGATACTGACAGCAAGGCATCGAAGTATGTATTGATCCCTCACTGTCCAGATCAGCCAAAAGTGGCTTTCTGGTTAGATATTTGTTTTTGTTTTTTTTGTGTTTACCTTCACCTAAATGTCTGATAGAAGCAAATTATGCATACACTACTCATTACTCAGAAGCATATTATGCAACCTATCCACCAGCCATCATCATCATTCATCCATCATTTTTTTAGCTTCAACAACATTGTTTGACTGGTTTAATTTGTCATCTTATAAAAGTACACGGACAACAAAAATGTCTACATTGACAGATTTAACTGATGTTTTCCTTGAAATTATATTTATAATGGGAAGACAGGGATGTGTAAAGTGTTAAAAGCATGCAGGTAAATTAGTTTGTCTGTTGACAGTGTGGTTGGCTGGTTTGTATCGGGACTGGGCCTGAAAATGCCTCAACCTGCCGCACCACCCAAAGATGATGCTGAGGTAACTTTTGGGAACTAATTAATCTTTCTTCCTTCTTCTTTTCATACATAAATCTTTTCTGGTGTGTCTGGTCTAATTTTTATGCATCTTTTCTTTCTGTCAGGGTCATACTGAAGCTCTACAGAAAGGTGAGTTTAGGTTTTATTCATTTAATTTAATACTTTTCTGTAGTCATAGAAAACCCTCTGCAGTTTCCAGTACCATTTTCCTGAGTGCCACAGTTCACAGTTCAATCATGTGGATCTAGTTCACATAATGTTTTGCTCACAAAGTGTTTAAGTCACCAGAGAAAAGCAGAAAACACCTCTTTACAAACACTGGGTGCATTTGATTCAAATCATAACTTTACTGCTGAAATATGTCATTTCTTTCTTTGAGTAACTCCTGTGGATCTGTGTAATATTTGGAAAGTACTGCACCTTTTGTTTTTCCCCCCATAGTTTTTGAAGAGGTGTTTTGGTCGGACGGTCGGAGCCTAACTCAGTCCCTCTTCTCCTTCTGTTTCAGGGGGGAAGGCGCTGCGAGCCCCTTAAACAGCAGGAGGAGACGACTGGGGGACGCTCTGATTCCCGCACAGACAGACAGACAGACAGACAGACAGACAGACAGACAGACATATTGTGCTGTTAGCAGAACTGCAGGGGCTGTGCAACGTATAGACACCAGGCAGCTGTAAAATGCAACAAGAACAATAGAGATATATTTGACTCACCTTACTGTACTCGATACAGTTTCAGATGAATGTATTATAACTTTGCATTGATAAACATGTACTGTATATTTTATAGCTGATTAGACAAATTTTGTCTTCAGTCTTTGTGATTTGAATTTGCACATTTTCTGTTTGACACAGAAACATTTAGTAATTGCCATTTATTTGAAATTCCTGTAGGTGTCGTCACACACTAAAGTTTTTTTTCTGTTACTTTATAGTGCATTAACCTATGGCAGTGTGCACTAAATATTTGTGTTGCCATCTCCATATCCAATGCAAGAGCAATAGCAGCTTAAAAACATGATGTATTGTTCATTAATTTAAACACAAATGTTTGTTTAGAAGAATTTCAGCATTAAATGTCAAATCTACATTTCCAAATTCACAGAAATCTGAAAATCATTAAATGGCAGCTATGTTCATTTATTATTTTGTTATCTGTGAAGAAAAGTATATATCTGTATTTATACTTCATATTTAGAGGACATTATAATAGTTAATCTTTATGTATACGTCTTCCTCTTTATGAATCTGTTAATTATTATTATGGAAGTTGAGTTCAGTTTGTGTCTTGATCATGTTTTAGTTGGTGTAACTTTTTTTTCCACTAAGGGTACTGAGTACTAGATATAGTGTAAGGCCTATTTTGATCCACTTGATCTATTTCTATGGCCTTGAACTGTGAAATGTGGCCAAGGCATGTGGTGTGGTGTTGTTGTTTCAGAGGGTTTGACTTGATTTGAAAGAACCATACTTACCCGCATTGAAAACATGTTGACTGTCAGATATTAATATGTACTGTAATACGAGGATACCATAGGTATAATAAAGATTTAGTGTGAAATTATTTATGTGGTGGTCTTATCAATGCCTTATAGAGTTAGAAACAACAACTTCAAGTCAACAGCATCCTCCCCCATCTGGACCACCTTCCATTACCTCCATGCGTTCTTTACACATAAAGATTTATTAAATATGGAAGGCATCCAACATGAAAAGCATGTAGAAAAATGATTCACAGCTCACCTGTATTACAGACAGTAAACACCAGCTTATAATGTGTGCTAAAATACCCAAAACATACATAAACCGTCCCTTGTCACCCTCCCAGTAACTCGATCCAAACTCAAACCTGACATGGTCCTAGAAGACGTGGAGTCAGACAACGAGGGCCAGCAAAAACGTGAAGATCGGTCCAAAGCTGCAGCGCCATCCAAATCACTGGCTCCACCAGCACCATCAGTAAACCAGCAGCAGGAAACAGCTCAGCAGACACAGTCTGATGCACTTCAGCCTCAGCGCAGTGAAACCAACCCAGAACCAGAACCATCACAGAGTGCGCCAAAAATGCTTCAGGAAGATGCTGAGACCCAGACAGGACGGTGGACACCATTCATTGAAAGTATCAAGAGGGAGGCTGAAGATGTGGCTTTGGCTACCATGGAGGAACGGTAAGAAAGGTGGAGAGGACGTAATTGCCCCATCTTATCAAAAAATTGTTTCAATTGTTGCAGGTTAGTTTATAGTATCTATTGAATGAACTGGAGAAGCTTCACTGTATACAATGTATCACAATACTGCACCCTGACTGGTCAACAATAGTGTTTTAGCTGGAATCAGTCAGCTGGAGGAGTAAGAGGTCAAATCATAGTGATAAGGCTAAACTCACCTGGTTAGGATCCAAAGTCTCTGCAATAAGAAGGAAGAGTCTTAATTTACCACATTAACATTCAACACACAGCACAATGATTTCACAAATCCTATCTCTCTTTAGCCTTTTGCAGGAACGCTTGGAGATGGCACGTATGGCTGAGGAGGTGGCCAGGCAGACAGCTGAGATGGCCATTAGACAGATGGCCAGCGAGGGACAGTCCATCAAACTCTCACTGGGGAGTCAAGAACTTCTGGAGGAGCCCGAAGCCGAGTAAGACCTTATGCCCAATTAGAGAGACTTTGTGTGTGTTTGGACATTTTTGTATCTGGGAGATTGGGAGCATCCTTGTGAAATGATGTAACCCTTCGTGTTTACTGCGTCCAGGCTGCCAGTGCCAGAAGAAGAAGAGGAGGAGGAGAGCGAAGTGGACCACAGTAAAGAAGTCACAGAGTAAGAATGCAAATATGGACCTTCACACTGCTCTTGTTCTGTGCCTATTAGATAAAATTTCCTCATCTTGTCACCGCCTTCAGTAACTAGTGGAGTATAGATTTTAATTGAATGAAATGAAAAATTGCCAGTCATGTGAATTCAGTTCCCTATCTCATGCTGGTCCAGCACAGTCAATTGGCTGTCAGGCTACGTCTTTTGGGTTCTCGTTATGTGATCTTTCCCTAAACGTACAAGCTATCCTGATAACTGTCGTTTTTTTTTGTTTTGTTTTTTGGCAAAATGAAATTTTCACATCTTGTCACTGCCTCCAGCAGCACGTTGAACTGATGATGAAACTATAGCAAGAGACTTGCTGGTGAAAGAAGTCTTCAGATCTACAGTGTAAAATATACTTAATTTCAAGTATAAAACAAACCCAGCATTCAATGTTTTCTTTTATTATCGTGGGCCCTTTCTGAGTGTTATGTCGTTAGAATTTTATTATTACTTCTGCATTAACATGTAAGCAGCATTTTAGTGTTGCAACTGGTGGAGATGGAGCTGATTGGGTAATTCAACTGGAGTAAGATGTTCATAGGTTACATCTGAATGTGCAAAGTAACTCTATCAGATAAATGTATAGGAATATTTATATTTTAATTAATTAAAAGGCCTAAGTAAAATACAAGTACCTCTAATGGTATAGTACAGCATGTCAATGTACATAGTCACTTTCCTCAGAGCCCCAGTATGCTCTGCATCTTCTCGGTTCCACTGCTGGTCGTGTGAATTCAGTTCCCAGTCTCCTGCTGATCCAGCTCAGCACAGTCATTTGGCTGCCAGGCCTCAAATCCCGTGGGTTCTCGTTATGTGATCTTTGCCGTGCGCTGCCTCAGCATCACACTGCTGTGCCATAGCAACCACAGCTTCCCTTGGCAACACCCGCCTCCCCTCCTTCCCCGCTCTTAACGGTTCCCCCGGTAACAGTGTGCACCTGCTGCTGCTGCTGCTGTATGCTGTATGCTGTTTGCTGTTTGACGTCTGTAGTCGCAGGTAAAATGATGGACGGAGATGTGAGGGAATATTTTTGTTTTTCTAAAATTTCAAAGATCTCCTGATCAGGTATACACGGACATACAGCCGAGTTCGTGTTAGTTGTCGTGTCTCAATGCTCGTGGACATTTTCTGTCGGGACTATTAACGATTAAAGCACGTGAATATTGGCAGCAAAAGTGAGTATTTTGTCATAACATCGTGGTTATAAAATAAATAACTTTGACCTGTTATTTAACCCTAACTTTATTAGTGTGCTGATGTAAATATATTATATAAGCTTGTCTAGTCAACAGGTGGTCGGTTGTTTTATGCTGAGAGCACAGCAAACAATAACTACAAGGCTAATGTTGAGGAAAGTTCATGCTTCCACAGATAGATGTAACCTGTGTCATGTGTGTGATGTGTGTCTTCTTCAGAGGTGAGGCCTCAAATGTTTTTAAACCTAAATATATTGAACACCAGATCTATTATGAGAAAATCTACCTTATAATAAAATATAAATAATTAATAATGGTATTTTTGTAATGTGCAATCAAAAGCTTTCCATTTCCTGTATCAAATTTTATAGCTGACTGTTGTTTGTACATTCAAAACCATTTCCTGTGTTTCTAAGCTGTACAAATCACAATTTCACACAAATGAATACTTTTGTAAATATTTTATGATTCAAAATTGCTGGGAGGGTGAAATATTCTGTAGTATTGTAGGTTTTCTCTAAAAATAGCGACATATCCACCCTAACTGTAGTACTGTTTTAAACTATCAATTGTTTTTGAGATTGTGGGTGATGCTCGGACCCCAGACGGTGAAAAACAACCAACTGGACAGATCTAAAATGAGCTAACCCAACACTGTGGGGACCTTCACACTTCCAGACAGTCTGATATATAAATTGCCCAACTATTTTTTCTCCTGTTCTGTCCTGCAGAGAGGAACAGAGTCTTGCTGAGGAGGAACAAAAAGAGGAGATTGAGGAACCTCCCACTGAGGAACCAGGTAGAGATCAAGACAAAAATCCAAATATACACCACTGCACACACTGCTGTTGACATGTTATTTTATTATATTATTATTTTCTTTACTTCTTTTTCTTTCGGATTGACAGTGTTGATTGTAGCTGAAAAGTAGACAGCACAGCTACCCATAGCCCAAGTATAACTCTCTGTAATATTTCTACTATTCCAATATTTGAACTCATGACATCTATTATTTAAAAAAACAATCTAGAGCCAAAGGAGGAAACAGAGCCACAGCAGACCTCCCCCTCTCCACCTCCAAGCCCTGAACCAGTTAAGACCTCTGAGCCAGAACCGGAATCAGAACCAGAGGCGAAGCCTGATCCAGAACCGGAGCCTGAGCCAGAGTCGGAAGCAGAGCTAGAGCCTGAACCAGAACCAGAGACCCAGGAAGCCAATTCAGAAGCAGAGCCTATAACCCAGCAGCCACAGAAAACAGCGGAAGACGGTCAAAGCACCAAAGTTGACAAAGCTCCTGACAAAGTAACGTCCCCAGCTTGAACATGCACAGTTATAAATGTTTCACCCACTTAATTTTACCTTCTGACTGGTTTACCTAAATATCTTTGTCGTTCATCATTTTTAGAGGGTTCTTCTTCCCTTTTTCTGTGTCCCATTCTGTGATTTTTTAAGCTTGAATTCCAGTTCTAGTCAGAAATCAACCATTATCCTTTCTTCTTGTTTTTGCCAACCCACATTCTATCCAATCACTAATTCATATGCAACTGTTTTTTTGTAGGAGGAAGAAGCATCTGGGGACGGCTGTGGTGGTTTGTATTTAATTTTTTTTATGTTTGTTTTTTTCTTTAGGAAAATCTTTCTCATCACAGATTTTGTATGTAAAGGTGGTTAGATCTGTTATGGTACTGCTCTAATTAGCAGTTTCATACCTGTATGTCTGCCTGTCCTGTTGTGAAACTGCTGTTTTATGTGCCTGTCTAGATGCAGACGACTATGATTATGTACCATAAGGTAACAGTGGCTGTCTGTCAGCCTTATGACTGCAGGCCTTGATCATTATCCACCTTCTTGTCTAGAAGAACTCTCACATTGTCATTCAGACTGATTGCATTGCTGCTTGACTGTTTGCTGAACCCATCTCCCACTTTGCTTATATTCTCCCTGACTGTAAATCTTCCTATCTACCTGTCTCCTCTATAGCTCCAGTCAGCTGTGATGCACTTAAGAGGTGCCTGATGCGCATTCCTCACACCTCGGAGTGCTTCGGCAACATCAACGCGTTCTTCAAAGAGAACGGCATCTCCACTCCTAAGTTACCCTCCATGCCGAAGATACCCTCCCAGCTCCCTGACGTTTCCAAGTACTTACCTACCTTTCCCCCTGAATTGCGCCAAGAGCTGTCCCAGATCCGACTCACGCGGGTCCCTCGAAACATTGCCCAGACTCTGACTGAGTTTTTGCCCAACAGCTCTGAGGGTTCAGTCAGCCCCAGTCTGTCCGGTCTTTCCCAGAGCCTTTCAACCATTCCACAGAAGCTCTCCCAGTTTCCAAGCCGGACGCAACAATACTTCCTCAACGTCCGGAACCGCCTCAACAGCCTTATGCCTCAAGATGCCTAAGAAACACATACAACAACAGCAAAAACAAGACAAGAATCAGCAAGATGTTGAACTAAACCGACTCGTCCGACACTCCCCTCTACCTCCACCTCATCATCCTCAGCTCCGGTCCCGCTCACCATCTCCATCCTCCCCCAACGGTAGTGCCCTCGAATTGCCCAATGTGCCATCCTACCCACGCCTGCCGCCAATTGTGAGCCCCCCATCAGAGCAGCTCAACTCACTGTCCCGCCAGCTGTCAGGTCTCTCTAATCCGGCGTTCTTCATTGAAGATGAGTCAGATGTTTCAGCAATAAGACCCACAGGTGAATCTGCAGCAGTGGAACATTAACTGTACTCCATCGTGATATTCATTGTGGATACCTGAACACTATAGTGGTTTGGTGTTGTTGTAGTGGATTTTGTTTGTTCATGTGTTGTTATGTGTTTCTTAAATAATCTCAGACACAAATGAATCACCTCAGTTAATTTGTTATACAATATACTGACTGTTTTAATAAAGAAGACAAAAGTGTGCCAGATTAGCCAGACTGAATGGCTTGCCAGATGAGTAAGCTGGTCCACTCAGCTATCCGTACACTCTTATACATGGCCAAGTTTCCAAGTGGATCCTCTTGCATTAGTATGATGTAGATTTGGGTTGCTCTCACACTGTCCTGCTTGCTTTGGACTTGCTTTGCCCCTTACAGTCCTCTCTTACATTCACATCATTTGCGATGCTCTTCATTAATCAACAAACGTTTTGTGCCTTCAGAGAGCTCTAGCCTCAGCCTTCGTCCGGCCGTCAATGTAGAGGATGTCGACTCAGACAATGAGAGAGGAAAAGAAGGAGGAGGGGGAGGTGAGGGACAGAGCAATATCCCTCAAATCCTCGCTCCCCAGGACCCGAAACTTACGACCCTCACTGTCCCTGTGACTCCTTCTGGAGGTCGTCAAAGGTGAGAAATACTACAAGAGTAGTAGTTTTTTTTTTTAAAATCTGCTTGTAGGACAGAAATTTAGAAATTTAATAACTTACAAAATAATGAAATATGAAAATGTTCATATTTTTACTTTTGGTTGATGCTGAATAATAAGTTAAACATTATGAGATTCCTATTTTTCTGAGCGTGCATTACAGTGTTTTAAATCTTTTTCTCTCGCCTCTTGTTTTTTATCCACAGTAAAGGAGATAAAGAGTAAGCAAACTGCTTGAGTTGTGATGCTTTTATTTATTTTTTGACAGTAATTTTTTTTTTCTCTAGTGAAACAATACATATTTCTAAATTATATGAACTCATGGCAAAGCATTTCACTAGAGGGACAGTTAGATCAGTAGATTTGTTGTTTGATTTATGTCAAGGTGCATGCTCTTATGTTCACAGAGTGAGAATTTTCATCCAAAATAAGATCAAATTAAACATTAATATTCTAGATTACAAAACAATCGCTTTGAAAATACAAATAATCTCAGTGGTTTAATGAATCAATGAATACATAATTTTGGAGTGAAACTCTTCACGTGTCTCTGTTTAGTGCAGCTTGAAATGGATCTACTGCCCTCTACAGTCTGCTGTAGTCACAGTTGGCAAAAGTATGAATGTTGGTCTGTGTGTAATTAGCGTGTTGCTTAGGAAAATCTGAAATTCCTTTCACTTAGTTCTCAAGGTTATGAAATCCTTTCTGCACATAAAAGACAATAAGAGCTGCCAAAATGAGCCACACAGGCAAACACAGACTGTTTTATGGAGCTAAAATTATCGTGTTTTTTGTTTCTTGTTTTGTATTGTTCTATGTTTTGAAGGTCTGATGTGTGCTTTTGCATGGCATTTTTTGTTCTTTTAGCTACTGTATTGTCATATGTCATATGGATATTAATTATGGATAACGTGGCAAACAAATAGGTGCATCACGGTCATGCACTTGCATCAGTACTGTAGGTGATTCTTCTCACTTGTTGTCGGTTTCTTGGATTAATATGCTTTCTCTGGCACACACATCTCTCACAAACCCTCTCTCCCCATCTCTCTTCATAAACACACACACACACCTATACACACACACACACACACACACACACACAACACACACACACACACAAACCCTGTTCTGACCATCCATGACAGTAGTGGAAGGAATCGTAGGACTATCTGGACAAAGATGTAAGATATCTGACCCTTATAAATACTGTATGGACTCATCTCTAGTATCCATCTATCAACACATTGTGCTGCCCAATCAATCACCATTCACAAGTCCATTTGAATTGACCCATCTTTGGTCGTTCTCTCATTAAATAACCATTTATCTTCAGTGTTCATTAATTTGCATTTCTCAAAATGTTCCCACATAATAATAATAATTTTACAAATACAGCAGAGTTAAAACTTAAACTAATAATGTTTCTGTGTTGACTTAACTTTAACAGTCGGAGACTGCACTCCCAAAGTGAAGATGATGATGATGAAGGAAGCACCCCTGTCAGAGCCTGGCCCAGCCAGTCCAGCCTGCACAGCACAGATGACATGTGAGCAATGGTCCACACACAAATGAAGAAAAGTGTGGGCACTTCATTTAACTGCTGACACTTAACAATATGTGGACTTTTTTCCCCCCCAAGACTGAAAGAGCGTCCTGCGTCTTCAGCCAGTCAGACCAGTACAGTGGTCAACGAGCGTCTTCAGGAGCTGGTCCGGATGTTTAAAGAAAGAACTGAGAAGGCAAAGGAGAAACTCATTGAACCTGACAGCTCAGATGAAGACAGCATTGTCCCCTGTGAGTATCTATTGGCAAAACAAGTCAGAAATATGCAGGGAGATAGTGGTCTAACAGTGGTGTATTATAGTATATTTTATTTCCAGGTTAAACGCCTTGTCCACACAGAGCCAGACACACAGCCGTCTTTAAACAAAAATCTACATGAATACACTGACAGACATACACAGGTGAGAAGTAACAGTAGCAGCTTCTCTCCAGGTTTCAACCTATCAGCTGTCCCACCTTCCCACCTATAGTTATACCACCAGTGTCTTTCCTTTAGTCCTCAGTGTTTTGATCAGTGGCTCCCAAAGTATATACCATATAAAATACCTGGCAACATTTGCATTAACAATAATGTCTATTTTTTCAAACATAACAGAATGTAAGAAATAAACATTTAAATTAAAATGAAAAAACTATTAATATTTTCACTACAGAACCAGGAACAGTAACAGAAAGTATTGTGCTGTTTTTCTACTTTGAGCCAAGATATTTTTTAGATCATTAAGAAATTTCTGCAAATTAATTCATTTGCATTACCTGAGTCTGTCTGTTTTCAAAAACATTTCCATGTCTTCTGAATCTTTGTCCCTTCCCCTCTCACTTTCCTCCAGCTCCTCCTCAGGCTCCGGCTCCAGCTCCTCCACCTGCTCCTGAAACTCAGCCATTGGACGTCGAAGCGAAGGAGGCACAAGCAGGTCCATCAGGAAAAAGTGGATGGATACGAGCCTGTATACACTACCGTTTCCCCGCCAGCATCGACCCTTTCACCAGTGAGAACCCAGCCGAATACGCTACCTGCCTCCTCCTACAGCTCCTACAGACATCTGTCTCCTAATGATGTGTCATTTACCCTTTTCTGTTCCATTTTTTCACAATCATAAGGACTTTTTGAACCAGTCCATCTTCTGTTGTCACCTTTCAATAATTCCAAGTCATGCAAACTTTGCTTAATAATACATTTTTATTATAGATTAGATTCTGCTTTCTTCTCATGCTCCTATCCTCGTCTTTCTCTAGTTAACAGTATATAATGGTAGTTGCTTGCTCATTGGCCATCACTTGTTCTGTAATTACTGAATGATCTCTTACTTCTTATTTTCTTATCCTCTGTCAAGTCTCCTACAATTTCTCCACCTCCCTCCATCCTTTCACCATTGTCTCTTTCCTCAGACCTAATGTATGTGCTGTGGATGTTATTGGTCTCTCTGGCATGGAACTGGAACGCGTGGTTCATCCCAGTCCGCTGGGCCTTCCCCTACCAGACTCCAAACAACATTTACTACTGGTTGCTGACCGACTACCTCTGTGACCTCATTTACATATTGGACATTACCATTTTCCAACCGCGGCTGCAGTTTGTTCGTGGAGGGGACATAGTGGTGAGCACAATATCATGACTGAAATTCTGTTGTCAGGAGACATGCTGCTGAAATCACTGTTTTATCATGAAAAAAATAAAGAATCACTGTAGTTATCAACAGCTGATATGACTGTATATTAAGATAAACCTGTCAGCATCGTTCATTTCTGCATTTGTTTTGTTTTTTTACAGTGTGACAAAAAAGACATGAGAAAGAATTACATGAAAACCAGACGCTTTAAAGTAAGTGACTAGAGATCAATAAAAGTTCACCTTTGTGTGAATTCTGTTTTTCTGGGCTTCACGTATTAAGTGGTGGTACCTTCCTTGTTTTTCAGTTTGATGTAGCCAGCCTTGTTCCCCTGGAGCTCTTCTATTTTAAAACTGGCATCAACCCTTTGCTTCGCTTGCCCAGGCTGCTGAAGGTGACGTTTATTACTGTGTATACAACAGTCCATTACAACCTGTTAGTGTCAGCACTCTGGAAACCAACCACTAAGAATCCTTGCACTCGGGGTGGCCTGTTAGCTTACCCGGTCCTTATTGCAGTGACCCATGTTTGATTCCAGCTTTGCTGCATGTCACCCCCACTCTCTCTCCCCTGAATCTCCTGTCCACCTCTGCACTGTTCAACAAAGCAGAGAAATGCCAAAAATAAAGAATCCTTGCACGTTTTTTTAGCCACAAGGTGTTAAATTTACTGAGCCACATGCAACAACTTTACACTGACAGTATCAATAAGCACTAATGCAATAGAAAGGGTAATATCCAAGGATCTATGAAGGCATTTTGGGAATGATTAGACATCACTCAAATGTTCGATAGCCAACTGTAAAACCAAACTCATCAGATATTTTTATGCCTCCTCAGATCAACTCCTTCTTTGAGTTCAATGAGCGTCTGGAGGCCATCTTGACCAAAGCCTACATCTACAGGTCAGCTTCAACCTGATGGTATCTCACTATGCTGGCAGTTGTCCTGCACTGCATTCTCTCTTTTTCTATCTCTGTATCCTTCTTCTCACTTTGCCTTCCTGTCTTGAGATGCCACACTGTGACACAGATCGATAAATGCCTGGTTTTAGGTGTTCAGTTCATGCAAACATGCTCTCTCACTCTGTGTTTCTCAGGGTGATCCGTACCACCACCTATCTTCTTTACTGTCTCCACTGTAATGCTTGTCTATACTACTGGGGCTCTGCCTTCAATGGGCTAGGATCAACCAAGTGGGTGTACAATGGCAAGGGCAACAGGTTAGTGGGATAAACACACATGCAAAAAAAGCTCACTCTGCCCTGTAATATTAAATATTTTTGTGCTCTTTCAGTCACACAAACTGTCTACATTATATCTCCTTTGGTCTATACTAGATGCATCCCTTAAGTTGCATCTGATGTGTTTTAAATCTCCTGTCCATCATGTTCAAGCCTCGCTTTGCCTCTTTTTAATGCCTCCTCTCCATGTCTCCGCTCAGTTACATCCGCTGTTACTACTTTGCGGTGAAGACCCTGATCACCATTGGTGGTTTGCCAGACCCTACCACCCTATTTGAGATTGTCTTCCAGCTCATCAACTATTTTGTCGGAGTTTTTGCCTTCTCTATCATGATTGGACAGGTATGGATGTTAATATAATGCAGACATTTGTGACAATCTTATGTGTCAAGATGGTGTTAAATCAAAGTTTATTGGTCTGTTATGCTCCTTTGTCTCTTAGATGCGTGATGTGGTTGGTGCAGCCACAGCGGGTCAGACCTACTACCGCACATGTATGGACAACACTATTCAATACATGTCCTCCTATCACATCCCCAAAGACGTCCAGAACCGTGTCAAAACCTGGTACAACTACACCTGGCAATCACAAGGCATGCTAGGTAAGGATAGCATTATGTGTGCATGTTCATATGTATCTTAGACATGGAACCCTTCACTCATGCTGTACCTCTTATTGTCTGCCTTCAAAGATGAGCAGGAGTTGCTGACTCAGTTGCCAGATAAAATGCGTCTGGACATCGCTGTAGATGTCAACTACTCCATCGTCAGCAAAGTCCCTCTTTTTCAGGTAGGAATTCTAATTAACATGAAAAGAAGGAGGTAAAGAAAATAAAGCTAGTGCCATATAGAGATTAATTTTGTTTTCCCTCTTGATAGGGTTGTGATAGACAGATGATCTTTGACATGCTGAAAAGCCTCCGCTCCGTTGTATACCTGCCTGGGGACTATGTCTGCAAAAAGGTACATGCTGTATGCACAGTTGGCTTGTGTTTTGTTTGCAGAAGACAACTGTAGGTGGTTTCAGTTATTTCCGCTCATTACCTACCTCTACCCCTCCTTTTCTGTTTTGCTCAGGGTGAGGTGGGTCGCGAGATGTACATCATAAAAGCGGGGGAGGTGCAGGTGGTTGGAGGACCTGATGGGAAGACAGTGTTTGTCACTCTCAGAGCAGGATCAGTCTTTGGAGAGATCAGGTGAAGAGATTTTTACACACAAAAAAATGGTTTTCTTAGTAAGCTGCCACCTCAGATATCTTATAAAACAATAGGATTTTGCATGAAAAAAAAAATCTACTACCTGATCTGTTTTTCCGAACTGAAACATCAAACGTGGCGGAAAAAAAAGTTTAACCACAATTTCTCTGAATGACAGTTTGCTTGCAGTAGGCGGGGGTAACAGACGCACAGCAAATGTAATCGCCCATGGCTTTGCAAATCTCTTCATCCTGGACAAGAAAGACCTGAATGAAATTCTGGTGCACTACCCCGAGTCCAAGAAACTGCTCCGCAAGAAGGCCAGGTTAAACATCAATAGCACTACACATGAGCAAATATCAGTACCCCACAACAACACCATTACTGTACTCTTTACATTTGATTTCTCTGTATTTCTCTGCTGTGGAACAGTACAAATGTAGATCAAACATGGACTTATACATGAGCTTTGCTTCCTTATTTGTATGTGTACAACTCTTACTTAATTCTGAGAGGAGTAACTCTTTCAACTGCAGGAAAATGCTTACTAAGGGAAAGAAACCTGAGCCCAAAGAAGAGGCTAAAGATCCCCCTCAGGTCCCGGCAGCCCCCGTTAGGACGGAGACCCCCAGATTGCTGAGAGCAGCCCTGGAGATGACAGAGAGATCCACTGGACTTAAAGGAGCGCTGGCTAAAGTCAAAGAAAAGTCCAACAAGTCTATTATCTCATTACAGGTAAACATACACAAAACCAAAGAATAGACAAATGCACATGTGGCAGTGACAACAAATATAGTGTACTTTATATATTATTTTAATATCTTCTTTTATCTTCCAGCCCTCTATCTCCTCATCCCTGCCTCCTCCATCTCCCACCTCCAGCTCCGGACCTGACAGAGACGTGGACACGCCATCACCTAGCTCTGCAATGTTTCGCTCGGCTTCCCGTTGCCGCAACAACTCTGTGACGCCTCGCTCTGCTTCACAGTGCCAGGGCGACGCAGACGAAGCGCTTGCCGTGGACCAAAGTGAGGAAGGTGTCAGTGAGGTAGAAGGTAATGAGGGTGGGAAGAGGAAGGAAAAGAAGTTGTGATAACTCTTTAACGGACAATGGAAGGAGGAGAACATCAAAAGAAAAGAAGTGGTTCCGGTGAGGACTGGATGTTTGTCCTTAAGGGGAAAATGTAAATTGGAGTAATCAAGGGGAAATAAAGAAAGAATCAAGTATATCTGCTATTAACTGACAGAATGGTTGAATGAAACAGAGAGGACATGTTGTAAATAAACACAATGTCCAAATCTGGTGAAATATAAAGGTAGTACTGTATTCCACTCCATAGCACACTATCTGCAGTAGTTGGCCGTTGTAATGTACCTGGAAAACTTAAATAACTGGTATATATAGCCACTATTCTGTCACAGTGCAGGATGAGCCATTTTTTCCAGGCCCACTTCATCTTGAGGGCGTTCCTGTCTGTCCGTGGTTCTGAACCAGTGGAAAGTACAGCTTCTCTGTTCATTTTAATCTCTCATTGCTTTGCAGTCTCCTTTCAGCCTCCACCCACTGTGTTCACCTTTTATTAGACGTAGGAGCAAGCCATTCCTTGCCTAGTTACTCTTCGGAATTCACATTTCCATCATCTACGCTGCGTTCACATGACTGAATTCAATGTAGCGATGATGATGAGTGAATTCTGTGTAGGATGGCATACTTAAGCCATACCAGTTTATAGTCATTTCTACAGAACCTCTTCTCTTCTTGTCTTTCTCAAACATACAAAATGTTTTTGCTGTTGTTGTCTGCGAATTGTTTACAGATTCTTTTGTAAACTTGAAAGTACAAGTTGCCTTATATTTTTTGTCTTTTACCTTCGTGTTGTGATGATGTAAGTAGAAGTACAGCTGTTTTTTGTTGTTGTTTTTTTATGGCTGTAACAACATCCATACTTCCATCATGGTATATACAAATATGAGTTGACAGGTCAATGTAAAGTCAACTCAGATTATTTTACATAGATTTTCTGTCTGTCTCTGAGCACGTCAAGGTCAAACATTGTCTAGCCTCTTGTTACTGTACAACAATGCTGCATTTTACACACTAATACATACTGTATTTCAAAGCGATCAAGTCATTATTACTAACTTATTTAGCCATTAACACATGTAATACCATTGCTGTACAGCTACAGTTGACATGTTCTTTTGTACAATAATGTAAATATATATATTTGTTTTTTGACATTTAGATGAATCAAATTGTCAGATTGTTAAATTAAATCTGCTGCAATGCTTTGCAGTGTCATGAGGATGTGAATGCTAAATATATATTTCCTTTGTGCTGTAAATGTGTTTAGGACTGTGTAATGATGTAAGAATTATACTTTTTGTACAGATGGTTTGATTATTGATACAACCTCAGAAGATCGAAACATAAACCAGCTAACCATACTGCCAGACAGTCTGTAGAAAGGATTATCAATGTTGTTTTTACTTTATGGTTTATGGTGTGTGTGCATGTGTGTGTGTGTGGGAGAGATGAGCACTTACTATGTAATCTAAACATGAGTGTAATAATGTGCTTATACTTGATTTTGTTGCTGACGTAGCCCTGTCTTTTGTGAAATAAATGACTGTTTTCAGCGTGTCTTGTCCTAGATTTCATGTATGTACCATAAACATTTAGACTGACAACACAACAAAGTGTAAAACACATCAAATTTAAAATAAATTAAAAATGAAAAGTCCAAACATTGTCAGAAGATGTAAAAAAAAACCTTAGTGAAAAATCCAGTGACACAGTTTTTCCACTTATTTAGGTCAAAGCTTGTAAAAAAAAAAAAAAAAAAAGGAGGTCAAGGCAGGCTAACCATGGTACTAACAGTTTTTTTGTGGCGGCAAGGTGAAGAGAAGAAAACCACATTTCCCACAATGCTCCGCCCAATGACGTCGGTGTTTTCTCTGCGGTCACCTGATCCAACTGAAAGCAGTCTGCCGACCGACATGTACAGCTTGTGGCGCGGCGTAAAGTAGCTTAGCGAGATGACAGCAGGCAGCGCGGCTCTCCGCTGACTTCCACCGAAATCTGTCACTTTGGTCGGTTAGCTGACACGTGAAGGATGATACGAGTCAAACGGCTTCTTGTTTAGAGGCTGCTGTTGATTGTGGAGATTGAACTTGTGCGGAGAGTTAGCAGAGGAATGGCTGGCTGACCCCCCCCCTCCTGTGATGGTCTGTTGTTCAGAGTAACCAAGAAGCTCCAGAGATGGATGACTGCGAAGGGGAGGACATGATAGAAACACCTGAGCTGCCTCTGGAGGTGAGTTAACCTCAGAAAACGGATCAGTCCAGCACAGAGTCTGATGTGTTGTTTACAGAAATACATCCATACACACATAATGGGAGTTGCAGGTTGTGTGACGGTCCACTCCTGGTGGGTGAGCACCATCCTGTCATCATCATACACTGCTCTTGTCAAAGGACAATGTGTCTTTCAGTCAGATCGTATGCTGTCAGATCATCCTGGGTTTGATTTCTCCCTTCCTGGATCAATAACCTGCAATCTAATGCTGTGTGTTTTCTGTCTCTCGCTGTAGATCATAGTTTACATCCTGAGCTTTCTTCACGCCTCAGACAGGAAGGAGGCCTCGTTGGTTTGCCGCAGATGGTACAGCGCCAGTCAAGACCTGCGCTTTCAGGTAATTCTGACCAGCCACCGAGCAACAGTCAGCAGAGCAGTGGCTGATCGTGAAGTGACTTTGGAAGTAAGTGTATGAGTGTGTAAAGCTTGAGGGCTTGATTTAACCCCATGACACCCCTCTGTTTGCTTCTCTGTGTGCAGAAGGATGTCACCTTCTGCTTCCCGGCTTCATCCTCGGCCCTGGAGCTGATCAGGGCTCTGGGCAGAAAGTCACGCTGCAGTCTGATAATCAGCCAGCTGGATGGGTTCAGTGTGTCCCGATCACTGCTTCTGGAGGTGCGGTTTGCTGTTACAGTTCAGCGACTAGATTCGTTTTTATAGCTGAAAGCAAAGTATTAGTTAGATTAGAAAGATTAGTACTAACTGGATGCCTGTGGGGAGTGTAACTGCTTTTTGCCATGATAGTACATCAGGGCTAAACAAGAAAAACTGGATGCAGAAGTGCGTGGAATTATATGAGGATTTTCTGATATGTGTGTTTAAACTGTACTAAAACTCTGTTGTCTTTGTTGTAGAAATTATACTGCTGCTATAATGTGAAGTCCTAGTTCCTCTGACTTTTATTAGTGTAATGTTTTCACTTCAAATGATCACAGGCTTCTCTGTGTGTTCGGCGAATCCCCCCCGCTTCGGGGGGCTCTTTTACCACAAAAGAAGTCTCCTCATGAAAGGCTAACACTGTAGATTCTTTTTGTAACGTACCATGTATGGAGTATTTGCACAGTATCACTCTTATCGTTTTAATTTCTCATCAGACTGACACAGTCATAATGAGATACGTTGCGGTCCAAAGGTCAGATGCACGAGTTTCTTTAGACTCCATTGACCTTTATCACACTATTGTGTGTATTTGCATGCGGAAGTGTGCGAGCGTTGAAATTCCCGTTAAAGATCTTGTGTATTGTCAAGTCGTAGAACCATTTCCTAGAAAGATAAGGAGGGCGCAAAATTTAATCCATTAGTTGAATCAATTAATTTGTTTATTTGGTGAGGCTGTAACACACATTGTCCACACACGTTTTTTTAAAGGCATAAAGACAGCAGGAAGTTAATTAAACAGCATCGGCCAACCCCCCCTCTTGCTGTCCTCGAGTTACCTTTAGCATTATCCCTCCAGAAAATCAATGACGCGAGTTCTTCATTTACAGATGGATTTATTTCTCTATTAAAATCCACTTTGTTGTCATAAACCCACCATCGAACTGCTACAGGGCAATGTAGGACAATGTAATAAACATGCATTCATTTAACAGAACATTGACATAGACTAATTAACATGACAAAACAAGCCTCGCTGGCTGCACACAACCTAGAGGGGATGCGTCTTCTTAAACAAAACAAAGTAGAAAAAAGAAGGAAATACCAAGTCACTTTAGACCAATTTAAACGGAGCATAGCACTTCTTCTGCTTACATGCCTCTGTCTTGCAATTAATTGCGTCCCCCGCACAACAGGTAACAAAAATCAATTCCCACCTAGTGCGCAAAACAAATAAATATTCCTGAAAATAAATCACATAAATAATATGTAAACAAAACTTTGAACTAATTGCAAATAATATTCAGTAACCTCCTAACCGCCACCCACTAGCCAAATACTGTTAAAATATGCGTGTGGCTGCTAGACGTGCGTCACTCACCAGCCCTGCTTCCTCAGTACTAAAAGCTATTTGCTTTACTCCAACGGTTCTTTAACCTCTCTATGAATTCTCATCATTTCTTCTTTCTGTCTGTCTCCCCCCTTCGTATGTCATCGTCTCTCTGTTTGTCTTTTTCCCTCTTCAGGTGGGTCTGTGCTTGGGCTCTAAGTTGGAGAGCTTGGCCCTGCCTGGTAGCAGTATAACAGAGGCCTCTCTGCTGGCCCTCCTCCCTCGTCTCACCTCCCTCCGCAGGCTAGACCTCCGGGGCCTGGACAGCCTCTTCATGTCTGGCGCTTTCCTCTCCAGGGAGGAGCAGAGGCAGCAGGTATTTGTTACTGTTATGTAATAGTGGGATGGCGGGGTGAGGCTGGAACATAGAACACAGTTTGTGATGGAGTGGACTGCTCTTTCTTTACAATCTATTTGGGCAATACTACAGCTCAAAATGCTTACTGACCAAGCCTCCAACAAAGTAACTAATATTCAAATGACAGACAGAGGGAATTTTGTTCTAAATTTATAGACTGATACATTTTTGCAGTGCTGGGAAAAATGGATTGTGCTTTTGTCCTACTGAGGTATTATTATACGACCTGACTGTATTTCCATCAGTATGACCAAAAACAAAGTGTTTTGTGTTACACTACATTTTCTTGTATTTTTATGTTTTTATTTTATCCAAAATGAAGTACAAAAAAAGACCTGAGCTGCTGATCAGTCTGTCACCATGTTCATCTTTAGGTAATTGTTTGACCACTGGAGAAGAAGTCAAATATTAACAAAAATACTGAAAATGCAAAGATCATCAACAAAGATCATACAGATGTACTCTGCCCCATGAAGCCAAAACAAATATTAGGATTACAGCATTTGAATGAAGATTCCTGTTACCTGTTTCATCATCAATAATAATTATGCCATAGAAATGTATGATTTTTCTGTGAAAACACCATGTCAAAATTGCAGTAACTACAAAACAAAGCTAAAAACAAAAACATACTGCACTGCTCCACTCTGGCTGTGAAATCTTGAATCAGGTGTTGCAGCACATGGGAGCAAAGATTGCCAAAGTTCTGGAGCTTCCCTGCCTTTCTTTTTTCCTGAACCTAACCAAGAAGTAACGCTTTCTGGAAGAAATCCCTCAGGGTACACTTTTGGATAAAGTAATAATAATCCACCTTAAAAGACAATAAACAAAAGCATGATAACCTCCTATTCTCCTACATTTCGAACTTTCTTAAGTATCTCCCTTTATCTGTAGTCCTCTGGGGAGTGGTGGGTGTTAGCACTGGTTACAAATGTAATAATGAGGGTGACTGATGGTACTGTGGTTAAATGTAACCTACGTATTAACATACTGAGTTTTTACTGCCATTTTTTGTGCACACAGCTTTATTGTTTTTCCACCTGCATTAATGTTCCAATTTCAGGTCAAACTCCATCTTCTTGTTCCAGGTCAGATCTGCTCTGTCAGGTCTAGAAGAGCTGGATCTATCCGACTTGCGCTATCTCTCCGATCTCACCTTCAATCGGCTCACCGGCTGTACCCCACGCCTCCGCCGCCTCTCGCTGGGCGGCTGCCATATAGCTTTCGAGTTCGACCCGTATCGTGGGTGCCCAGTGGGAGCGGTTGAGGATTCGTCAGCATTGCTGTCACTGAGAAACTTACGGAGGTTATTAATGGAGCAGAAATCCACACTCGTAGCTCTGGACCTCAGCAGAACCTCCATCACCCCTGAGTCACTACGCACTGTTGCACAGGTTTGGATACTTAACGTCTCTTCAACAACTTTATCGCACGAGCAGCCAGGAATGATTCTGCACAAATGAAACTGCTCATATCTCTGTACCTGTTCTGTGTAACAGTCTACTTTTATAATGGTTAAGTTTAATTTCTTTATGTTTTCTCTCTTCCAGGTTCAGGATTTGGTCTTGGAGGAACTGTGTTTGCACGGCTGTAAGGAGCTGACTGACTACTCGGTAGAGGTTCTGGTGAAGCATCAGCCAGACCTCCAGAGACTGGACATCAGTGCCTGCACTGAGCTGACCAACAGGTCTGTAGATGCTGTAGCACGAGGCCTGAAGACACTGACACACCTCTCCTTGTCCCGCGACTGGAGGATCACTGAAAAAGGTGCCCATATGTGTATTTTTGTTTTTGTGTTTATCATAGTTATCTAAAAAGTCTAATCAATACTGGGGCTTAAATATCATGTTTGTCCTGACCTAACTTACTTGTTGCAAATAGAACAGATGTATGCGTCCCGGTACTCTGTGGGTGTGCTGTGTGGAGCAGGTGATCATTTTAAGAAAACTGTGATGAGCATTTGGCTAGACTGGCTAGATAGATAATATAATTATGATTTAAAGTGATGATTTCTTGTCATCCACAGGCCTCGCTGACCTTCTGTCCGTGTCGTCCCTGAGGAGTCTGGATCTGTCTGAGTGTGTGCACATCAGCGGAACAGAGATAGTGAAAGGTTTGACGGGACCCAGTGCAACCAGAGCACAGCTGGAGACGCTCAACCTGAAGAGCTGCACCTACATTAGGGTCAGTCACATGTGTTTGTACATGACGTGTGTCTGCACAGGACATGTGTAAATGTGTCTGTGTGAAAACACACAGAAATAAAATAGCTCCTTCCTCCTCTCTTTTCAGGATCTTTCAGTTTTCTCTCTCACCCAGCTTCTTGGGAATACTCTCCACGAGCTGGACTTGACGTCATGTGTCAATGTGACCGACCTGTCTGTGCGCTCTATAGCCACATACCTGCAAAAGTTGGTAGTTCTGCGGCTCGGATGGTGTAAAGAAGTCACAGACTGGGGGCTGCTGGGGATGGTGGAAACAACCAAATGTGACCTTGACCATGAGACGGTGAGAACCACAGAAAATGTGCAGGGCCACTTTTGCAAAATAACAGATGTGTGTATATGTATATATATACTTATATAATGTACTTATCTCAACAGGGAGACAAAGGTCCCAGGTTCACCCGTACCTTCGGCAACATGGGCTTCTTCAAGCCTCCTCGTTTGCCATTTGATGAGCGACCCAAGCTGGTCACACAGAGGGACCTGGAGCAGTTCAAACAGCAGGATGGAGCTTCACTTTTAGCTCTCAGCAGGTTGCAGGAGCTTGACCTCTCTGCCTGCTGCAAACTCACTGACAGCAGCATCACAGAGGTGGGAGGCCGAGGACGAGGCAAATGTTTCAGTTTGTAGCACGAAGACAGAAATGTTCACGAGTCAATACGGTTTCTCCTCTCCTCAGGTGGTGCGTTACCCAGACCTCCACCGTCTGTCTCTCTCCATGCTGCCGGAGATCACTGATGCCAGCTTGGCATCAGTAGCCTGGCACTGCCGTAGCCTCACCAGCCTGGCTCTCAACCACTGCCCGGGAATCAGTGACCGCGGAGTGGCACAGGCTGCACCTTATCTAAAAAGGCTGCAGCATCTCTACCTCTCCTGCTGCAATAACATCACTGACAGGTGAGTGGCATACAATCCCACTGCTGTGTCTATTTCTAGAGATAAAGGATGAATTTCTTATCTCTTGACCTTTGAACCCCCAGATCTTTGTTCCTCCTGGTGCAGCACTGTAACCGTCTGCGAACACTTGACATCTCACGGTGCAAAAACATCTCAGTAACAACTGTGGACCTCCTCCAATCACAGCTGCCCTTCTTGGAAAATATCCACTACAGATTCATAGGTGGGGTTGATCTTACCCTTGCATTCTGACTGATTCAATGTCCTAAATGACCACTGGACCTTTTCAGTGACAAAACCTGCTGACCAAAGCATGCTCTGCGAGTTGAGCTTTTGCACATTTTTAGCCATTTGCACTATTTGTTTTGCAAAGTTGTCAGTCACCTACATGTCATCCGGTACTGTAAGTGATTTTTAAAAAGTCTGTTCGTCATGGAGCAGGTACAACTTTTATGAAATGATTGTGGAAATGGTTCTGTGTGTGGGGCAAATAATTTCATATGTATCGCTTGCATTCAAACAATCAAACTACGACATTCAACAGTCATGTTGTGTATGAATGGAACGTTTATGTTTAACTTATGTGGTGCATCATCACTGAGGACAAAGATTTCATGTAAGTAAGACCTTTCAAAGCGCTGTCTGCTATGTCAGTTAATATCACAGAAAATATTTATATAGCTAAAGTTAGGCAGAATTACAAAATAACAAAAGCTGCCCCATAATATGCTGAGTAATAATATATATATAATATTGTAATTATATATTTAACAATTTGGAAGTAATGGCACTCAAAATGAAAGATACAATTAATTCTTAACGTTCCAGTTTTATGTTGTTTTAAGGGCTAAAAAGATGTAAAACTTTAATTTAAATGTCTCATTTGTCCATGTCTGATTGTATTTTGTTTTTTTATATAACAAAACTGGAGAAATATTTTTTAGAACAATGACAGTTCTGTGCTGCTAAAGTAGAAAGATGGGATGTGAAGTGAAATAATGGTCCTAGAGTTCAACTTATAGACCAAGACAGCAGCAGCAGCGTGCCTGCCTCCATTTGTTGAATTAATGAAGGGTATTTAATCATTAATTATTTGAGAACTGACAGCATTATTGGGAGTTTTGAGGAGTCAAATTAAGAGTCTCAGATTTTAAGGAATTTATTGAAGAGGAGTAATATCTCACAAATCATGGTGCATTTTTTTTTTTTCAATGAAAATCTTTGGACATTTGCTGTTATACTGGATACTACATGCTTACCATAACTGTACAAACTGTAGTGTCGAACTAACTTGAATTTTCCTTTTGTTGTCTTGGTCAATCACTGTAGCCTAATTAAATAAAATCCCTTTATACTGTACTGTTAAATCATTTACTGTATACTCATACTGTTGTATGAGTTAGTATGACAGAGGGTGACTGTAAAGATGAAAAATCAAAGATAACAATTTTTTTTTTATAAATAAACCAAAGTTTGGCAAAACACACACACACATCTGTTTTTCTCTATATAAATCAAACAGTTTATTCGTGTGAAATCACCCAAAGCACGTGATTCAAAGTGAACGTTCTCACAGAGGGTTGCGTGTCAAGACAACGTGTGATACACTGTAGACGCGTCACTTCTTGAGTGTCACGCCACAACCACCGAGTACTTGGTGAATGAGTGAGTGTAGCACACTGTGACTGAGCTTGTGGCCTCCATCATAGTATTATAAAGTACCGTGTATAAAATTGATCAGTTTCAGAATTCATTCAGGATACATGACAGATCAGAAAAAAGACCACTGATTGTTTCATGCAGATTTACTGGGATGATTGCTGGTTGAATAAAAGTTTGGCACCTAATGCAGACCTGCATCACTATAAAACATAAAAGTGGTACAGAGTTTTCAGAGCATCATCCAGAGCCACTAAGGGCCGCACAAAGGCAACTATTATCCAACACTAAGCATACTGTATGTATGTTTAATATGTTGGAAACCATGTACCACATCTTGAGAAAGCTCTTTTCTAGTTAATGCCCATTTTTAAAAACCAAAACAACCAGCATCTTGAGACAAAGATCAACCGGTAGCACAGGAAAATTCCATGTTTCATACATAGTTTTAGATATATTTAGAAATATAAAATGATTACAAAACAAAATTAAAGTACCGTTACTTGAGTGGCTGTAATGCATATGAAGAATCTTATTTTTCTAAATCTCGGTTTTTGGAGCTGTGTTAAAGCTTTCAGACAGCTGAGGAGGAGGAGGAGGAAGAATCATGAATAGAGAGAGACGGACTGAAAAAATAAATCTCTCCAAGATGAGCAGTGATAATGTGCGGCATTAATACAGTCCGTATCAGTGCACATCCACGTTGTAGTTTAAGGACAAAGTCACTTTTCTCCTGTTCGTTGTTTCACTTGGATGTCGAAGACCACAGAAGAAGAAATGTCAAGGCTATAAATCTGCATTATAGTTATAAGTGCATGGATGCACAGGTCAGCTCTCACCACACACACTCCTATTATCTCAGACGTCCACACACACACACACACACAAACATGCTCTCACACACATATATATTTACACATTCATACATCCAGCCAATGCATACACTCTACTGCTCGGTCTGGCTGAAGTCGTAGCAGAAGTTGTAGTTGCTCGGTGGTTTGGGTACGACCGGCGCGCAGTCAGGGATCGGGACGTTCTCGAGGTCCAGGAGGCGGAGCTTGATCTCCATAGAAAGGAGGATCTCCAGCTCACTGCGCATGGATTCACTACTCATCTCCCGGCCCAGGAGGACGCTGAGTCCATCTGTCCACAAGCAGAACTGACGAAGAGAGAGAAAGGAAGCATATAAGTATTTTGTTTCTATGCTTACTGTACATTATAATGCACACAGAAAGAATAGTTTGGGGACAATGTCAGAGCAAAACTCACGTCAGTTCTGGAGGGGGCGATGAAGTTCAGGCTGTACTCTTCTACATCATATGTAATGCTAAATGCCAGGTCCAGCACCTCCTGCAGCAACATGTACAAACACAGTGAGATGTAAACCAACAGGAGGTGAACACGAACATACTCTGAGAAGACACACTGAGAGTGCTGCTGACCTTGTTCTGTTTTCCTTTGTTCTCCTTCATGTGAGGGCAGTCTTTTCCTGTCAGCAAACCTTTGATATCTGCTACAGGAACTGAGGGAGGGTACAAAGAGTAATGAGCAGAGAAAATCAAGTTTATTTCGTCCAAGTGAATATTTGAATATCATTTTTATGATGGATCTTTATTCTCAAGTCCCGGGCCCAGCTTCGACTCACTCTTATCTTGCAGTGTTTCGATTGGTGGATTGTCCATGTCTTCCTCTACGTCACCATAGTGAAGCATTTTGTGATTGGGCGACAAGCGGCAGTACCACAGTTTATCTGAAGGAAATCAGACAATTGCAGCAGTTAGCCAAACAAGACACAGTCTGCTGTGTTTTTTTTTGTTTCTGTGCTGTCTTACCCTGTCTGCGTCGGCTGCTAATCTTTCTGAACATTGTTCCTTGACACAGTCTATTGAGTCTCTGCTGGCGGATCAACTCTAGCAGCTCTGGCTTCAGGCGCTCTTTAAGTTCACTGGGAAGAGAAACACAACCAAAAATGCTTCATCACATGATCCTTTGTTTGTTTGTTTTTGTACTTCATTTTCAAGGAAACATAAAACACAACAAAACAGTGCAACACTACAGCTGTGTAGTCATACAGACGTATGATTGCTCAGGAATTATCTTGTGAGGACACAAACACAATTCATTTTTCCCATTTTCCCAAGAGTGTATCAACCCACAGATTCATTAAATAAGTCATTTTCTCCATTCTTTAACCATTAGTGACAATATCTATCCAGTTGGTCTTTGTTGGAAGCTCAGTCAATAGCCATGGATATAAAGCATCCCCTTTGTTTTGCAGACATGACTGCAAACTTAAAACCAAACAGAATAAAGAAACCAACACATTGAGACATTAAATGGAATAGCACCTCTATATAACTCCTATTTATGACAGTGTATCCAGTCTTCTGTTGTTAAATGTGTGGACAATGTCCCACAGAGGAGAAGAGGCCCTAAGGGATCAGAAAATGGCTGAAGTGCTGAACACAGTGGTCTTTTTCAGTAAAAAGATTAATTTTTTGAATGTCCTACCTACCTACAGAAATAAACTGACCTAAATGTTTAATCCAAAGGTGAAATACTGTTTGGAACAAAACAAAACACTGTGATCACTGACCTTTGATCATATACTAGTGCACGCACGCAGATAGGGGCACATATATACAGATAAACATACATACTGTTTAACTATGACCTATATACGTGTACGTATAGAAAATTATTGTAATGTGATGAAAATATTGTAATTTATTATTATGTGTCTTTTATGTGCTCAGTTTAATTTTATTTATGCATGTTGTTATTAAATCAAATGTTAGGACCAGGGACAGCAGTAAAAAAATTTGCCTCTGAACAGAAATCATATATGCAACACATCTGTATCATGTTATTGTAACCTGTTACTGTTTGTGACAAATAAAACTAGTAAATAAAAAGTAGTAATCAGTATTCATATAACAGTTTTTTCTTTGTTCATTAAATAGGAAACAAATCTGCACAGAAGGCACCTTCACAGACATAAACTCAGCCTGCGTAGGTGATCCCAAATGTGACAGCACAACCCGCTGTTACACTCAGTGTTTAGTGACAAACAGTAGCATCATAAACAACAGTACAGCTGCTGACCCGTCAGCTGGCCCCATGCGGGTGGAAACTATGTGGAGTCATCAATAGAACAGCTGATCAAGTTGTGCAACACACACTGTGCTGCTTTACTTAACAAGAATCTTAACGTGTTAATTGTGTTAATTGTGATTTTTCTGTGAGCAAAAACAGCTGCCGCATGAAACTGAAATGACCAAATTCATCCGCACAAATCCTAAAACCTGAGTTTTGAGACCTAAATATACAAAAGCAGATTTTTTTTCCTGCACTGCAGAAACATCCCCTCTAACTATTTTTAGATTTGGTATTTGCTCTGAACATAATTTCCACAGCAAAACAAGATCATTCTTTGTAGTCACCTGATTTTCTTTGTCATGCTTCATTCAGACACCGATACTTTTCTCATGGTTCATGCAGCTCAAACAAATGAATCAAATAAGGCAACAAGAAGTAAGTTGGAAACATCCTGCTACTCACAGTACGGGTGGAGCAAGGGTCTCTTCTTGGTGCAGTCGTTCTGTCTGCCGTAGCTTGAGGATCTCGCTGTAGTTGAGAGCGTTAACTTTGTTCTTGAAGAGCTCCAGGGAGGTCGGCTTACTGGACAATGTCCTGGTGATCTGTTCCCTCACCACCTGCATCACCTGGGGATGGAGACATGATGGTTTAATTTAGCATCTTCACAGTTTGCAGATGTTGAATATAGAAACCCAAAGAGTAGTTCAGCCCAATTGAAAATATTAAATATCATCACTAATTCTGTGTAGATGTGTTATGCCAGAATTTACAATTGGACAGGCACATAACAACTGATAATGCCACATTTTCTCCAGCAACTGGAGGACCCTGAGTGATGAGACTGCTGAACAGCCGAAATAAAGTATCTGCTAAGACTCTTCCAGTCAAACATTCTCCAAGAGCTTCAGATTCCGTTAAAGTTCACAATATGTTGCCAAGATTTTTGCCTCTGTAAAGGAAATATTAGTTTCCCTTTCCTGTTTTTGTTTAATGTAGGTGCTACTAATTGTCTTAACTCCCTGGAGTCACTTATAAAGTCTTGAGATTATTCTAGGCCCACCCTATAGGCACTAATAAAAACATTTAACAATTCATTCTCAAACACTTTTTGGCTCTTTCCCGTCTATTTCTATTATCAGTTTAAGGTTTAAAGAGGCAGCCCTCTCCTGCCCTGTCACATAAACCTATACTTGCCTCCCCTCCTCTATGTGTGACCACTCATTGATCAATGCGCTCTTTATCAACCTGGAAACAACCGCACTGAATTAGTACAATCAATGATGAACAAACTCTACAGTTATTTGACTGAATAGTTGTGACATGATTCTTGGGCGTCAGAGGCGCACTAGAGACAAACCAAATCTATGTTTCACTTTAATAAAAACGTCCCTAAAGACTGCATCTCTGTAGCACTGACTCAGCGTTTACTATGATTTTCTGTATGTGTGTATTCTGCATGACTTGTTAAACTGAAGCTCACACAGAGGGACAGGGGGTGAGCCTGCTCAGGGCAGTTGGTCAAACAGCACGGCTGCATGTATGTAAATTCTATAGCTGCCTTGAGCGTATGCGCCTCGGTTAAAGGGAAAATCTATATAAAAATCTGTAACATCGAGACTAAAGCCAACTCCCGCACTGCATGCTCTGCTCTCACACTCTGCTGACCTAGATCATTTCTGTTCACACCCAGTTTGACTGATTGTGAACAATCAGTTACTGAAGTGTAATTTGACTCTAGACTCTCCACGAGGTTACATGACGTACAAAAATCAGAAAATCTCAATCCCATGACAATCCGATAACGCTCATCACCACCCGACACAGGCTTTTAAATGTGTCTGAATGGTTTACGAGCACAGAGAATCACTCATTCGTCTGGCAGCAGTGAAATCCAGACTGTCACTCTATATTGTGTGAACATGCAGGGACACAAAACAAGCGGGTAGAGTTTCACACTGATTCCCTGCTCGAGCCCCCTGAGCCAAAATAACCCTCCCTGTCTGTCCGGCAACTTTCACATGACCTCGGACAGCCACTTCACACTCTTGTGTCATCTTAAATCACATGCATAAATCATGTCTGTCTAAATATTTTGTTGGTATTTGGATGAAAAAAATGTACTTTTTGTTTTCGACCTGGAATATTTCAATCGAATGCCCAATTAAACTAAACAATTAGAAGCTAACAACAAACTGTTTAACGCGCATTACAACTAAGAAACAACAGCAGAAAAAAAAACTTACCTCCATCTTATTTCCTTTAGAGCTGACTCTTTGGACAAATATTTAAATCCCAACTTCTAATTCCACCCGACGGCAACAATTGAGAAAAATGACAGGGATGATGTGCAGCGAACGCGAGGTAGAGAGAGACAGATCACCTACATGACAGGAGAGGTGCAGGCCTGTGGGTGTTTTGTAAACAGACACCCTGATACTCGCACACATGCACACCCCCCCCACCTTGTCCAGCCCCTCTGTCATTTAGCTAAACTGGCCAATAGGAGCAATGACTGGCAGCTGCCCCTGATCCCTAAAACCCTGCAGCCTGTGCATGTATGTAAAATGTGTGTGTATGTATGGCAGACTGTTAGAACAGCAGGTGTATAGAGCTACACAAGTACATTCATGTGATTGGCTAGAAGTTTGGAGGACGTGTGTGTGGCTCAGTCTCACACGCACAAACACAAATATTTCTAATTATCTGTAATTCTAATTAGCAGTAATACAACCCAAACCTGTGATATCACGCATACCATCACCTCTCTTTTTCTTTGGTTTCTCTCCTACCCTCTTGTTCTCGCCCCCTCATATTGTTTCCAGAGGTTTTAGGTTCCCTCTGTTGTTGTGTAATTACTGCCCATGCGCTTTGTTTTCTTCGTTTCCTTCCCTCTCTCTGTTTTTGCCGCCCACCACGCTTCTCTTTGTTCACCTAATGCCCCTTTGTCCTTGCCCCAAAGCACCCTGGGTAGTGGGCCGTAGACAAAAACAAAAGGCCGGTCTGCTGGCCTGGCACTCAGGACACTGGCCCTATCCTAAAAGGTCAAAAGGTTGCTGAGTTTTATAACTATCAGGAGAGCACTTTGCTGCTGATGGACGACTGTGTGTGATGTTGAAATGAGGCCCGGGACAAAAGCTGTGCTATTTCCCTTTTGGGATGGTTCGATTTTCAATATTTCTCCCAGACAAGACCCTGCTGCTGAAGGCTTGGCTCAGCCTATTACCACAGAACAAATACACTGTGGTTGTACCGTCACTGTGTGTTCCTACATGCAGGGTCAACCCTATCTGTGGGGGTGAGGCACAGTTAGCATATGAATGAACCTTTACAAAGTCACAAAAGAACAAACTTACACAAATCCACCATAAAAACTCTTTTATGCGGCTCTCATTGAAGCTAAACTCTGTCTGTCCTTTAGTTAGTTTGTTTGAAGACCTTTATAATGAGATCGAGAGAAATTTCACTCAGAGCTGCTGAGGCTCAGTTTAAAACACGATTCATGATGCTATTGTCTAAGAAAATGATCAGCAAATAAAATCAAATCTAATCACGGATGAGGTAATCAATGCTTTGCTGCAGAGGCAAACAAACATCATGCTTCACAGAAGTGAAACTGGGTGGATACAAGGCGATGACCAATTTCAACATCATTTGTGAAAGTATATTTGTGGTTGCCCCTTCCCACCATAACGGCAGCCTACCACAAATGAGGCACTCAGAGGGAAGCACAGCGTTGTGTGTTATATCACAGGATAAACAGGCCTGTTCTGGCCATGGACGGCTTGGATCTGAAATACCCTGTGTCATCTTTTTCACATGCACAGAGACAATCGGCGTGCCATTGAGCTATGCACGACCAGCAACTGTGGAAACTGTAGAGCATAAAAAATTCCATTAGTAAGGCCATATTCTTTCCCATCTCTGTGAGAAGACCTTGATGTAACTGTAAAGAAAAACAAATCACCACTTGCTTGTTGACCATGAAAATACGTAGATCCAAGGAAGTAAACTTGGTCCTTCAGTCTTGGATAAAAGCTTTCTCATTATTATTCTTATAGTTAATATTTAATCCATCCATGGACTATGCTGAAAAACAGAGCACTAATTAAGTCATCTGCCTTTTAACATGGTAATCCTCGTGCTGGGTCTTTTTTTATTAGATTTTCCTGAGCGGATATTAAGACAGATATTGAGCCACTGCTGCAATACAACTGGGATGTAGTCCACTCTTTCAGAGAATTTACAAAAAGTACAAACATGTACCTTAAAACTACAAACATTAACCATATACAATCTAAGCTCTTGATCCAGAGCTCTAGATAAGCTTTGGATCTTTTAATTCATAACAATTGTTAATCACACTTAACATCAGTGTTGGGCAAGTTAAAAAAGTAACTAGTTACTTTGGAAAGTAACTATTGCATTACTTTCAAGTAATTTTTTTAATTCTCAACTATACTATACTATACTATACTATACTATACTATACTATACTATACTAAACTTCCATTTAAAGAAGGCTACTTTTGGACTATTCTGGCTCACCATTCCTGTTTCTCATTGACTCATGTGAATGTCCTGTGTCGTCTTTGTGTGTCTGACAATTTGTGTAAGCAACACCCGCCCAGCTCCACCTCTGATTGGCTTACCGTGGAATTTTACTCAAACTCAGCCAATCATCATAATAAAATGTGATTGTCTTGTGCCCCCGCCCTCACCAAGGAAGAAGGAACAAGAAATATCTTTGCCGCTCTGCTTAGAGATCTAGTTGGTCTGATGAAAAACAGCTGCCTTCAATCATAGTAACGTGCCGCATTTTTTGGCAGTAACGATAACGGCGTTATAATGATGGGAAGAATAATCAATTCGAATACACAAAAGAATTATACTTCCCGAAAGGTTGATCTATTCCTTTAAAGTGAAAAGAAAGAATTTATAGTTAGCCTGCCTCATCAAACTCGTCCTGGAAGGCACAGTTCTTGGTAAGCCTTTGAAGACAGCCATGCCTGGCTATTGTACCTTGTCAAAGTCCTCCTGAGTGGCTCTCATCTCCTTCCAGGTCTTGTTGAGCAGCTGAATGCAGACACAGAAAAGCTCCTCCATCAGCCGATCCTGACTAAAGAAGATGGGGTGGTAGTCAGATCCCGTCTCTGAGGCTGTTAACAGAGGAAAGGATGGAGGACAAAGACAACAGAATGCGAGATTAGTAGTTTTAGAGTTGTACAGACAAACGTATAGCTATCATCAGGTTAGAGGTCAACTTACGAGGCTCCCCGATACGAAGGATTTCACACAGGATCAATGTCAGCTGGATGCTGCTCCGAGCAAATGGACACTCGTGTTTGTCTTCCCTACTGCTGTTCTCCAGGACAAACTAGGAGAGTAAAACAATGCTGTATTGTAAACGCTGTGAATTAAACTTAAATTGGTCACAAAGTGAAGCTGCGGTCAAAGAGTTTACAGACAGACAGAAAGAACATGACATGATACTGTTTCACAACAGTTATTTGTAAAAAGCCTTTAAAAGATCATCTAAAAACTTTTCTGAAAAGTGAACTGGTTGATGATAAACTAAAACTAAAACATGTATGAACGACATAAATAACTGATCAGGTAATCAAAATGCTCATTAAGAGATTTTTAAAAAATCACGTTAATGACTTACTGGTCAAGGATGTTGACAGGATGCTAGTTATCATTGTGCAAAGAATTGTTTTACTGTGCCATAAATATAATTTTAAATGGAGAACTCATCAAATTGTCTCCAACAGTAGATAAGTCATGCTCACCCTGCTGTAGGCATCAGGATAGCGTGCGGCAAAATAATACATGGTGTCCAAAGCTAGAAGACCAGGAGGCGTTCGTACCAAATCCTGACCGGGGTTACTATTATTCTGATAGGAAAGGAACAAAGACAATATTAATTATAGCAATATGAAGATGAAAAGGACCACAGCATGGAGCATTGATAATTACTAAATAACTTTGGACAGCAGTCACTTACAGAGAAGCCTAACTTCTTGAACTCTTTGGCGCAGAGTGAGCGCCGTCTCTCGTGGCTCAGACTGTTCTCGCTTTCTGTCTCAAACGCTGCCTGACGTAAACCATGAAGGATGTCTCTCTGCTCCTGGAGTGACAGCAAGAAGAAGCAGATAAAAGATGTTCGGTGTTTGCAACAACTGTCTGTTAAACCTAACCCTGACCCTAATCAGGGTAATAATAAGACAAGCATTTTTAATTTAGTACTTTAGTCACTACCATGCACATATTCTTGATATTTCTCTAAGAAATCAAATGATCTAATACCCAATTTGTTGGAAAATGTGTGCAAGTATAACAGCAATTTAGAAAAAGTAGTAGCAGCAGCAACACTGTTTTCTCTCATCATGTTCTGGCTCACCTGGCTGTAACAGTCCAGAGGTGTCCTCATGCGAGGCTCCAGGTGATTCAAGGTAACTGACTGTAGGACATAGAGGTAGTGGGCCATCTCATCCTGGACTGAACCAGAACTATGGATGATGTTCTGAAATTAAATGCACATTTACATTCCTCTGCACAAGAACAAGATCTTCTTTCATTATAATATTATATTAGATACATAAATCTGCATGAAATATAAATTTAAGGAAGGAGATTTACTTTATAAATGTACTGACGGAGATTCCTCTTATTCAGGAACGCAAACATATCCTGCAAAACAGATGACAAGAAACAAGAGAACAAAGCGAGGTTTCAAACGTGAGCTGTGTTACAGGGGTGCAATGACATGTTTCTAACATGGGGTGGCGTTATAGTGTCAGTAACGCATCAGAGGGAGGGACCAGATTTAATGTGGGACTTTGACCTCTATGACGAAACTATCACTTGCTGGTACATGCATCTCTAACCCAACCTCATTCTGTTCTCATTCCTCATTTGGACTAATGTGCTGATAAGAAGGGTGGATTTGTTGACCTACTGTAAAAGTGAGGAAGTGTGTGTGTGTGTGTGTGTGTGTGTGTATGTGAGTGCGTATGTGTGTGAGTAACAAAGAGAGCCTGAGAGAAAGGAGACAGAGCACTGAATGAAGGAACTGTTTTGGTACAATGAGAGAGGAGCAGGAACAGAACAGTGAGACAGAGAGAAAGCCTCGACTGTCTGCAGAAAATGTGCGATGTCCATACAGAATGAGATAGATGGGTCATTTCTGTCTACAGGATTCTGACTCGCATGTACAATAATGACCTGCTGGTGCAAAGAACCACTACGCTAAGCCACACGCATGCCACTTTCAGCTCATGATTTAAAAGCTTCCCGTCAGTGCATGAATGCACTGCAGTAAAGAGTTAAGATGGCTGAAAATTAAAAACATAAGCAAAGTTAAAGTATTTACAGCTGCAGGCACTTCTGTCTGGAACTATGAGACCTTCAAAACAGACCAAATACCTACTTGTCTGTATGCTTGGAAGTTTGAATAACTACAAAAAGAGGAAGTCGATGAAAAGTGTGTTATAAAGTTAGACACAAACTGCAGCAGCACCTGTCTGTCTGAGTCCCCGGCTGTTTGTAGTAGTGCCATAAGTAGAGCCATGGCTTTGGTCTGTATCTGCTGGTTTGTCCTGAAACACGTCAGAGAGGAGAAAATGAAACGTGAGATGTTAAATGTTCCACAGCTGCATGTTTACAGGCTGAGATTAAAGGCGGTTTTTGTTTCAATTTTGTCTATTACTGTGAAATGCTGGTGTGAAAAATAGCCAATGGTGTTGTTAGCACTGGTGTTTTAACGTCCTGTTACAAAGACAATGCTGCTACTTATAACCCCTCACCCAATCGCCCACAAATGGGACAAAAAAAAATCTTTGACTAAACAGTAAGTACATCACCTACTCAGTGTCTGAAAATTGAACGTATGTCTAAAAAAAACAATATATTTACACATGCAGACAGTTTTAATGTGTTGAAAGGTTCTACACATTTGACAGAAAATCTATTCAAGCAGGTATGGCTTCAAAAATCCAAAGATTCATGACTGGTGTTTAAGAGGTATCTATCAGTCACTTACACCTGGAGGTGAGCGATGAGCCTCTCCATAGTAACTTCCTGTTTGACCTGCAGGAAGAGGCTGTGGCTGCTCAGCACCATGCTCTCGAGGATGTCCAAGGACACCTGCTGTATTGATGCATCGGTCGGCTTGGCGTTGACAAAGCCTGCGATCTGAACAAAAAGGAAAAAACGCAAATATGGGAATAGTAATCGAGGATCCTGCTATGATGGACGAAACTAACAAAGATAGGCAGACAGAGAGCGGCACCTTCTTGATAAACACAGACGAGAGATTCTCCCAGGAAACTATCCCATGATCCATCAGTTCCATGAAGCCTGTCAGTGTGTGGGTCATGATCATATTACTCCTGAATGACACACACAGGAAGAAATATTTTAAACATTTGCATAGAAATGCACTGACAAATAGCATTCAGATTCAGCCTGTGTGAGTTCCTGGTTTTACCTGTAAATATTTATACTTATGCATGCTCAAATATTTCCGTCACATGACACAGCACACAGGATTAAGCTCACTACAGACTAAAGTTTGTCATTGTTATCTATAATCATGGAAACTCAGGACAGAATTGGAGAAAACGCTTCTTATATTTGTGGCCCTGAATGCATTCAGCAGGCACACTGCTTGTATCAGGATACGCTGCTACATGCTCCCACTCCACCCTTTAGCACCACTGATATCTATCTGTGCAGCAGTATTCCACCTTAGGGAAGAAAAAAGTGCATCCACAGACAGACACACACAAAATACTAACTCATTAGAGTCCTCTACGATCTTGACCAATAAGAGGTGTCCGTCCCGGCTGATGAACTCCTGAGCAAAGGTCACGTCCGTGGAAACGCTCGCCAGTTCTTTCAGCGAATCACAGCGCACGCCTGAGTCCGAGCTCTGGATGCCCTTGTACAAGTCTTCTGCACAGCGCCCCTGTGTTCACCAGCATCAACAAAAACACACAGAAAGAAAAGACGCATGTTCAACGACTTATTGTTCTGCCAGTGCGTGCAGCTGATTGTGTAAATTTGCTTTGTGTAGAACGTAAATGAAAGAGTGACAGCAAGTGAAAGAGTGCCGAGAGACAGAGGGCGGGAGGAATGTGAGAAGAGGGAGGTGAAACAGCAGCGTGGCTGGTGGTTGCAGACTCACCGGTGCCTTGGTCAGACGCAGAATGCAGCCGTTCTTAATGTCCAGACGATTCTACAACACACAAACAAAACAGACGCACACAGGCACACACACACACACACACACACATACATACAACAGTTGAAAAACTAAAACACACTGACATATAATATGAAACCACAAGGTAGAGGAAGTAAGCTGGATGCTTATATAAGATAGCTGCATACATTTACTAAATATACACACAGTACAAAGACCTAGACCCACAAACTCACTTCAACAAATATAAACTGCCAAAAGAGCTCTACTGCTGACAGTATATACAGAGACAAAGGGGTCTGATGTATTAAACATTTAATGATTAAGGTGATGTTTTAGTGTAAAACATGCATGTTTTTGAGGTTGCACTTCTAGCCATTGGAAGTGAGAAACTTTGGTGTGTTTTGTTTGCGTTTGCTGTCCAAGACAACCTTCACATTTGCTCTTTTGTCCACACTGACAAAAAAAAAACAATGTGTCAGACTGGTATGCAAGTCACAGCAAAGTAGCTAATCTGAACTTTATGTGAATTCACTGGTATATTTGTACTTGGTGCCTGCAGATATCCTGAGCCGAGGAATCAGGAAAAAGTTTAGTAATGTGTCTGAAATCAGATTACTGCTGAAATAACCACATTATAACAGCACATGCAATTAAGCCAAATGTTCCTAAAACTCATCAGGAAGCTGCTTTTAAACTGAAACATCTGCGTTTAACTACAAACTGTCTTCTGCCAACTGTAAGAGTGCTAAAAGCGCGTCGGGTGGTTCACACTCTAAACAGCAGCACAGTGATAGCCTCACTGTATTTATTTATAACAACAAGTAAAGCATCGTTCTCTGCATCTGCCTGATGGCACTCTAATGGCTTCTGCAGCCCTGTCTGCAGCCTAAAGAGGGGGGAGGGCCTTCACTGGCAACCTTCTCTAAAGGTTAATTTGACACCAAGAAGCTGAGTGTAGTTACAGCTGCTCTTCTCTTTTTCATGCTCTCTCCTCATTTTTTTAGTCTGTCTCGCACTTTAAAAAAAAAAAATAGCATTAATGATATTGTGTGACCTGGGCTCCATCTTAAGTGATTTACTTCTGGACTCCAAATACTCAGCAAACAGACACAAGTCACAAAGTGCTGACAACACTGTGATTCACATCTTAAATGGAGGTTTACAACATTGTCGTCTTAAATAAAAACATCTGACTCTGGTCCATTGCTCAATGTCTTCAAGATGTGCTCTCCCTTTTACAACATGGTCTCCTGGTGTAGATAAATATTTGCATTGATTTGTACATAGATGATGGTGACTCACAGATTCAGTGATGTACGTCTGCACTCCATCAGCATACTGCAGAGCGTAGTTATCAGGACCTGGGAGATTCCAGCTACACACATGCAAACAAACTATCAGGATAATACATATAGTTGAATGATAATGACACAAAAAGAGACAGCATAGACGGTGTAAAAAAACTCTGATTCGTCATTATCATCAACTTACCCATCGCACACTTCCTTTATTACAGCAGACAGAGGTTTTTTCTGCACAGAGACACAGCAAAACAGCATCAATCAGTACTGTGATCAATATAAATGCAAATATATTCACACGTCATAAAAATACACACCTGCTGCATACATGCGGGTCATAACAATAATACTTAGCAGACTCTACTATCAAAGTATTTTCTCTGTCAGGAAGCTGAACGCATGCTTCAGTAATAACATGCTGTTATGGGATCACGGTACCACAGCTATTCTCACTGGCTGCAAACCTTGTTTGCTGAGAAGAGGAAATCCTAGAGCTCCCCAACGCTTTCTGAACAATGTTACCCTCAGTGCCCAGATCCCTCTTTGTGCGTAAATAAAAGCCAGACTACTTCCATGTCTGACTCTCAGCTATCCTGCCATTAGTGGTCAGCCCAGTGGTCAACCAATCAAAATGTCTTCGGGTTCTGTGGTAGACCCAGTGGCTGGTCTGTTATTAGTGGCAGCCAAGAAGGTCGACCAATCAGATGTGTTTAGTAGAGATGGCTGGGACAGGATTGGTTGTGATCTAAAATAAACATATTCTGAGTAGAGAATGGGCATTCACATCATAATCAACACTGCTGGATGCTTAATTGTTGTGCTGCTTTTAGGATTATTACAAGAAAAAGGATTGGTTAAGGTATCATGACTTGAAAATGTGTCTGAAACTGGAATCAGTTTTGGTTCCAGTTTAAGTTCCTCTGCATTTTCCAACTGTTGAAACTACCAGACAGTCTAGTAAGTACCGGTAAAATATTTCAGGTCAAAGCTTTCTCAAGTGATGCACAATATGTGACTGTCAGACACACACCCCTGCTGTCTGGGATACAGTTTAGACTCACGCGTCCTGTCTTGCGCAAAGAAATTCAAGTTCCTCAAAATTTCTCAGAAAGACATGGAAAACTTCCCCACGATCACAGCCAGTAAAAGCTGAATAAAGAAAACCAGTCTTTGGGCATGGGAGTGTTCAATATTATATAAATAAAATTTGCTAAATAACTGAAGAAATTATTAAAACTCAACTTATCAATTAAGGCTTAGCTTAACAAGCCTACATAGCTACCTAGCCAGCTAACTAGCGATGCCAGCCTATGAGCTTGAATTACTGCTAAGGTGTCAAAGTGTTTGACTACAGAGAAACGCCGCGTGTCCATTTGATATAGCTTATTTACCGAGTTGTGTGTATTTGTCTGAGGAACACATTTAAAAGCAAAATGCTGCAGAGGTAACTCTGAAATAAACGGCTACCGTCAGCTGCTACTGTTACCGCAGCCTTGGTTTGTTAAAGCTAAATAAAGAAACGGAGGCGTTAGTTTCTGTTTCTGTGTTCATTCACTGGAGATTCTACATGATCTCAGTTTTGTTAACAGGAGCTAACTGGCTAAATCTGGTGATAACAATTATTGAGCTTTTTCCATTTCCTATTCTGGCACTGATTGACAGAAAAGTGAGGAACTGTTGTCAACACAACTGTCATGAATAAAATGAATGAATAAAAACAGCCACATGAAACAGCCCTTCTGTAATAAAATAACAAATGATCTGTTATTATGGAAACATCGGAGATTAAATAATAATTTATAACAATGAATTGAGTTTAAATCATTTCCTAAATTACTTCAACAAAACATTCATTATGTGATACATATTCATCACTGTTTTATATCGAACACTGTAGGGATCCATTTGCTGCTAAGTAAAAAGTAGCAGGAGTGAGTGTTTAAAAAAATGTTAAAAAGATGACCGGTTCCTGTTTTAGGGAACTGTCACATCACATTACTAACATTTATTATATTGGCAGTGATACTGTAAGGCTGATTTAAATATCTTGTGCAGCAGCAGCAGCTTTGTCAAACCACACTGTTAAGGAAGTGGGGATTGTCAACTTCTGTACACACACACACATGCACCACAGTCACCCAAATGTTTTATAGCAACAGTATAATCTTCATCTTCCGATTCCCAGTGTAACACTGGTTAACTCATCATTTCAGTTGTAATATTTGTGTTGATATTCACATCACAGAAACTTTTTGTCTTTATTGTTGTGTCACACTAACATCTGAGAGTGACGTGAGCGAACCAATTCTAACAACCAAATTAATCACATATATGGTGTATTCACATTGAAATTCATCACCTAACCTGTAAATATGTTTTTATTCTGCTGTGGATTGTTAAAACTTTTCATATTTTTAGATTTTTGTTTGTCCTGCTTCTGGAAGTTCTCGGAAAACATTCCTGGTGTAGTATCAATACCTTTAAACTCACAGGGACCTGTCAAATATTTGACATCCCTTAAAGGTTAGGGTTATTTAGCAGTCATTGGGATAACAAGGTCAGCAAATAAAGCAGCCTGAGAGGAATTGCTGCCTGAAAAGACTCAACTAAGGGCAAGAAATTCCCATGGTGTTTCACGGTTATTGCAGCCAAAGTTGAGAAAAGCCTGAGAACAGGCAGACACAATAAGTGAATTATCTAATTCATCCACTTTTTACCAGCATTTATTTGGAATTGTGTGTGGGCTTGTGTCTTACCTGGTCCAGTTGTATGAGCTGGGGGTAGGCCCCAGGCATCTGGATGGCTATCTTCACTATGTCCTTCTGTTGTGGCATGTTGGCAACTCTGGACTGCACCACTCACTAGCTGCGATGAAACAAGATGAAAGTGTCAAGATTAAGTGTCTCATGAAGTTACATTAAAATGTCATGACCTTTACTACCTGGAACCTGATTAAAAAAACAAAACAGAACAAGTGGAAAGTATTTTATGGTGACTTAAATGTGTAAGAGAAGCAAGTAGCATCCTGTTTTCGACAGCCATGGCTGTGAAAAACTTTAGAGTAAACTACAACCAAAATGAGTGAGCTTGTGTCTGATTGGACTCCCCTGACTGAACGTGGGCCTAGTCTTGACTAAGAAGAGCTCAACAATCATTCTGTTCAGTCTAAAGATTTGACAGCTCAGACATGAGCTCTGCTGCTGTATCAAACTGAATAATAATTAAGTGGTTTTAAAACGTGATAAACTGAAAGCTAACAAACCAGAGAGCTGTATCTGGAATTTGAACTGACCATCTCCTGAATGACTCATAGTGGCCAATTATCATTTTCAATATGAAGCTGTAGAACACTGTGTTCCTCTTTCCCTGTGTATTTATGGTGTATTGAGTAAAGCTCAGAGGACTAAATACTGTCTGTACATGCACTATGGATGGTTCACACTTTATTCTCCCCTTTCCAACTCACACACACATTTCCTCCTCAGCCTTCAGACAGCATTCCCAGAGGATACAGAAGAAGCAGTTGTTGTGCTTCCAACCCTTCCCCCTTCCTTGTCTTTCTCCGTCTCTCCCTCGCTCTCAGCACATGGAAACAATACAGTTGGATCTAAATTCTTCTGTGCATTCGTGAGCTTGTGATGAAAGAAAGGAGGTCGAGCTTGTGTCTGCTTGTGTTTGGCATGATTAATAACCCCCACCCTCTGCTCGATCTCTTGGATAGTTCACATACCATGACTTGCTTCTAAAAAAAAAAAGCTCTCACAGTTTATGGCAGGTTTCAAAGCAATACTCTTGTCAAAACAACCACACACCTTTACTGTCTTCACACCTCATTTACCCTGAGGCAATGTCTTTCCTGATAAAGAACACCTTCAAAGTAAAGAATAAAAACAGGGAGGGGTTGGTGGCTAAATTTCTACAACAAGATTGACTCAGGCTAGAGTCCATATGCAAACACAATCACATCAAGTTTACACTAAATGTCAAAGAAAGTCTAGGGCGCTGATGCTGAAGGTCAACTTCCCTACAACAAATAACAACAAGAGAGTACAGCCTTAATCTGAAAGAGATTTGTTGTAAGGCAGATTATGAGTCAGCAAATCCAAGAGCAAACTTTGAGTAATGGCATGTAAAAAGTTGTGGGTTTTAAGCTGTGTCTGAGTCGTATGATAATGACTGTGAAATTGAGTCCATATGTCTATCAGCTGAAGCCCAAACGATTGCTTTGGTTGCACTACAACTACACTGTTAAAATTGGGACTTCCACAACAGCCGCATTTTAGGATGTTGTGTTTGGGAATGACAGCAATCAGCTGATCTGTTTGAGGAGCCAAACTGTGTCACTCTAAATATAATTTATCATGGCATTATCCATTCTCATTTGTCCCATTCTCATTGGTATTCCCTCATCTGCTGATCAATTTCCTGTGGGGAAAAGTAGACCCACACAGGATTGCAAAAACTCTTTTGTTAAACCACTATTAAATTTGGACCTGGTCATGGTTTGATGTCTTTGTTTTGCAAAGTAATTGATAAATTCTGAGGCATATGACTGTGATGAATTAGACAATCTGGAACCAGTTGTCGATCCCCAGCACCACTACTAATTAGCAAATGTTTTCTTAGCACTTGCTTACCTGAACTTTAATGTTGTCATAAATATTTAAAGTCCATGTAAAGTAAGAATAAATGTGTTCTGAGTTTGTCATACCAAAGAATAAAGTGTTATTAACCACCCAGCAAAATTCGAAAGATTAAAAATATTGACATATTTATGAAATTAGGTGTCAAAATGAGGTAAAAATGAGCAGCTCAGCTCCAGGACTGTTGGGGGCGTGTCTGCTGAATGTGCTCAAGCCACGCCCACTTGTGGGAGCAGGTAAGCAGCGATTTTGAAACGACTGAAACGTGTCAGATGAGTTCAGAAAATGATATGACTAAATTTGAAACACTCTGAGCGAGATGAATTAATCTCTGTCCCTCTGCTAGAGGTGCAGGGGTATGCTCAGGGTGGCCTCAGTGTGTCATCGAGCCACCCTTTAAGACCGCCCCAAAAATCCTGGACTGAAAACTGGTGAGAAACTGTTTAAACCTCTAACTCCACATTTCAGTGATATATTGTTCAAAGTCTTTTCGTAATTTTTCAGGAACTATTATTACATATTTAATGTATTTTGAAAAAAATCTCAGAATTGCCTTTACACAGACTTTAATGTGTCTGCATGAGAATGCTGTCAGGTCCTATAATTTTAGAAAACTGTCTTCAAGAACAGAAAAGGCATCAACTATTTAAAAAATTACACAATCAAAATTCTGGATAATTTCTTCTCATATCACAATAGCATTATTAATCATTATTGAATGAACTGTCTCTCATTCGCTACAATACGAGCATCATCTAAGTGGTATAATATGAATGTATTTGGGTTTCTTCTAAACTGTAGGTGAGTGTATCAACTGTACTCACACTAGATCATATAACAGAGAAAAAGGGCTGACAGAAAATAATAAATGTAATTACACTTGTTGAAATTAGTAGATTCAAGGAAGGCAGATCAGTCAGAACAGAAGGTAAAAACATTCAGTGAAGCTCGGAAGACGTCCAGCACTCTGGGTTAACTTGAGTCAATGACAAAGCACTATTAGTCTACATTCATCATGACCTGTCTGTACATGCTTCAGGCCTCATGCAGCACTGGCAAGAGCTCAGGACGCGCTGACTCTCTCCCTCCGTTACAACAAGACGAAGCCCGTTTCCTCAACTGCAGAACAAGACAGGCTTAGCGTTGTAACCCGTAGTCTGACGACTACGATGAATATATTGCTATTCTAAATGTAATCACATTACTGGCCCTGTTGGGAGAAGTGCACTGGTTTAATTGTTGTATCAGAAGTAATATTTCCTCAGCCTGAGCAAGCCTGTGTACGTTGTGCACCTCAGCTCCTCACGACTGTTGAAACTGTTCACTGTTTCAACTCAGCAGAAAAAATGGTTTCATCTGTCTACATAGAGGTTAACCACTAAAACTGCGTGTGTACGTCTGGGAGTGACTGTCTGTGTGTGATACTATATGATATAATGTCGTATTGATTTGCACTTAATGTTGACAAACGGGTTGTAGTACTGCACTGCAATGATTACTCAGTTAGTTGATCAGCTCATTTAAATACATTTATCTGCACCCAAAGAAAGTTTAAATACTTTTAAAAGCAAAAAAGTCAAAAATACCTCAGTCTAGTTTTCTAAACTGTCGATATTTTCTGTTTGTTTCTATGACAGTAAATGGAGAATAGTTTAGTTTTTGTAGCTTTTAGTAGTGGGTTTGGACAAAGCAACATATTTTGAAGGTGTTGCCTTGGACTCTCATCAATTTTTCATACATTTTAAACATTTATAGACTAAATAGTGGCTGAATAAAATGGTTGCCAGAGTAATAAATAATTAATACATATACACATAGAGATATTCTGTTGGAAAATCACTTCTATGATCCATTGAAATCACACGAATATATCATTACAATAATTGAAAGTTACGATAGCTACAGTACAGGTTAAATATTGATATCTAGGCATGTTACAGCTGTCATATTGTACTCTAAATAACCACAATAACTTCATACCCTCTTTCACAGATATTTGCAAACCACAAACTACAAAGTGGAGAAGATCCAGGCTTGACAGAGGTGGAAAGATTGAGCATCTGTCCGTGCCTGTTTGCTTCATTAAGCTTAAAACTACCAGCAACGCCCAGACCTTTTGTTAGCCTGCAGAAACACCAGTGTGTCTCAGACCCCCTGGATTGACAGAGCCCACTCCCCTCTGTGGAAGTGTGTGTGTGTGTGTGTGTGTGTGTGTGTGTGTGTGTGAAGGGGGAAGCTCTCAGCTGCCTGAAATTCCTAACCTGACAGGGTACCACACACACACACACACACACACACACACACATACATCTTAAACACAAGGCTCACTTAAGGCTTTTTGATCCAGATTTATTGGACCCTTATATATATATATATATTATATATATATATATATATATATACATACATACATACAGACACAGATTTACACTGATATGTAACAATAACATATTCATAATAGTATCACCACAATAATACAATTGTGTTTTAAACATATTAAATGTAAATGAAATGGTGCTGGACAGTGGAAGCTGGTTCACTAAAGTCATGTGCTGCTGTACAAAGTTTAAGCTGACCAGTTAGAAGTAAACGCATGAAGGCAGAAATAAAGGTAAAAACAACACCTGGGCTGGCAGTACTAACTTAAAACTGACCTGACTATTGTTGAATGTTTGTGAAAACACACACAGGACTGTTAGGGAGAGTGAGAGTCAGCTGCAGAGCTTTTTTTCCCTTCCTACCTGGTTTGAAAAGACAAGTCGAGGGCTACTGTCCTGCAGGAACCGCCGGAGCGACAAACATTTGCAAATGGCTTTTTTTTTTCCACCCTCAGAAGAAGCTAACTGAGTCCGAAGAAGTGACTTTTCTTAAAAAAACATGTGGACTTCTCGGAAAAACAGGAGGAAACTCCTTGCAATAAGTTCTCAGGAATGATTAGTTAGGTTAAAAGTTCCGGGTTGGTTGGAGTCGTTCAGTCGAGTGTTTGAGCAAAGCTATCTGGATTTAGCCAGAGAGTATCCGGTCTAGACTTTCAAAATAAACCGCTTCCGGTGCTATATATTAGCGTGACAATAAAGTCGGTGACAAAGAAAGGGTCGCCGTTTCTTTGTTTATTTCGTGTCATTCACTTCCATTCATCTGCACCCATTTTTTGAATTCAGTGTGATAACTGTAAGAGCGTCAATAAATAGTTTAATCATTTGAGTGATACGGCGCTTTTATTTTGAAAGTAAAATAATATAAATTCTGGAAATGTTGCTGCTGCCCATCCTGAGCAAGACCAGCTTTTCTCTTAAGTTTCCAATAAGTAGAGGATGAATAAATTCAAAGTTCCGGGTCGAGTAAAGCTGGTTAAAGCTGCCCCCTGCTGTTCCTCCTGTCCCAAGCGACTTTTCACCGTTTCTCACTGCTTCACTGTTGTTAACCAAGAGCTGACAGGAAATGAGTGGAGGAAGAGATAGGCAATGCAATAAAAGTCCTCAGTTGGAGTCAAATTGGGCAAGTTGCAATTATATGGTCAGCACCCTGAGGCCATCAGGACACTGATTTTCTAACTATCTGCCTACTGTATACATCAGCTGTTTGAAATTAAACCATTCATGTTGTTTCATGACCTGATGAGGCTTTAAAGACATGCAATAGAGATGACTTGGCTTCATGTTGAATATTGTGGATATTATCAGGTCTTCAGAGAGCTAGCTGTGTGACAACAGAAAAGAACCCAGAAAGCGCCAACACTGCACCTATCAGACGAACAAATCAAGTTGTGCACCTGTTTATGTTTAAGTAAAAGTTACTGGCTTATATACTGTTCATAAAGACAAATTAATTTAACAAAGACCTTAAGCTTTCTTTGCATGCATGTAAGCAGCTCATGACTTTGCTTACCGTCTCTGTATTTGCTACATTTAATGGACCTACATCACATCAAGAACATATCGGACATATAACGTTTCACTATTGCCCTCAAATGACTTGCTGTAACAGCATATCTCCCGAGACAGACAGGAAACCCTCTTTGACACACACGCCATCGATGTGACACCCTACTTAAACTAGAAACCAAGGAAACCAGGCAATACAAAGAATACCAAAGTGTTTATTTTGTTTCATTTGATGCAACTACAGCTTTGCAATGGTGAGCCTGTTAAAAACAGTCTGTTAGACTGGCTCTCACATGCCATCACACACACACACACACTCACACTCTCTCTTTCTCTCACACACACACACTCACACAATTCATTCAGTACTGTTGAACTCCATGGCTGTGCTATTGAAGGATTAGGCAAACTCACAACACTGTCCAAACACAATGACTGGCTACTGATCAAGGAGTAGATGAGTAGCGACAAATCTGTCCACAGTGATGTAAAGTGCAACAATGAGACTGATGCTTTGATTAAGCAGGGTTTTGTGTGGATAACATCCTTAAACTATGAAGTTTAGCCCCAAATTAGTAGCAGTAATAATATATCTATCAGGTATAAAAAATAAATGCTATTCTATACAAGCGGTAGAGAGGGATATACACAGTACAGACTGTACATACATACATTTCATCCAGGGCAAAACAGCACATTACACAAAAAGAAGAAAGCACTGTAGAAATATGAATAATGTAAATATTGTACTTTAACAGTCTGACTTGTAACAACTCAGCCTGAACTGCTACTCACCTGCCCCCTGCACAGAGAAAATGATTAGAGTTGAAAAATTAATTACATTTAGAGTGATTTGCAGCATTTAACAGAAACAGAGAGAACACAAACAAAACTAATGAATAGAGATCTGTGCCAAATATACAAAACAAGCAAAAAAAAAAAAAAACAGGCGCATTTTTCATGGCATGGTGACTATATTCACTGCATCAGTAAAAATACATTAGAAATACATACATGTCCCTTTACATACAAATGAACTCAGTACAATGGTATTCATATACATACATTATAATTGAAAGACAATCGCCACAGAAGTCATTTTGGAGAAAGAAGGGAGAAGAAAAAGCTTTTTCTCTGACGTACACCAGTTATGTTACATATATATCAGAGCCAATAAAAATCTGCAAAATCCAAAAGTCCAGAGGAAAAACGAATCTCAAAGCAAGCCTGTTTTTTTATTTATAATAAACACTTCAGTGTAAATGTGCCAATACTGAACCAGTTTAAGATCAAGGTAGCCACAATGTGGAGCGTTTAGACACTTTATTTCATATCAAAAAGGTAGAATTTTAAAACCCTAGAATGGAAAAACCTTTCCATTGTTTTGGTGTTTGGCTCCTTCTTTAAAGTTGATTGGCTTTAGTAACTCAACATTAAGATACCGTTTCTAAAACTGGCACACAAAAACACTTACACTGAAAGGCTTGATTATGACAGATTCATAAAAACAAAGCACTTCATACATATAGTACGATTATTTGAGTCTGGAACCTTTGTTTGTTTGCAAACTATTGCTCTGGCTGTGTTACAAATGTAGTTAATACACCATAGTTTTGTGTGCCGGTAATACAAAATATATATTCTCTATGTACATGAGGACAGTGCATATTATTTGACCAGCTGTGGACTCAAGCCATGCATGAGCAGCTGCCGGGTGATAAAGGCAGTGCTCTGTTAGTTTGCCATGACTTTTTACCTGATAAGAAAAAGGTTTTTTCTTTCTTTCTTTTTTTCCTGGAGACGTCTGACTCAAGTTAAAGAGAGCGTTCAATACAAAACTCAAGCACACGCACAAACACACGAGCGCACTCACGTAAAGTATGCCCACGCATGTTCGCTCACAAGCACACGGGAAAGCTGATACACAAACATGACATTTTATCATACATAACAATCCAAAAATATAATTATTCCTCATTTATCTTGAGTATGTCTCTTGGAAAAGCAGTAAGTAAAATGTTTTGTTCTTGCCTGTATTTCATCACGAGGCTGTACATCGAGCGCTGTCTGACTGAGCTCAGCTTGAGATCAGTGTGTCAGTGCAGAGGTGTCCTTGAAGCTCATCAGATCATATTGGCCCTTCTGTAGCTCTTCTCACCTTCACAGTCAGTGAGGGGAGTGTGTGTGTTTGTGTGTGTGTGTGTGTGTGTGTGTATGTGTGGGCGTGTGGGGGGTTCTTGGGAGAAAATGAAGGTAGATTAGCACAATTGGGAAACTGCTTCCCACTCTGACAACAATCGCAGGGGTCAGAGGTTGAGAATGGGGACGTCAAAGAGGTCACACAGGCCTTCTGTCTCATCCAGGTTGTATATGTAGTCGTGGTCGCTGGGCGGAGGGGACAGACGCAGGAGAGGCGAGAACACTGGAGGTCAAACAGACAGAGGAAAAAGATGAAATGTGCAGGGTAAATAAAATTAAGCCACAAGTGCTGAAATGTATTCACACACATTATACATTCAATTAACATTTTGTAAACAGACTCACCTTCTGATGACATCAAGTCCTCCAGCAGGTCTCCACTCATGATCTCTGAAGAATTGAGAGATTTTAAAACTTTCAGTCTGACACTGTGACAGTAGTAAACAGGTAACAACCAAAACATGTTATTTGTGTCGTACTCATGAGACGTTTACCTTTTGTTGGATCAAACATGTCTGAGAGCTCTTTGGGAAAGTCCAGCACTAGAGGGAAACCACAGGAAATATTTCAGCTATACATCACTATACTGCAGTTGTATGATGTGAAAATTGAATTTGTTTTTTCTCATGGTCCTGTGAAGATATAATAGTTATATAAATATTTAATGAAAATGATTTGCAGAATTAACACCATCTGGAAAAAGTTAAACTATCCAATGAATCACTGTGTGTAAAATGTAGTTCTAATGACATATACAGCACCAAACTATGGAAGCTTGCCCCAATGACAACATATCAAAGAGACCATGAACGGAAAAGTAAAATATTAGTCATCATCATCTTTCCAGAGCTGCTTTTCAGACAGAAAGGGAGAGAGAGGGAGGGGGGGGAGGTTCATCTCACATTCAGAGGGATCCGACTTAATTGGTTCGAACGCTGCTGAGGCAGAAGAGGAAGCAGAACCATCCAACGAGGCAGAAGACTGTAGTTGTTGAGTAACTGCAGCAGGTGTATCTGTTGTTGGTGTGAGTGGCGTGGTGCTCGTCACTTCTGAAAGTGTGAGATAAAATAATGTTAGTTCTTGGCATTATATTACTGTACATCAGATGGTTAAGTGTAAAATACAATGATAAAATCGTCCAAATCTTGCTATGTGCTTGCAGAACCATCGCAGTAAAGGGGTCATCACCGGGTGTACAAAGCCACATGCAGACTACATGGTATGCAAATTGACACATATAATGCAAAACCAAGTTCACAAGCATGTGTTCCACCCGCCATCTTTAGCTATACACTGTTGACTTCATGTGCTGGAGTCAACACAATGAGCTGATAGTCAATCACAACAGCAACAGAGAGAATTGTGCACAAGATAAGGACGGTGCGCCGACACTGTGAGATACATCAATTTTTTTGTGCTTTGAATGTTAAAATATAGCCAAGCAGAACTGACAGAAAGACTCCTCATTATGCACATTTGTTCAATTAAATCTTTAATAGATTTGAAGAAAACAATCTGTATTGTTTTGAACAATTGAACATTGTTTAGCTTTGACACAGCAACAAGGCTGCAACATGTGATAGTGCAAATATAAACTATTTATAATTCAATTGAATTATAATTCAGCAATGTTTGAAATGTTCCTTTTTTTAAAATCCTAAAGATGAAGAAGTTTCATTTGATTCTTTTCCCACCCATTGTACTGAACTACCACCAAACTGTGAATCTGGTATGAACTGAACTGTAAATTGTGTATACTGTTCAATCAATCCATTTTCACTATTTCAGATGCCAATATACGTTGGTACATTGTTTCTTCCTACCGGTCACTGAGGCTGTCTGGTTGGCTGCTGTAGCTGACGTTGTGGCAGGCCCAGGTTTTGTAGGAGTTGCTAGAGCTGCTTTGGGGACCTGGAGGAAGGAAAGATGAAAGAGAGAGAAAGAGAAAAGTCATAACATTGCACAATGAAAAATCGTTGTGCGATGAGAAAAGAAACCGCAGTGTTTTGAATCTTTGTTCCTAATGGTGTTTATTTATGAACACTATGATCAATGCGAATACAGTAAACTGAAAAATAATGCTGTCTTGGGATCAGTATCACTCACTGTAAACACTCATTCAGTGAACCGATCAATATATAAATAGAGCTAATTGCATGGAGAAAGCGGATATCTATGTGGACCTGGGAGACAGCAGTGGGCGGCAGAGAGGTAGGTGTTGGTGCTGGGAGGCTTTGAAGGACATCATCTGGAGGAGGGACGGGCAAAACAACAGGAGAGGCACTGGACGGGTCCTTATTGACCAGCAAAACCTCGATGGGACCAGATGAACTCTTGAGACGAATCTGGTATTTCCTCTGGCCGTTAAGGACCTGGATAAGAACACATATCCACAGTCTGAGACATGAGCATCTGGATGAAAACGGGCAAAATACCACAGACGTAACTTACAGCTTCTGGTATGGGGACCTCTAGTTGCGTGCCAATGGGAGCACGGATTGCTAGGAGTGTGTCACCTGAGGAGGAAGGGCAGGCAGGTGATGAGTGATGGAAACTGTATTTGAGGCTGTCAATGTGTAACACACAGAAAGAAAAGAAAAATGTCTGGGAAAATTCTGCGTCTGAATCACCTTTGAAAGCTCCACAGAGGTCTTCATGTTTTATATATGCCATAGTATTAACGTGTTAAGGGCCTAGTTCAGTTAACAATCATGCCACATAAATACGTAACATCGTCAGCAAAAGCATTTCCATCTCCAGGATGGCTGGTTAACCAAGGACTTGATGGTTTACTGAATACTTAGATTTCTTAAAAGGGTACTCCAGAAATGTCGTATTGTGCTTCCATAAAAGAGACAGACTGAAAACGTTAAGGCAGCGGAGACAGAGAGATGCTGACTTTTCGTCTCTAGTATGAGTCAAGCTTAAAACACTGGATCCTTAAATTTGTAATGAAACTAAATAGCACCAAAGTCTGACTGCTAAATTCCCTCAAGCCCCTGATGACATCATTAGGCTTCATTTCTCAAACTTTAAAAAGATCCCTCCAGAGCCACAGATGGCATTATACAGTACAGTACTTCACAGGGCGAGTAATACTCTCCATGACGTTTAGGTTTAAAAGTCGGTGGAGTGGCCCTTTAAGTGACCAGGACAGAGCCTCAGTATGAGCTGCGTAGCTGACAGATCTGGCAGAATCTGTGGGGATGTATGCCCAGGGTTATCCCCTATGAGATGCCAGATGGTTTTGAGATTAGCTATGTTTCACTGTTGTGTCATTGTGTCTACTGTTGCTCAGTGCCACATGCACATACCTAAATACTGACTGTGAGTGTTTTTTTACAAGGCATATAACAATGAGTACACTTAAGTACTTCATCATGACATGTTTTCATACAGTTTGACACCGTGTCTTGGTTCTTCAGGATCACTTTATACTCAAGATAAAATTGGCAGTCTGTCCTATAACACCTCTGGCTGCAATCTCCGGCATGACCTACAGGCTTCTAGAGTCAGCGATTTGGCACGACACTCATGAGGTTTCAAATTCACAAAATATTTTCCATAAACAAGTGAAAGTTATGATACACTGTCAGATCTGCCTTCAGTACAGCTGCCACAGCTCTACTGAAATAATGCAAGAAACAGAAAGCATTAAGGGAAAATCCACATTAAGATCAGTGAACTGGTCACTAGGAGTGTTACTCAATTCATAAAAACAGCTCATTAATTTACCTGAGGCTGTGGAGAGGCGCTATCATGTCTGAGAAAACTGCCCTAGTACTGACAGTTATTGTGGCTGGACTTATAGAAGCATCATGACACACTAGTGATTCAATAAAATAAATAATGGCTGATGAAACGGTCACTTTTAAATCACCAACGAAGGGGGGACACACCACTTTAAAACTATTTCTAGCTATGACATAGACACACTGTGCAGTGAAGGATATGGGCTGTTGTTGGAGTCGTCTGTGACATTCTTGATGCTCTGTTGAACCCAGACTCTCTGCTGGTCCAACTCGTGTTCCCTGACAGCCAGGTCATCTAGCTCGGCCTTCAGATCAATCAGCTTATCTGCAATTTCTCTGGTGTTGCAGCCTGGACCAACACCCCTGAAACACAAAGACAAAATGCATGGTACAGGCAGCGAGCAAAGACAGCTTCACACACACTCCTGAGCGTTACCATTGATACACCTACACTGATTCAGATTCATTCTTATTCACTTTGTCTTAGCAACTGCTGAATGTGCCCAAGCTTGAACAAATCAGATAGAGCAGGACTACAGCTACGTGTTTATATGACAGATGCTGGGTTTATGCCACAGCTTGAGAGAATGTTTTCTTTATCGTTATATTACACAGTTACGTTTATTAAATTAGTGGTTTAACAAGTCCCACAACAATACGTTCTCTTAAGCAACGACAAATGGAATTAATCAACATCTTAAAAAAATAAATAAATCTGCTTCATTTGGAACTTTTTTTTAATTGATGACATTTTGTCACAGTAGATAACGGACAGGTGTATGAAAGTAATGAGGGTCCTGATTTATGGGTCTCACTCCATCATGGCTTAAAGTGACACTTGAATAATCAAGAACCATTGTCAGTGTCATTGGTAATACCTCTGTTCCTACTATGACAAATCAAAAAACTAAGATTACAGTTACTACACAGTTCATTTGACAAAGATACAAACACCTGTTAATTACATTTAAGGGAGGTATGGTAATTTAACTTTTCAAATCCAATGTGCTTGAACAAAAACATTTAATCTGTCACTGTTTGTCACTTACTGGCTTAAATGTGAATGTGCAGCATTGAGCAAAATCATCTACATATATTCATATGTAACTCTGCTGTAGTTTGAATTGTTCGGGTCATTTTGTTATGGCGCCGATATGAAAGGGTTACACTGTGACACCTACTTGTTGACTGTCAAATAAGTACACTAAAGCGACAAATACAACACATGTCGTCTATAACCTAAATGAGAATATTTCAAGCAAATTGCCATTCTAACTTGTTTCATATGACTTTGCACTCTTCCGCTCAACAGTAACTTCTCTACTGTTATGACTGAGATATACAGTCACACAGTCATCTTGAGCACGCGAGACACAGAGATAAACACCCAAGCAAAATATCTACGTCTTATATGACAAAGTGGAAGGGGTGGGGTGGGTGCAATGCTTGCAAGGTACATATTTAGTAATGGTTTCAGATAGCTAAGCCCTCTCATCACCTCAGTTCTGTAACAAAGGTCACAAAGTGTGAGAAGAGAATCCTTTTAGACAACTAATGTCGCGCTCGTTTAGTTTTTTCTTAACTAAGGGAGAGATTTTTGGTGGGAAAAATGTGGACTTACTTCCATTGGATGCTGTTCTTCGACTTCTTCTCTATCAGCCCAATTCCTTCCAACACGTTAGTGATATCGTAGATGCGTCGTTTCTGTCGCACTGCCAAGGTATCAGCCGCCTGAATGAAGAGCACAACATTATCATCACTCGTATGTTTTTTTTTTTTAGGAGGCTCATAGTTAAAAACAGTCAAACAGAGACCACATCATCTGTACCAACTGGTTCAATGTACTGCAGCCAAAAAACCCACAAGGTTTTTTTTTTAACCAGCCATCATAGAACAGCGTCTTTTAAACTTCTTTCCAAGCCCCACCACTTGGTGCTTAACACACTAATGATAAACATATGGCTGGTGCTGATAAGTCTAGATTTTGTCACCAGCCGCTGTGGGTGCAATGGAGTGACAGACCGGCTGAATGCGAGCTAATAAACCGTTAGGCTTTTCTGTTAAACACTTAATATGACTTCAGTAATAATGCAAAGTTTAGTGTGGCTGTGGGATCCACGCATCATGAGCTATGCTTCACTTTCTCCAGAAGTGTCAACATATAGATTCAAGTTTTGATCTTACAAAACCTTTAAAAAAAAAAAAACCCTATGGTGTGTTATAACATGATACATATCAATCACTAAAACAAAAGTTTGTTGTTTCTGTCTAAGACACAGTCATTCATTGAGGAGAGTGTGTTTCCTTCCTCTGAGTCAATTGCTTTCATTGATTACTCAAAAAAGCTGAGTGTGTTTTTTTTTTCTGGACAGAGGTGAGAATGAAAGTGAAAGTATCTGTCTGCTAGTTTATGATCTGTCTAGAGCAAAGCAAGGTGGTAAAATAAGAGTCTCAGACTCGGTCTGTCATCTCACTGAAAGGGGAAACTGTTCGTCGTACAAAGTAATGCTTGGCTGGTCAAACTGCCTCCTGGTTCACTGGTTTTTGGTTGAAAAACAAACATGTTCGTTAAAATGCTGCTATTTATGGTCCGGTTTGTCAGGTTACCATGTTATCACATGACGGGACTTTAGGTCAAACTTTATTTTACGATGTTTGAGTTCAAGATTTATTGAACGTCAGTAGCCCTGGATAAAAAAAAGATCAACTTGTTCTCAACACCTTCGTCTTTATTAGACGTAAACACAAACTACTTCTTCAAGCCTGACAGACTGCTCTACAATATCAATAAGAGGACGAGCTAACGCTGCTTAATGAACATGCAGCTGAGAAGCCCATGCATTGTGGTGGAAAGTTTGCTTTTGATGCCATTATTGGAAAAAACCGGCTCGGTCATTGCATGTCGTTAAGTGACAAAGACATTATCAGTCAGGGAAAAAAAAGGCTGTTCATGTGTGAAGATGCAGCAGCGTTAGCTCAGAAGGGGACGACAAAAGCTGACCCACTTTTTAAACTCTGAGTCTGCAGGGGGGCAGAGTCTGAAAAGTTGACCACTGTTCTCAAAGTTCAGTTTGTAACCTCGCCCACTGGAAAAACACACACAAAAAAGGCCCACGACAGAGCATTTAAACTGAGGTTTGAAACTAACCGAGGTGTTTAAAATAAACTACAAAGCCTTAGGAGGCATCACCCATTCAAATTAGCCTGTCACACGGCTAGGCTAAGCTAACAGGCTAAGTCCATGTAACCCAACGACAGCTGACATGTGCTAGCTAACAACAAAGACTCCTGGCTGCATGCTCACCGCTTTCAGATCCAGCACTCCGTCTTTTGCCTCCTGTAGTAAAGTCACAAACTTGGTCGTGAGCAGCCCTAAGCTCTTTTCGTGCCTGCTGGGAGTCTGTGGCTGCAGCGAGTCCCCCACAGCTCCCAGTTCGCCTCTATTACTGGCCGACTCCAGCTCCATCATCACTCGGGACCAGCTCCGTACTTCCCCCTGCCTCCCCGACCAAACCCAGCCAGCGAGCCCAGGAAAGCACGCTCCACCGCCGCAGTCGGATAAACAGCAGGCCGGGGAAGTGTGTGGCAGACAGCCGGTGTTTAAATGAGCTAGTCCGACCCGGTGAGCTGCAATTTATCCCGGTAAACCGAGCGGAGCAGGCGGAGTGCGATATTTCAATGAGCGAGCGTTCGGCGGAGAGAGCCGTTGGCCACGCGAGGTATGACGGGACGGTTCAATCGTCAGAGGGAGCGTCAGCAAATACTCACCCCGACTCAAAAACGTAAAACAACACGAGAGCGTGTTTGTGAAAACCCGTCAAATCAACAAATACTTTAAACCCACAGATTCACTGTATCACCGATCAGGCTAATAATAACCTGCCACGACTACGTGTTTTTCTTTTTTACGGCTGCAAAAAGAGGGGGTTTCCGGATGTACGTAGGAGTGGATATTCGTACACAGTCCCTTACTCACTCAAACTTAAAGAAAACACACGCACGCGTATGTGAACGTGCACATGGACACACGCGCGCGGGCACACGCGGCCAATAACGTACTCCAGACATCCAATAAAAAACATCTGAAAACATTAGATCAGCACCAGACTATAAAGCACACTGATTTCATTAGTCGTAGGTTTGATCCACTTTTACATGTTTATACAATATTTACATTTATATAATAGCGTATGGACTATACCAAATATAATATAGTATTTTCAGTTCATTGTCCATGTCCAAGTGTAGTTGAAAGCTCTGGAAAAGGTTTGTAGATCATCTTGTACAGCCAAAACTTACTTCAGGTGTTGCGTGTAGAGTTATTAGATTATAAACAAAATCAAGTTAATAGAATGTTTTCATTCATGCAAAGAAGTATAAACTTTAAAAAAGTTTAACTTCCTTTAATTAAATGGCAAGCAGAGGACATATATTAGAAAAAAAACGTAGCAAATGGTAGAATCAGCTCGTCTCCATCGCCATCCTCTGCTCATACATACACTGAATTGTCAAATATTTAATATTTAATATTAATTTCTTTATTATGGGCTCCATAACAGAAGATGAGGACGTGAATCTCACCGAGGCTACTCTAAAGTGATGGAGTGAAGCTATGTAACATCATTATTACGACACCACAAATATCATTGAGGTAATATTGATTAGGATTATTATGTATTATGATTTAATGTTATTGAATGTCATAACATTAGTACTGTATGTCCAGACAAATACTCATTGCTTGAGAGTATTATTTTTTTTATATATAAATTTGATTCCTAACTGATCAGCAAGATGATATTTATCCAAACTTTATTAGTTTGGTTTATTGGTTTCTTTCATGTTTTGGGAGCATCAACCTTTTTTGTCCAGCAGGGGGCGAAAGTGTCCAAGAAAAAAAAACCCCGCCCTCGTAAATTAATCTTTCGGGTCAGCAGATTCGCGGCTCTGTAAATCCGCTTTATACGTGAAAGAGAATAACCCAAATAAAACTGTGTACAATTTGCCATTATTTAAAACTTTCAGACACACACCATAATATATCCGACGCACATTTTGAAATCACACTGTCAGCGAAAGTGCGTTTCCTGTCACACTGTCTGCCGCACAGCCGCAGTCAGCTGACTGAAGCAAACAGGAGTCCAGGAAACAGCGCATTCATTCATACTCCGGTAAATCTGCCTCTTATAACATTTATATGGACATCTAATAAAAGCAAATAGCGGCGCCCAGTTAGACATGTCCACGGCGGATTATTATTTTTAGCTTTGTGCCTAAATCTTAGCTATAATGCTAGCTAGCATGGGGCTACTTCTACATGTACACTTGTGTATAAACACAGGCTGACACTGAACACTGATTTCAGCTATTAAACATATTTATTATAGCAACTGCAAAAAAACGTGTTTAACAAGGGGTCAATGCAGAATCTCACTGTGTTTCCTCACACTGGGCTGTCAGCTGGTTATTACACAGTGAAAATATAATGGTAGGCATGTCAGTGCTGTTGACACAGTTATTTAGATGTATATATTATTATTATTATTACTTACATGTTTTTTCAGTTCTTTTCCCTCATAACAGTTAAAACCATCTGACATACCCACAGACTTATGTATATTCATGTTTTTTTGGTTGTTGCCTCCTGTGTATGTTTCAGCTGCAGTCATGAAGAAGAACAAATGCAAAGCGAACACGACCGCCGAGAAGGAGTTTGTGTTTGAGTTCAAAGCCGGGAGACACAACTGTGTCCTCAAAGTGCCTCTGCAGTTTCCTGTTCAAGAGAACATCAGTGACCTTCATGGACGCCTGATGCTGCTGCATAAAATACCCTGCTACATAGAAAATGGTGAGATCACCAACTCTCGGTAAAAGAAAAAACAATTCAAGGACACGTGCCAGAACTTTTGTATTTGTGGTGTTGTCCTGCTCGAAGGTGGAGTCAAATAATCTTTTGTTTCTTTCCCTTTTGCATTTCTTAGGCAACCCTAGCTCAGTTTTCCCATTTTTGAGGACCATAACTACAACCATCACCTCAACTCTAACATTAACCATATGCCGTATCACCTTAACACATGTATTTCAATGAGGAGACTTTGTCAGGCGTCATATGTGGCCTGGCAGGAAGCTCTCTAGACAAGCACTGTTGATTGCAAAATCCCCTTGAACTCTGTCTTCTACTTTACTTCAAATGGAAATCAGTGAATCCTTAAAAATGTCTTTATTCTTATTTGCAGGTGACAATATTTTATACATAATATACTGTATATCTTGATTTAAATGTTTCAGTACTGTAAATACACTGTCTTGTGTATTAGATCTAAATTCCTGAATCCAAAAACACATTCACAAGTGTTATTATTATCGTTCTGTATCGTACTGTATTTAATATATAATACTGTAAACCAAATCTACACAGCTGGACAAGAAACACTCGATTCTGTTTATTTGAGATGGATCTATTCAAATAATTCCTCTCTGGGAACCAAATGATATTGTCAGCATGCATACTGTTAGTTTGAAACCTAAACGCATGGACCGGATCCAGCCCATTGATTCTTTTCGGAGTGTACTACTTGGCTTGCACAGAAATGAAAACATTTTTTAAGTGACTGGTTTTTGCTGTGTGTGCTTCTCTCTCCATGCAGAGCTAAAAACCTCACTTTCCACCTTCATCGAGAAGGAGACTATCCTGGATTACGACAGAGAGGCAGAGCTGGCCCTGCAGAGACTCACAACAGGAGATGTAGATGTAAACCAGCTCACTAATGCATGGACCAGGTCTTATGTGGAGGTGATAACGCATATCAGACTATTATTGTGCCTAAAAACTTGTATACACTTTCATATTTGTAGAATCGTGTGTGGCTTGTGACAGATCCTGTATCATGATGTAGTTTTGGATTCATTTGGATTGAAAAAGTGGCATGGTGCCTATTGTTATCAGCTAAACTTCTTTTATTGGCAGAAGTTAGTTGTATTCAGTCACTCCGACCTTATACAAAGTTATGGCTGTTTTACTAAAATATGTATGATTTTATTGGTGAGACGTCATTAGATTGGAGAATTAATTCCATAATACACAATTCTTTCATTGACTGAGTGACATAGATCATCCACATTTGTTAGTTTGTTTAATTCTTCTGTGACTAATCAATGACCTTGACATGTCCCATTCAAATATCGAGCTTAGAATTACTGCCTACTCTAAAAAACATCATACTTGCTTATCGCTATTGTTAAGAAACATATCGCCACTGTAAAACCACGTATGCCCAGGAGGATGGAAAAAATAGCTTAAAAAGCAAACCTAAAATATTATCAGTCTACGTTTACACAGTCATCAATGAACTGTTTAATATTTTTTTATGTGTACTGTGAGCGAAAATGCAGACCCCAAGCATCAATAAACTATCAGTACTACCAGTAAAACTATCAATAGCAATGCTGTCCTACATGTTTCCACATAACACATTGGCCTAATGGAAGCTTTGCTACTATTTTAGATTAAAATCAGCATAATCCAGGCTAATGAACATCTGACACTGATACGCATGCATCAGTCTGACTCCATACAGGGAGATAACAGAGCTTGTCGTCTAGCCATGGATCAAAAAGTAAATTTCAGACCCTGGCTGCTCAACGCTCCCTGTTCTGACTCCCTGTTTGTGTAGTAGCACAGATGTGTTTGGGAAGTGTCCTCGAGTGCTCCGTCTACTTTCGGGAAAGTCGTGGATCATTAAATTAATTTAACCAGAAGTAGTGCAGTGCATCTGCAAATTGATTATTCATGAGTTCCCGAGCAATCTCATTGCATAAGCCCCCTTGCTGTGTTTAATGTTTCTCCATTGCATTTGGTTACACTTTGATGCGTTTCTTCCCAGAGAGAATATGTGGCAGTGGCTGCACATATTTGAGAATAGAGTCATCACTTTTATATTATGGATCCAAGCAAAGCAAACAATCTATTGACACGCAGAAGTGAACTTTTCTATTTAAATCCTGTATGGTCTTCTTACTGACACATTTCTTTGAAAGCGAATGCCTCTTATTTCATGTTTAAAGAAGGTCAGTAACATCATTTGGTTTCACACTTTGGAGTCTAAATTCTGCTGTCACTTGCCCGGAGATATATAAAAAGACAAGGGCTGCCTCAGCTTGTGTTGTCAAGCCCCTTTTGCCTCTCTGATCCACTGCACTCAGACATTTAGGACTTGCCGCTCGTTAATATTTTACTGCAGTCACACAGAAATACACATGGAACTCTTCCAGTGTCCGCCGTGTTTGTGGCTTGAAGATTCCTGAGCCTGTATAAATAGGAGTTTCAGATTATGATTAATGTTCTGTTGCTTTTCTAATTATGGATGTGGTACATCAACTGTCCCGGTTTATTGAGCAGAGCAAAACATTCAAAATGTGCCTTCCTCTTGACCGCAGAAAATTAAATTTACACACTTTCTGTTCAAAGTCAGCAACTCTTTGGTCACTTTTACTCACAGCACGAGCAGCGAATCATCACCCACAAGTGATTCATTTCAAACAGTGGCACAACCCAGCAATGTGGAGTGTACAGCATGGTTAGGTTGTATTTCTTTACCTTTGAGTAACTATTTACATTTGCCATTTTGACATACAGTACGTATCGTCTTTCTTGTCTTTCTATAATCGTTTCAGACTACACTAGAGCACGCTCGGCCCGAGGAGCCCAGTTGGGATGAGGACTTTGCTGATGTTTACCATGAGCTCATACACTCTCCGGCCTCAGATACCCTCCTCAACCTGGAGCACAACTATTTTGTTAGCATCTCCGAGCTCATCAGTGAGAGAGACATGGAGATTAAGAAGCTGCAGGAGAGGTTGGTATTAGGGATTACTGTACATACTGTATTATTCCCCATCTTTATTTGTAAATTCACATAGTGTATGGCTATAATCATATTCTTTGATGCGCTTTTAACCCCTAAGAAGTCTGCTTCATTTGAACCATGACAAAAAAAAGATTGTTGAGTTTAAATGTTTAAATTCTAGTCCGCACTATGTTTTACTCCCGTAGAGGCCATTTAAACCCCAGGAGGCCATCGTCTACAGTGATTTTAGAAGCTAAGGGGCATTGTTTGGCACAATTCGAAGCAGCCTTGTGTTGCAGTAACTGCATATACTTTGGTTTTTATAAAATACATACATACAAACATTCTTCCCACCAAGCAGTATAGCAAGCAACACACAGACACAGTGTAAAGTGTCCTTAAAGATTCGAGTGAGCAGGTGCCCCGGTTGCTCACCCACCGTTTAAGAAGCTCATGGTCCAGTTGTAGGTTCCGCACCAGAGTTTGACAGATAGCTTCCACATCTACCTAAAAGAACCGGACAAAACTGGCGAATGCACCAGAGTTAGTTTGAACTAAACCAGACAGATAATGTGTGAAAACACCCAGAAAAGACCTAATATCTTAAGTAACTTATATAATCTTGGAGGCATTCGATTGTGTCAAATGTTTCTTCGTCTCGCAGTGGTGTCTGGGCTTTGACACAGTTACTTTTCTCTTTCTTAAATTTCCTAACATGCATTGTTCAGTCACCTGTCATAAATCGATAACTGCAATAACATATGTTTTATGATGATAATGTATTTTCCCCATCAGTCTTAACAAACCAGTGAATATCTGTGTGTGTGTATAGGCAAGCTGCTGAAATGGACAAAGTGATGCATGAGCTGGGAAATACTTTGAGTGACCAGGATGTAAATGCAGTTGCTTCTCAACACTTTGATGCACAGCAGGTAAAGAATACGTTGGGTTGTTCTGCAGCAGTGGTAAAAGCAGGTGTACCTCGATCCAAGTACAAAGTTATCATTCCACCACAGACATTTCAGGTCTAGTAAATTTTTCCCATTTACATTTTATCCCCTAGCCTGATTACTCAAAGTATGCTGTTGCCTTTGTTGAGCAGGTGTTGGAGAACAAGTGGGCCAGTGAGCTGAAGCAAGTAACCTGCATTCAAAAGCAGGAGTATCAGGAGTGGGTCATCAAACTGCACCAGGACCTGCAGAAATCTAACAACAGCAGCAAAATTAAGTGAGTTCATCTGTCTGTGTTCACTACATTGAAGCACAATCTTTGTTTGTGTACACACATCTGATATCTGTAGGCTTGCTGTACACCCACATCTCCCTGAACAGGCTCTGTGACTCTTTTTTTTTTTAATTTCAGGGTGAAAATAGCTGATCCAAAATAATGACCACTGGAGTCAGGTGTTTAGTTGCTTATTCTTGTTTGGTAGACAACAAAAAGCTGCAGTGTAGACACGGATGAATGCATTGTGCAGATGTAGCAGCTTGTAGTGACACGGTCAAAAGGCAGTTTACAGAACGGCACTCCGTGATCTTCCTTCGCTGATAGCGTGCCATTGGTGCAGAGCCTTTGGCTCGTTTGGGATGCGAGGTTTAAGTTCAGCTTAAGTTTATTTGTACAGCGATTAGGCATGGAAGTAGAGTTAATATTAAGTCTTTAAACTATAATAAAGTGATTTTAAGGAAGAAAAAAATAGATCAAAGTAATAATCGGAACAATTTGTTTTGCTGACTAACTGAAACCGCATGAAACAGATCAGACAAGACGCTTTAAATATCCCTTGTGTGAATTGTGTTCCTGTACAAAGTACCACTGAATTGTGAGGTCTAGAGGTCAAACTGAACCTGAACTATCAGGATCTCGACAGCTGCAACATCTCTAATTTAAACACAACATGTCTGCTGGCCCTTTGAAGTACATGCCCCATTTACATAGAAATTAAAGCGATTACAGGAGGTCAAACACTCATCACAGTTTGACTGATGCTCAGCTTTGCAGTATCACTTATGACTGGCATCTTGGTAATAGAGGTCTAATAGAGCTTAACAGTAATACGGTCCTGAAGGGTGGTGGTTTAAATTCAAGTCTTGAACTCTTCCGCGTATATCGGATATTCCATCAAAACACAGATACCACCAGGTCCTGTATGCTAAGAGCTTCTCTGACAATCTGCTGACCCTGCACCAGTTTTTTTTTTTTTCTTAACGATGAATATCATTATCTCGCTTATGTGTGGGTGGAACTTAACTCTCGTCTACATCAGCACTTTGAACACTTTGTAAATGTGCATTTTTGAAACTGAAACGGAAAGAACTAGAAACAGAGTTCAAGTTATGAAAGTAAACTAAGAAATGTAAACTTTCTAACATTATTTCATGTGTGAATGTATTTATTGACAAAGTTTGTTTTGTTTTTTTACTATTTTTAATAGATATCTTTTTTTTTCTTTTTTTTTTGCATGATTTCTAGTGAGGAGATTAAGGTGCAGCCCAGTCAGCTGTCAGAGCTTGCAGATTCTGGGGCCCGGATGTTTGAAGAGCAGCCTCAGCTGGAGGAGAGTTTCACCATACACTTAGGTGCTTGACATCTAAAAAGCTTGCCCAGTTATTTGCACAAAGTTTTGTGTCAGCTGACATGTCGGACAGCATGCGCAATACACACTTCTGTTGTAATATTAGTGTAAAGCAGATGTGAATTACAATATAATGTATAATGATTTTCTGATATATTATGCTTGTCTATTATATTACATATATTTGTTTCATCAGGAGCACAACTGAAGACGATGCACAACCTGCGGCTGGTTCGGGCAGACGTGCTGGACTTCTGTAAGCACCGGCGGCACGGCAGCGGTGGAGCAAAGCTGAGGCGGCTACAGACGGCCCTTTCGCTCTACTCCTCCTCACTCTGTGGTCTTGTGTTATTGGTTGACAACAGGGTCAACTCTTACAGTGGCATCAAGAGAGGTCAGCAATAGCAATACATGTGAAATATTGATATTATGTGAATAATACACACGTGATAATATCGTGTAAATAATGCAGCACTATAAAACATTTCCAGTTCTTTACGCTGTCGATTTTCGGTTGTAATTGTTCCTTTTTGTTCGCTTCTGTACATTTGTGGTTACAGATTATAATGATGCATTCTTTTGCACATGATAATCTTGTAGTGAAAATCTGTTACCGTATTGAAGTTTACATTTTGGCACCAATGTAACCTTTATATTTCAGTCGTGACTCATTCTTTGTCTTTCCTGTGGCAATAACACTAATCTTTTATACCTCTTTAATTTGTTTAAAGCCCAGACACTCTGTTCACCTTTATGTCTGGCTTCTTTGTTTTTAGAGTAGCAGTACAATATGGGGACATAATTACAACGATATGATCAGGCTAACTTTAACTTTCCATGCATCATTTCATTCCTGGCCTGCTTTGTGTTACCCACAGACTTTGCAACTGTGGCGAAGGAGTGTACAGACTTCCACTTTCCCTGTCTGGAGGAGCAGCTGGAAGAGGTGCAGCAGGTGGTGCTCTATGCCAGAGCCCAGCGGAGCAGCAAGCAGAAAGAACAACCCGGTTAGACTTTTGGCTGCTCACACACAGTTGTAAATTAGTCAGAACATTCAGAAGTGGAGCTAGTGACCTACTGCGTGGACACAGATGCTACTGAAAAAAATGGATTATCCTCGATAGCCAGGGTGCCTTTTTTTAGCCAGCTATGCACTATAAAATGCTTGACTAACATTTTTATTCATGGCCTTGTTTAGCAGCAGCAGTAGAGAGAGAGAAAGTGACAGGATACCATCATAGTTCCACTCAACATGTGGACTATACCCACGTTGAGATTGATCTCTAAATTATTTGATTAAGTTCATCTTTTCCTTTTATTTTGACACCAGAAACATGAGAGTAAAACACTAAGGAATGAACTGAAAACATCAAGGCACAACTTTAACACTGCAAAAATGTTGAGTTGGAGTTGGAGAATGTCAGTGACCTATCAACGGTATGAGAGGGGGATTAAATAGTCAGGAAGCAGAAGACATTGCTACTACTGTGTTGACAGAAACCTGCGCAGATCCCTATCACAGCAGAGGTTAAGTGCTTCACAGATTAAAGCTGTATATAGAAACATTCTTTATAGCTTACAAGCCTTTCAAGAAAAGTCAATCTGCCATTGCTGTGATGTGTGTTATGATTAGTCTTTTTGCTAAATGAGTTCCATTGTATTTTTCGTTATAGAGATTCCAAGGAATGGAGGTGATGATAAGAGCAAAAATGTGGAAAGGAATCCATCTAACATCTTACCAGGTAATGGTTATTGTGGCAGAAGTGTAACTATTACACTGTTAACCTCATAACTAGGTTGTGTTTTGTGTGTTTTCCTATGACTACAAGCCAATGGTTGGGTAGGAAATTGTGTCTAGTTTCAAGGTTTCTCTGTAATTTATATGGGGGAGTTTCTATAGGGAGTTCTTTTTGAAAACTTTCAAGGCTAAGATAAAGGTCAGATTCCTCATTATGTGACTCCCTTTTCAGGATGAGAAACAAAGGAACTTCAGTTAAACTCATAATCAAAATAGGAAGCTCGGGGCAGGAACTGTACAAATGTATGTTACATGTTTCCACTCTGGACCACTGTGTGCGTGTGAAGATCTCTGACCTTTTACAGTAGCTGAAATTCCTTGTTTTCCCCGTGTGATACTCTTGTAGTGGTGTTTTTATAGCTGTATGCTCATATTGTCTTATTAACCTCATTTAAATCTTATTCAGTTGAATAAATTAAAACAAAGACAAGACTTGACAAAACAATCAAAACATTTTTAAACTGACTCCTGGTTAGATTGATAAAGCAACAAATCCCTGATTTCTTGATCATTTTTATGTACTTTACCTGCTCCGTCTTTTCCTCAAGGTGAGTTTTACATCTCGCGGCACTCCAACCTGTCAGAGGTCCATGTCATCTTCCACCTGTGCGTGGACGACAACGTGCGTTCAGGGAACATCACAGCCCGGGATCCTGCCATCATGGGCTTGAGAAACATCCTGAAGGTCTGCTGCACACATGACATCACCACTGTTACTGTTCCTCTGCTGCTGGTCCACGACATGTCAGAGGTAAGAGCAGCTGAGAGAGGGCTGTGAACACACGTGTTTATGGATGGTGTTGTAATACATCAGCATTACGTCATAAATTGGATTGTTCAAGGGAATAATTGAAAACTCAGTCATCCTCTTGCCTCTTCCACTTGCTTTGTTTAGACCTTGTTTAAGGTTCAAAGAAACATAAAGTAAATTGGTTCGGATAGTTGTTACACTACATAACATAACAGGTAAATGTTTGAATTGGACGGTGCCATTATTTGGCTACCAAACACTTGACTTGAACAGATTAGGAAAGGGTTGCATTGTAACCATTACTGCCAAATAGCTCTGTATTTGGTGGTCCTGTGAGTTTTAATAGAAGTTTGCTTGTTTTTTTGTGAAGCTCAGCTAAATTGTAAAATTCTAAAGTACACCTTGATTTTAAAACTATATATCTACATATGCACTCATTGTAACACCTGAGTGCATGAAAAGTAGTTGGCAAGCGAGAAGAGAAGTCTAAACAGTATCCAAGTAATAAATGGCTGAAACTTCCAACCTCTGCCACTCCCAAGCGGTAGTAGTATGAAACCTGAGCACTGAGTTCACGGCTATCAAAAAATATTTTAACAGCCACCATTATATACACTCTCAGAAGTCTAAGAGGACACCACCCAAGAGCGGATATGGCTACGACGGCGTAAATTCAGCTCTTGCACCTCAATCACTATCCCTATTAGCATAACCTTGTATCTGCTTTGGTCTTGTGCTTCTGTTAAACCTCAGTAGTTTGCGAGTGTTTGTAGTGGAAGGTGAAGAAAACCTGCAGGCCACACAAGGTTCCGTGGTCCTGACTGAAGTCCCAATTTCCTTCTCTTCATTCTGCCTTTACTTGTTTATCCACTGCATCCTTAGCTTTGGTCTTGCTTGTCAGGCACTGGCTGTGAGTTTAGCCTACAACTTAACATTTCCCAGGTTTAAGACCTGGAGGGCAAAGGAGAGAGTCATGAACTCTTCTGTTTACTTATTACCTCAGAGTGTACAGCAGCACGATGTACTCACACAGTCGGGAAAAGTAACAGAGAAAGCTTTCAGTGACTGATGAACCGAGCAGGGCAGAGTTTCATCAAATATTCGATCACAATAAGGCGGATTTTTCATCTCTATCTGGAAAAAAAACAGTGATTTATTTGGTCTGCTGGAAATCAATGCAAATGCGTTAATACTTAATAAACCGAGAATCCTATGAGATTGAATGTAAATTCTTAACCTCTGTCTGGAGTGCATTCATGTCACAACATGCTCCGTGCAATTTTTCTTCTTATGTCTATTCAAGACTCTTTGTTTACATAACCAAAGACTTCTAACTTTTGAAGCCTTGGGAACCAGAGGACCTTTAATTGATAGCTTCTGCTTTCACATCAAAACTTTCCATCTGTCATCTTCTTTTTGGCCTTGTTTGCCGTTTAGTAGAGATGTTTGCCTGTTTGTACAAGCCTATTCTTGTGTTTTAGTATTGAAAACAACTGACGTAGTTTGTCTAGATGAAGTACCTCTTGTTCTCATTTGTTAAATGTTTTTACTCTTGCTGTCCTTGAGCATTTAGAAGTACGAGGGAAAACATTTTAGTTCCAGTTTGCAGACACTGACTCACAATTTCACAACCGTTGTGTTCATTCTTCTGGTTTTAAGAAATGCCTGTCCTTGTCTCAGTTGCCGCTGGCACCAACCTCAGTCATAACGAAAAACTTTGTTGACTCAAAGTTTGTTGACTTAGAATGGGTACAATGCATTTCTAAGTGGGCGAAAGGCTGTGTGCGTGAGAGAGACTCTACCTACAAAACTGAAAGGACATGAGAGGTGGCATTATTGCAGTTGCATTTGTTGGAAGTGCCAATTCTGCACTTCTGTGTGTAGACATAGGTCACCTGAGAGGAGACTTTTTTGTTAATGTGCACCAACGCTACCAAAAACAAATCAGTTTTATTGTGTTTTTAACAAATTAGCACACAGAAAGCTCAACTCAATATGGGGGACATTAATTGGCAAATCAGAAACATGAGAATGATGTGATATAATGCACACTCAGAAAAGTTTTAATCCAGATACATTGAATAAGCAAAAAATAAGCGAAAAGAAGAGAAAAAATAAAGGGGAACAAAACTCCTTACCTGTAGAAATAATGATAATGATTCTCTGTTTATTGCTGTAGTTCAAGAGATCTATAAAAGGTAACAATGTTTTATAAATGTAACTTTTTGTCCTTTCAATAAAATGTTATTTTCTCTTATTCTAAGTGCATCATTGCTTCTCCTCCCTCTCATTTGCACCGTTCCAGTTAAGCTGAATCGATCCTCCTGCCAGCAAACTAACACAGAGTTGCATGTTATATTTACTGAACTAGTTTTGCTGCACATTTTTTAAACCCACCGACTACACAACAATGTTCTCATGTGTCACCCCTCTGCAGGAGATGACCATACCGTGGTGTCTTAAGAGAGCTGAGCTGGTTTTCAAATGTGTCAAAGGTAAATCAAATGATTTGAAATGAAAGAATTATGCAGATTTGAGCTGAACTCTTTCTTTGAAGAGATTGATTTTTACAAGTGCGTCTACTGACAGCATTGTAAGTCTTCCGTCATACAAAGCTGTAAAAATGTAATATGTTGTAACAAAGTGGCGCAACGCTGACTTCCTCTTGATTGCTCTCAATACAATATGTATTACAAAATAATGCCTGTAATACAGACTACTTAAATCTGTTTTGATTTGCAGGCTTCATGATGGAGATGGCGTCGTGGGATGGAGGTATATCACGCACAGTCCAGTTTCTAGTGCCAAAGGTGAGAACAGAATAAGCTGCCTATATTTTTGGTTTGGTCACTAAGGCAACACTCAATCATCCTTTGAGTAATTGCTTGCGAGCAAATCTTAAATGTTAAATCAACAGAAATGTATATTTAAGCCCTCATGTGCACACAGCATCACAAAAGACACACCTGGTCTTGCACCTTTGAATGTAGGCGAAGAAGAGCGACTGTTTGAAAAGCACATCATAAATCATAGACTGTACAGCTTTAGGTTCTCTTGACCAGTGTTTACACCACCGTGCTAAAAGAAAGCTCAGAGACTCATCCATATAATAGTACGCTAAACAACGGGATTAACGTGTTGCTTTTCAACACTAAAGCGTAATGTTGAGTTGGATAGTTGGATATCCAGGCCTAACCGCATGTCTTTATGAATGATGTAAAAATGTCACCCAATTTATAGAAGCTGCTTCACGAGTAAAAGAAGAAAGAAGTTCAAGATTTGGGTTTTAACGTTTCTGTCATTTCCTGTGTTTAGCCGGATATTGTATACCTATAGCGTTTGTGGTTTGCCAGGAAGGCAGCAGAGCCTATAGCAAGATCCCATGTTGACAGGTTAAGATAAAACCAGCGGCATCAAAGAACTACCGACTGCATTGCCTCCCTGTCAGCTACATGCTCAGACACCATTTAAAATAGCACTTCTTGTTTTCTGTACCTCAAAGAGACAGTTGGCTAAATATACGCCCTGTGTTTGTGTGTGGTTGAAGGATGAGTGTGTGTGTGAGTGTGTGAGTGTGTTTCTGCTTAAAGATTAATACTTAACATTCTTATTTGACGGGTGGCGATGCTTAGAGTGACACGGTATGTTCCCCCGTTAAAGTCACAGCTGCCGGAGCTCACATCACTTGAGTGTCTTGACTACTGTTCCCTCAGGAAAAAAAAAAAAAAGACCCTGTGATGTTGAACTAAAGGGCACCACAGGGGCTGTTAACACTTGGCCGTACACTAACAGACCAGATGTATTTTTGTTTGCATGGGCACAGTTTCAGCTGGAGTTAAAAAAAAAAAAAAGATTTTCATTGGTTCTCTTCTATTGACACAGTGTGTGGACTTTTTTTTACATTGGTGCTGCATAAATCTCAGTCCCTGGTCATTCACTAATCCTGTCTTTCTCTCTTTCTCTCTTCTGTTTTGACAGAGTATCTCAGAAGAAATGTTCTACCAGTTGAGCAACATGCTGCCTCAGATCTTTCGAGTCTCCTCCACCCTAACGCTCACCTCAAAGCACTGATGGATAGAGATGCACCACCTCGCATCATCAAGTTATTCAGACTAACAGAGAGACAAGTTGTATTTCTTTTTTTTAACTTTTTTATTTACTTTTATTTTCAGGACCTAAAGCGGATTTGATGAAGTAGCACATGATGAATAAACATGATATGGTGGCATTAAAGCGCTTACAGTCGAGGTACAAAAAGCATGAGAAAAAGGATTTTTATGGAATTTGTGAGCCTTTTTTTTTTTGCACCAAAGTTACACACTTTTTATTGAAAGAGTGGATTCAATGGCTCACCAAAGCAGCTGCTGAAATTATTTCAAGCCTCCAGGGCGCGGTTCTGGTGACAGAGTTTTATGACATCAGCCACCAGTGGTGCAAGTATTCCTGTTTTCTTTTAAAGCTGCAATCTGTAGCTTTCTGCACATTGGAGATGCAGCATAATGGAAAATCTGGTGTTGGTGAAGCTGTTTTAACTCACTGGCATGCAGTGAAAATACCATCAAATGAGCAGATAAAGTAAATATGAAAACACAGCATTTTCTAAAGCGATTAAGCTAGATGGAGCAGGCACTGGCAGATGTGACCTAACAAAACTTCTAAACATTTCTGAATCGCTGTGAGCAACCACACTAAATGTGACTTTGGTAGTGTTTTCACCACACACACAGATGGAAATAATAACAGTATGTTGACATCATAGATCTCAGCTTTAGATCTACTTTTTTCTTTGTTTTGCTGTACAGCATGAGGTCCCTGCCTACATCATATTTCATCTGTTGAATGTTCACAAATTAGTCTTGATGTATAATCACACAGTTCAGCCATCGTGTGAGATTTAGCGGTCTAACCCACGGGTCATTGGCTTCATATTTGTGGGCTGATTTATCCACAGACAAGCGACATAAACTTGGCTCTTCTAAGTCGTGAAGATAAATGGTGTTTTTTTGCCGAGATGAGCAACGTGCAGGTGCCTTTGTGCTGCATTGCAGTGAGTTGTGGTGAGGATCACTCTTCATGTGAGTGTGTGTGCACGTGTGTGGTCCCTCCCCGCTACTCCTGTGACAGCAGATGGCACTGTTCTTAAAGACAAAGATGTGAAAAGAGTGACGACGCACAAACTTCTTAGTTTCAAACATATCTGTCGTGTGTTCTACATTCTGTATATTTACTGTATTGTTTACATTTTTATGTTTTAATAAAATAAAAAAAAAGTAACACACACCACACTGATTTGATGTAAATTCTTCATGAAAGCATTCATAAGCTCATGACAGATTTTGGATGATTTTTTCCCCCCTCTGCCCACAGCGATGCACGTCTAGTGGCATTTAGTGTTTTATTTAGTGTTGATGGGGTAATCCACAGGCGCATAATCTCTCTGAAGTTAATCCATGTCATTCATTGGAATTACATTCCTGCACATGTAATGGTGGCCTATAAGCCATTTCAGACAGACTGAAATCAATTCAGCTTGTCAGAAAGTTTGTTCCAGCCACATTCAGTGGTGGTATTAGGATGATTAAAAGAGTTGAGAGTGTGGCTCTTCTTTCAAGATAAACAAGATGGCCTGAGAGAGTTGTTAATAGCTTCATGTTGAAACCTGCAACTGTTTATATCACACTGCCAGGCTGAGAACCCACAAAATTGTAAGAATATGTATTGCTGAGTGTTTGGCATTCTTGGGATTGGTCTCGGTGGCCCGGAGTGTTGGGTTACTTTGGCCAGAGAGTGCAGGGTGCTGATTCAGCAAGATGACATGAAACATGATTAGGGAACAGTCATTTACAGCATGTGCTAGTCCATAAATTAAACTGTCTTGAAGGGAACGTTGTTTCAAGTCAAGTGGAAAGATCAAATTATTCACTAAAGGAAACATTTAATTTGGGGGTGTTTCGTGACATCCTTTTGTCACACATAAAATGTGAAAGTGAAGTTTTCTGTGCCTATTTTTACACCGACATAGCAGACTTTTTCTGTGACAATTATTTTCCCCGCCTATTTTAAATTTAATGGGAATAAAAAATGAGGAATGACAGGTCAGCACTTGCAAGACACCAACGTGTTTATACAATTAAAGGATAGTTTGAATGAGAAGGAAAAACATTGTGGTTAAGAATGAGTTACTACAAGAAGACACAGGAAAAACCTGAGGTAAAGTCACAGTGCTTAAGATTACAACATGAATTCAGAATATGATGCAGAACTTAATGAAAAGAATATTATTTTGAAACATAATGGAATATCCTATGATTTAGAAAAAAAGAAGTCCACAGGTACAAAAAAAAATGTAGTAATCATACAATAACCAAAGAAAAAGAGCCTAACTGGTGGGACCACTGTTATGACATGATATATGTTATATTGTATGTGCAGTCCATTTTTAAAACGGATAAACTGATTTAAATGAGCAAAAATGAACTGGAAGAGACAGGTGAGAGCACAGATGTATGTGTACAGGTCAAATATGAGATGAAGGATGAATGTCAGGAGCAAAGAATATAAGTATAAGGCAAATATAAGAAAAAATAAAGTAAAATCTAACAGTAAAAAAGAGTGAATTTATTTCAATGTTAGTCAGCAGATAATAATAACAGCAGTAAAAACACATTTATTAAACTATGTTTTTGTTACCGGAACTTGCTTGTGTTTTGCTTAACGAAATAAAAGTTTGTAAATAAAACTGTGACACTGGACCCATATATAAGGCATTTGAAATTATTACAGAAATATAAAAACATGTTTAGTTTTGTATATACGCTTCTAAATGTATGTATTAATTTAGTTTTATATGGAGTATTTTCATTTATTATTCTTTTTTTTTTTAAAGTGCATTTTATTTTGAAAGCCATGACCGGATGTTGTAGCCGCCGTTGCTGGTCGCTTGACAGCGCGTGTCACAGCTGGGTGTCTGGCTCGCTACAAGTTGGGCAACAGCGGTACGTCGGGAGCGAGCAAGTTGCTGCATGGATTTCCCGGAGCTGCACATAACTTAAGGTGAAGTTTACGTTTATAAGACAGTCCTTCAATGGATTGTGTCTTTATTTCACACACACCACACTCTCTTGCGCTTGTTTACGAGGCATACATCAAACGCGGCACTTTGTTGCTCACCGGTCGCGATGCGGGTTAAAAACTTATTGAATGTATGTGTCTGCTTCACAACGGGCTGACCGCGTCGACACCGCAGACAACGGGCTTTTAAAAAAAATTTCGACCCAAAACGTCGGCGTGTGTCGTGCTATCGTTTTGAGTCTTAATTCATACGACGCCAGAAAGACAGCTGAGCCGAGCTGAAAATGGAAGTGTGTGATTGTGTTTGTGTCTGAGCCTGCGGCTGGACGGTGTTTGCTTAGCCGGGTCCAGCAGCAGCAGCAGCGGGGGCAGCAGCAGCAGCAGCAGGGGCAGAGGCAGCTGCATGGTGCTTTCTGGAAGTTTTTCCACTCTGCGTCGTCGACTGCAGCTCTGCCACCAGACTCCCTGCACACTGATGTGGCTGCCAAGTGCCATGGTGGCACTAACTTTACGAGCTTACCGACCGATATAACCCCTTTCTATCCACACTAAAGCCTTCGTCTAATTCGCTGTAAACATTTGGCGCTGTGTTGGCGAGCACCCCCCGCTGCTCTGACACATGGATTTATGGAGGAGGAGGAGGAGGAGGCGATTCAGGACACCCTGTCTGGAAAGTTGGTGCTAAACTATTCCAACTGGCAACGACATGATAATTGATTCCTGTGTTCTTATGACATTGTTATATGTGTTGTTGTTGAACAGCATCATGTTTCTCATGATTTTGTTTCCTGCCTTTACATTTGATTGCAGATTTGAAATCCTGCTTTGCTTAAAACCACTTTTTTTTTTTTCACGTTTAAAGACTGAGTCACTGACTGCTCATCCATTATTTCCATGTGGGAAACGTTTGCTTCCTTGCTGCAGAGATTACTCACTGATTGAGTTCCTGCTTGTTTTAAAAAAATCACCGGAAAACAAGCTCCTGAAATGTTTTTATTCCCAGTGATTACCTTTACATTACAGTGACACGCTCTCTTCACTTATCGTGCGTGTTGATGTCTATATTATTGATGTGTTATAGCTATTTTTTGTAAAAACAAATAATAGAACTATTATTCATTTGATAATGAAGTGAAATTCTCCGAGGGCGACGCTGCATTGCTTTTGCACCATCACAAATCCTTTTGCCTACCTTCCTCTCACTTTCTAATCTTAATTTCTGTATCTAGACAATACAATGTCAGGAATGTAAACTACGTTTTCTACTAAGTGAACTCCTTCTCTAAGCAAGCTGCAGTTAAGAGCTAAAAGTTTCTTGTTTTGGACTTTTTGTGCTAGATCCTTTAGGATTCATAAACCACTTTAAAGAAGGAAGAGGATCAGAAGGTTAAACAGCTCTGACCCACAACAGAGGGACTTTTATTGTTACCGTGACCGCGACTCTGCCAGCACACAAAGACCTCTTTCCCTTCTCCATGGACCACTCAAGTGTGTTATTCATTCTAGCCTGGAAAATAGACTTCCCCTCAGCCCTGTTGGCCCCTGCTGCTCCTCTTCTCCATCTACTCTTGACATTATTTACTTTACTTATAACAACCCTCAAACTAACTTATTTCACGTGATCTGTTCAACATGTCCTCTGCTAAGACGTATACAACCGGTTGTCATGTGAGTTCCCTGCGGTGTGCAGCTTTAACATCATCCAAAAAGTATGAATACTGATGATCAGTGACTGGCAGTCATTATGATCAGACTGTCTAATCTCATAGCAGCCACATTCTTTGCACTCTCTGCTTTCTCCGTGTTGCCCCAGGAAGGGTTTGTGCCGCTCTCTGCGGAGCTCATCTGCTCCACTGTGACAGAAATGCTTCTTCACCCAGGATGCCGTGGCTAGACCAGCTGGCTGTCCTCTGACTGCTTTCTGACAGTCTAATATACCCCCAAGCCAAGCGCAGGATAATCACCCACCATCGAGGACACCAAGCTACTTAGGCTTTGCAGTTTTAATCAGTGGTAGGCTGTTTATCTCCAGCTCGGAGTGCTCTCTCTCCACTTTCCATTTGTACCTGCACTCTAAACGAATCACACTCAGCTCTTCTCTGCATATGTCTTTTTTTTGAAGACAGGTGTTGAATTATGTGCGTGTTTTGTTTGTTTTGCTACCTCTTTGTAATGGCAAAGGGCCTAAAGACCTTTTGCTGGAAGGGTTTTTTAGACTGGGTGGGGGTCCTTTCTCTTAAGCTCTGTGCCCTCTACAAAGCATTGTGTGCTGCTGTCGCTCTCGTATCATGTTGTAGCCATGAACAATCACAGGTATGCAATCTGTTCAATGGTTGTCTCTCACATCAGAGACGTGCAGGAGACACCCACTTCAGTGGGAAAGCACTGCTTTATGGCTCTCATGACAGTCCTGTTTCTTGTACATTGCTCTCAGGTTTCAGGTAGCTTGTGGTGCTTTTATGGCCTAAACTGTGTTTTTTTTTTTTTGTGGGCGTCATGGGTTATTTATCTGAGTTGCTGCTATGCCTCAATTTTCTGCATTATAAAAAGTCATTTTTACTTTTCTGATTTTCTGTCTGCAGGAAATTAAATGAAATCTAGTTTGCACTTAAATTGCACCAATTGCCCTGGGGTTTTAATGTAATCTGAGCTGCTGGCTTCATATTGACAGAGTCCACGCTGGCTGCCTCTATTTCCTTTGTCTCGGCATGAACTCTGAATTAGCAGGAGTTTCATTTCTCAGATCTGCATGGTGTATTTTGTTATTATCTTTAGGCAAACATTCAAACCATTTGGGCCCTTGTACGTTTACTGCTGAAGTGAATGTGTCCCGTAAGCACTAATCATTGTAAAAACAGTGAGCTCATTTGTTGAAACAGGAGGTGGGGAAAGAAATGGTAATGGTAAAAGAAAGCTGATGTAGAAAAAAAGTGTTTTTTTTTATATTTCTGTATAGAACAACAGACACCAATCAAGAGCAGGACAACACCTGCTCCCAGGCTAGGAAAAATCTTGCAAGTGCTAGAAAGAACATTATTAGGACCACCTTAACTAACAACAGGGGAAAGGGCAGAATATTAAGCAAGCTGTCTGCTTCCTGGATCTCTCATTGACACAAAGCAGAGGAGCGCAAAGGTTTTTCCCAGCTCTCTGCAGGCTGCGGGGTCAAAGTCCAAACAGTTTCCCTGTAATAGTGCTCCACAGCCAGCTGGGCAACGGAGAAAGAGTGCTTGCAGGCTCCCCTAATGGGCGAGAGCTAAAAGAAAAGATGTGAGCTACCCTACCACCAAGGAATGTCACCTCCGTGACACTGTTATCATTCAGCTTTTTTTTTTGTTTTTTTGTTTTTGGCATTTTTGCCACTTTCTCACAGTTGTTGCTGGGAATGTTAACGCCTGGTTGCCTTTCATGCTATGATAAGCAGGATTTTGATGACTGAAACTTCAGTTAAGCAACCTTGAGCATCATACTAACTCATCTCTCTCCCTGTAGCATCATAAACTCGCACATTCAAATCCTCTGATAGGATGATGTCCGTGGTTGAGCGTCTGTCAGGATCAGAGTCTGTTTGGACCACTCCTGGGATCATGGCTAACTTTAACTGGTTGAGAGATTGAAGTAATATTCAATTCAGGCATCTAGATTGTCTGTGTTGTTCTTTGAGTGTCTGGTCTGATTAAAGACACAAATATTCCCCATCTTCTCTTCAGCTTGGCATGAAATCGCTCCGTGCCAAAGTGTGTGGGTGCATTGGCAGCGATTCAGTTCTCCACTGACTTGCTTGGCCAACTGCTTTTCTCTTTAATTCTGATTTACTGTTCTCTATTTTTTGCCATTCAAACTTAAATGCACTGTAACACAATGGGTGAAGTATGCCAACTGCACAGCACTTTCTAAAAACAGAATCATTTAGTAAATTATGGGAACATGTAGGCCTAAGTGGTGCTGGCAGTAGTGACCGTCTGCTGATGTATATCTTTCTCCTGTCATTGTCAAACACAAGAATAAATGATGGTAGGATAGTGTGTCTTCTTCAGACATTACAATCAAAATCAATGCAGCTACCATGTATGAATCTGTATCCAAAACATCTTTTATTTTTGTCTTGGTGTGTTCACCCGAGACTGATCTCAGAACTCCTCGTCTCTTTCCATACATTCATAAATTGGACCACACATTTAACTCGTACGACTGTGCCTTCACCTCTTTTTGTACTGCACGGGTGTACTGGTGACTCTCCACTCACGTCTTTGCATTAATTTGATATGCAATACGATGTTTTGAAATTTGGCTGGTGTTCTGTCCGTTGGCGTATCTGCACCTTTTTGCCTATTTTAAGCCACACCAATGCATCTGCTCTACCACTCACAAAATCAGGACCGCCCTTGAGTGACTTTATTAGGGTTGCTGATAACATTGCTGCTAATGTGTACTTTTCTGCATACAGTATGTGGAAAAGTGACAAAAAGGTGTATTTAAGTGCAACTAAATGCTCAAACTACTTTTTTTTCAGATGAAAACCAATGTAAAGGAGTATTTAGTAGTGCTGTTGATTGATTCAGGTCCAAATATTGACATGCTGTGCTATAAATCCTCCCTTATTAATTCTACCCAGGTACTTTTTGACAAAAGCCAAGTTACTCATAGCTAACATGACAGCTTGGACTGATGGGCCAACCACAGGGGAATGGCAAGTAACTGCAACAAGAACACCTTCGGTTTCTTTAGTAGGGATGGGCATTGAAAACCAGTTCCAAGGTGTCTTATTCACTGGAATCGATTTCCTTAGAGCTCATCTGAAGTTCCAAAATAATGACATCAAACTTGTGTGTTTACTCTGCTGACAACTTTCAACAAGAAGGAGTTGTGACAGAGTTACGCCATTACTTTCCAACCCACATCAAAAACCTTATCACGGGTAAATATCTAACAACACCACCAGGAATAGTAGATCTATTCATCTGAATCAGGAAAATAGGAAAAATGAATTCCATTGAAGACAGACTACCAGTATTTCTCAGGCTAACTGGTTCCAAATTAAACACCTGTTATGCAGTGGTGGTTTGGCAAACCTATGTAGGCCTACTTATACTTTTTTCCACACAGAAAATTGATAAGGAATCAATAAAGAAATAAACAACTAATTAGGTTCGATAAGCAGAATTGATGATAGCATTTGGGGTCGATAAATCTTTTTATTTTAAAACACCCTGTCTTTTAATAGAAAACATCAACTGGTCCGCCGATGGGTAATTCTCCCAATTCCACACAGCTGTGGAGTTTGCGTCCCGCAGCTTGCTGGTGTTTCGGTTTAACAAGTGACCCTGTTAACTGCCGACTTTCAACCTACCAAAAATGTGGTGGTAACGCATTTGACTGAAATTCGGCAGTGAACAGGGTCAGTCATTAAACTGAAACACTGTCGGACACAGGAGACAGGAGGAGAGAGCGTGCTCATGATCAGTACAAACACATCTTTGATTAAATATTCTACTAAAACGACACATTTTACCCCACACAATGTCTTTTGCAAAAAAGAAAGCCGCACACTGCGCTGTTGGCCACCTAAAATCACCACAAGGGAAATTCTTTCACCACGACAGCCCGAATGGCAGCACTTACTTCCTTTTTCGCCAAGACAAAACAACAGATTCAAAAGGCTGAGTCAGTTTGCGTTCAGTCTCACACCCCCTCTGCTAGCCTAATTCAATTTACTGACTTTACTCATTCTTGCCCACAACGTATTTCTGGTTCAAGTGTGGAGGAGGACTGCGTGGCACTGAAGGCAAAACAGCCTCGGGTCCAGCTTTCACAGAAAGTTAGGGTGACAGACGGCAAACGAGCCTATCACTTTTCCGTAATTCCCCATAAATGAGAAGCACTACTTTGAGTGTTTGACATGGCAGCTACACAACAGTTAAAGTCCAGATGAGACAAGCACAGGCCCTGGAGCAGGGATAATACAGGCTTGTCCTCAGACATTTTCCCATGGTGATAAGAACTTGGCCAGATGTTTGCAATACATATTCACACCCTCTCCTCTTTGACTCTGGGAGTCCTGGAGAGTGTGTCAAGTGGCAGATCTAGAAAGAGCAAATCTGGAAAGGCCATTAATGTGCCAAATTATGAATGACCCTGCCACCTCCTGATAATTTCTTACCGAAACTACCAGGAAACACCAAGCCAATGGGGACAGCGAAAGGTTTCCAACTTGATTTAGCCCTCTTTGAAGTTTGGCCTTGTGAATGGGGAAAACGACGTATTATGAGACACCACAGTGTTCTCTTTCATGTAGTAAGCTGAAAGGGATGCTATTGAGTGTTTGAGGGAGTCCTTTGATATGTGAGATGCTCTGTGCCTTGTGAAAGGATCAAGCTTATGATTTGAATCAATATGTGTGTGAGTGCTTTGATGCCTGCTCCTACCAGTTCAATGTTTTGTCAGAAATGTTTCGTACAGCGGCCTTAGGGGATCAGCCATGATGGGTCCCCGACGGTCGCTACAGCTCACGTGTGTGTGTGTGTGTGTGTGTGTGTGTGCGTGTGTGTGTGGGCACTTGCTCATGCACACATGCATACAGTAACACACAGACGTTAATGAAATTGCTGTACCACCATAGATGGTAAACAATGTCCCGATTGTGAACTTGTTTTGGTGGTTCGATATCAAGAGGATTCAGAAGACGTTAAAGTGCAGGAAAGGAACAATTTGTCTTCATTACAAGTTTCTTTTGTTGGCACGCTTTTCATCTTTTAGAGCTGATGACTGACATTTCTTATTTTCCCACAAAAGCCCAGAGTAGCCTTCCTCCTTTTAGTCTGCAGTTATGGGTTGGGCACACAAAGATTGTAATGTTCGTAAAAAGCCTTTTGAATTGTGTAATTGTGTTTTTATGTTTTCAGAGGCAAGGCTACATTTAAATATTACAGTTCCACTGCAGAGAACTTTATGACTGTGGGCAGGATGTTTATTAAAAATAATTTAAATGTGTACGCACATAAGGGTAAGCATATGTGTGTATGGTGTGCGTATGTGTGTGGCTTTATGGCTTTCTGTGTATGCTACTAGTTAGAGAGGGGGAAGAGAGGACTTTGCCCTTCTCTTCCATCCCTTACCATCTGGTTTGTGTAGCATTTGACTGAGGCGTTAATCATTGTGCCTTGGGGCCACTCTTGCTCTGACAACAGCTGGAAAAGGGAGATGGACCTGTTGATGTCCGTCTGTCCTTATGTCTGTCAGTCCTCTAAGCACTGCTGTATTAACTGTATCAACTGTATCCACGCAGCTGGGAGGTTCATGACCTTGGCATTTCTGCAGTAGTTTCTTAAGAAACAGCTGGAAGGGCCTCCCTGGCACCATTTCCTCTCTTTGTAATGTCTCTTAGCCATATAGGTCGCACAGTGCTTCTATACTGATGTTTTAAGTATTTTCAAGTTTGCTGACTTGCCTTTTATTTTAAGGAATTGCACCACAAATGCTGCTTGGAGCGTCCGTGTGGGTTCGTGTGGGGTCCCCCTGTACACACTAGATGGGATAGAGAAGCAAATTGGAAGCTTGTTTCGTGTAGAGCGGTTATACATGCCATTTTCTATCTTTTTTTTTTTTTCTTGTTGTTCAGCCAAACACAACAAACAAAGGAGCTCTTCCTCTTGCTGTCGTGAGATTGGAGATGTGTGGAACAAGGCTGCATGTGCTGACACCCGATTATAATATGCCAACAAGTCCACAGCTGAAAGCATCCGTACTGAAGTATAAACAATACCTCTGCTGATGTTCTCTTCCCTGCAGCCAAGTTGGCATGTAAATGAGACCTGGTTACGTGGACTTATTGATCTTATATACTCTAGCTATAAAGCTACATAGACCATTATACTTTATATAAAATTAATGATTTTTGCCAAAACTCTAAGGCACAGTCTCGCCTGCTTTGATAAATAACTCAGTGCCTTGCATCCGTGGCTACATCACAAGGCAACATGTCAGAATTTTGACACTTTATCCCAAGACTGCAAATCCATGTGTGATGAGTGCAAAGACTGAATTAAATAGCAGCCAACATCATAAAGGTGTTTGACATCCTTTGGTGTGCATCGTATGCAAATGGGTTCTTTCTCATCATCACTCAACTTTATTACATTATAACAGTCTTTGAAAATTAGCCGTTATGGCTAACACAGGCACATTTGTATTGGAAAATTTAGAATATCACAGTCAATATTAACATTTCAATATTAATCTAACTAATATTATACTAACTAACTGTATTAGTCGCAAGATATACCACTCCTGGGTGTGAGAGACATTCCTCCTCCCCTAAGAGTTCCTCCATTGTTTCTAATAGCATTTTCAGTAATAGATTGTGTTCTTCAATGGATACTTTAAATCCATCTCTGTCTGAACCCTATGAGTGTTTTTCTGTTGTACAATAGGCCGTGCATGTTCCTGTAAGGACACCTCTTTTCTCAGTGGCTTAACACACGTTCTACAGTGAAGCTGAGATCCTGCCAGTAAGTAATGCTCTCCTTTTTAAAAGCAGTGCTCTTTTACTTGCTGTTCATGAAGATACATGTTCACCTCTTAGTCTAGCAAGTGGGTCTAGATGAAGTAAAGAAAGATTGGTTTGTGGTTGTGATGAATGAAGTGATTCTTCATGTTTGTTCATTAACATGTAAAATAATTGTATGAAACTCGCTCGCTCGATTATTTGTGGCAGACTTTTTACCTTGAAAGTGATAAAAGAGGAAAATGACTTGAACTGTTTGTTTGAGGAAAAAGCCATTCACAGTCGGTGTGTTGTTGTTGCTCTTATTGTTGTTAGTAAGATCTTGTTGACAAAATTATACTTGAGGTACAGTTGTGTCAGTTATTATTTCACAGAGCAGAGGCTTTTACCACCTGTGATAAAAAAGCATATAATAATACCAGATACTGGTGGCATCATCGCACAGTGGAAACTATATTCTGTGGGAAAAACCCGACACATGTCAAAATCTTATTAAAGAGTTTTAAAAAAAAAGTGTCACAAGTCCTGAAATTCTGCGCATTGGAAAAACCCTACCAACGTATGTTTGCTTGTTGCTTCGAGCTCAATTTGCTCAGGCACAGGAACAAACGTGTAAAAGGTGCAAAGGGGAAGTAACATCGCGTGCGTCTCTTGGTGCAGCTTTATGGATCGATTCATAATTGCATTTTCATTATTTATGATACTATGGCAGCTGTGACAGTTATGTGGCAGTGTGCAACAGATGGTCCTGTGTAACTAAAACACTGATTATGGGCTTCTTAAGCCTTAGGGGACTATACAGAACAGTCTTGTGCCATCTATGCTATGTCCTAGTAAGATAATTCCTGCAGAATGTTAACTGTCTGCTCTTAGATGGTCATTTGGAGCAGTGTTAATCGTGAAGACGCTACACGTTAAAAGCTATTTGGTATGTATAGAAGCTCTTAGTTTAAGCATCAGCATCACGTATTTACTTAAAGGTTAATTTGCTAAGGAAGCACACAATGAGTGATTGATCCTTGCCGTCCTCCGTGCTTTGTATAATGTGGATGACATTTAGGCTTTATTGGGACCCTGCTGCTACGCCAGGAGTAGTGGCCCTTGAGTTCTATTTCCAACACACTGTTTTGGTTTCCTTGGTTTATCAAAGCAGGGAGCAGTGTGTCGTAGCTTATTATGGGCATGTTGGGTTTGGCCAGCGCTGGAAGAAAGTGGGTTAGTGGAAAAGGCTACCATGCAATTAAAACCTTCTTTGCCTTCCCCCGAATGCGTCTGCATCTTTAGCCAAATCTGTAGTCAAGCACACACCCCGTGTAGCCTAAACAATAGAAACATCATTGCAGCACATCAAAACGGTTGGAGATGTGTACAGTTTTCGGTGCAGTATCATTTTATGTTGCAGCGGAGACATTTCTAGAAAGAGTCGTCAGCTGGTTGGGGAAAGCAAGTGTCTGGTATGTGTGGAACTTGATTTTTTTTTTGGGGTGGGGGTTTGGCTGCTGCGTCTGTTATTTTCATTGTATATTTCATTATTCTTACTTCTATTGAGTGTTCCTATACTGACACTGACACTGAAAACTGTTTTTCTTTTGACGTTTTCCATCCCTAGTTAATTATTAGGCTACCAGGAGGGTGTGTTTGAGACATGCATATTTATACTTTGGGTGGGTAATTGCACACCAATGACAAACTATACCTTTGTCAACTATTTTTAAAGGAAGGGAGTGTGTGCTAGTTATGTCCCAGATTTATCTGAATGAAAGGTTTGCGACGAGTAAGAGATATTCATCCAGACACAGAGGTCCAAGCTGAGCGAGCGAGGCCGGTCTTTTCTCCAAAATGGGATTTTCAGAATTCTCTTAATTCTAGGCAAGCCGCTCCTGTTGCAGAGGGGAAACGCTGCCAGCAGCCACTCTCCGCTCTCTGTCTTCATATTGATCCGACTCTGGACTCCAGAAATGGAGATTCCTTAAAGCCAGCCGTAGTGTAATGACATTACTGAACACCCCACACCCCCCACCCACCCACCACTAACCACCATCCCTATTTTAGATCTCCCTCCGCTCTACTCACCCCCCCCTTTCCTCTCACTGTTATCTAATTAAAAGCTTTTCTATAGAGGGTTGGTCTTGGCCTCCAGGCATGGGGTACAGACATGGCAGTCAGCCGGGGGTGGAAAGAGAGAAAGAGTGTGTGAGTGCGCGAGTGTATGTGCACGCGAGCGAGCAAGCGATTGTCTTCGCAAGTGTGCATGTACGCGTCTACTCAAATAGGCTTATTGCTGGCCGAGCTGGTGAACCAGGAAAAGGGTTAAAGCAGTCCATGGACATGCGGTCATGCAGGAGCATGAGCTTAACTAAGACTGGGCTGCAAGAAAGGAGGTAATGAGAGAGGGTGGGAGAGCTGCCCCTGCCCTGATAGGCAGCAACATGATACTGGATCAGGGGGTATAATACAGAACTTTTAGGGAGTGGTTATAGATAGTGAGAGAGAAAGGATGGGGGGAGTGGCCTCAGTGTGGGGTTGTTAGATGATATCAATTCATTCTTTGTCTCCTAACTGCCTGTTGTGCTCTTATTATACAGCACAGGTGAGCGTGCCTCTGTACCATATTTCAGGTCAGGGATTTACGCTGAATGTTGTCTTTAAGACAAAACCTTGAGGGCAAAACAGAAACTAGCCATTTTTTTTTGTGACCGTTGCAGACATAAAGCGACAGGATTCCTCAAGTGCTTTGGGATTTTCCCAATTCCCACCTTACAGGCTGAGGCACAGAGGAGAGGGAGGGAGAGAGGGAGGGAGGGAGAATAATGGGAGGGATGCAGGGGAGGTGGGCTAAATAAGAGAGGAGGGAACAGGGGACACAAAAAGCAGCATGATTAAAAAAAGAGTCAGACTCTTGAGCATAGAGTTGAAGCAGGTGGTCAGAAGAGTCAGTGCAGATATGCTCAAAGTGAGAAGAGTGCATTGATTGGATAAGGAGTGTGAGCGAGTGTGCGCAATTTTCAGCAATGCAAGTCTGTAGGTGGAGCGTGGAGCTTCGCTTTTTTGGCTGGTGAGTATCATTTTGAGAAAGAACTCCTTTGTGGCTCAGCATGTTATTGTCACACTTTCTCTTATGCTGTCTTACCTAAATATGTGGAAGGTCGTAGATCCAAAACAGAATTGCATAAATGTCTTTTGTAATAGCAGATCCACACATTCCCAGTCCTGCATTTGGGGTTTTTAGATGCTGTCATTCAGCCAAGCATGATGAATTTCCTCTGAATGTGATGAGCTCACTGTAGCGTAGAAAATAAAACTGTAACTCTGTACTGTGTGCGTGCGTGTTAATAGTAGTGAAAGGTCAGCTGTCTCCTTTCAACAGAACGTCAAATTGTAGCCAGCTTTTGACTAAAAAGTTCTGATGAAACCTTTCATAATCATTTTTACAAGAATGTTCTTTGTATTATGAAATGAATGTGCATGAAAGGGATGCAGGCAAGCCATTCTTTAAAAATTGTAAAGTAAGCCCAAACAGGTTGATTCAACACCCTGATATATAATACATTATGTATTATAAACATGGTTTTCTTCATAATTTGGTTTAAAAGACAAATTGTTAAGTTTAAGAAATTCATAAACGTCTACTGCGAGTAACTGAGCAACAATTTCTGATGTGTCACGAGTTAGTTTGAATATTTCATGCTCATATGTTACAACATAGTGGTAATCAGAAATACCATCTCACAGCAGTTAAATGGTTGTTCATCAAACCTAATTAAAATATTTTGACTGCTCTATTAACTAAATGTAAACACACCTGAATGTGTTTGAATGAAAACTCATTAGCATTTGCATTCCCTCTTATTAGTCCTTTCACCTTGGCACAATAGGTTTTCAGTGGCTGGAAAGCATCAGTCCGTGGGGAGGCACGTTATCAGCCACATTGACTCACAAGAGGCTACACGGCTGAACTCTGCTGCTCTCCATTGTTAAGCTGTTTGCATGGAGCTGTATGATAACAGTCACCTCCCTGAGCCAGAGCTGGCTTCATTCTCTGGTGTGGACAGAGGCGCAGGCCTCCCTCAGTTCACCCTCTGACTCACAAACACACACACACACACACACACACTAATCCTACACCAGGGCGACCCAACCTGGCCCACATTCCTGTCATGTTCACCTGATAAGTGTGATGTGTGTATGTGTGTGTGAGGCTATCTGTGTGGATCCACTGTAGCCGCCCTCAGATAAGCTCTGATACTTTCCTGCACTTGCTTGTCCAGGTTTTGGATCTGGAGTCCAGAGAACTGCTGTTAAAAAAAAGTAGTGTTAGGATACTCCAGTGTTATGAGTAAATTACTGAATTTGAATGTTGACATTGATAATAGATTCTCCAGTAGAATACACTGCTAGTGTTGCTCTCACAGGAGCCATAAACTATTAGTTTCTTTTCATCGTTTTGGTCTGTGGAACTTTAGGGACTTATTCTGAGTCATCGTCCTAATTAGATGCAGGGATGGAAAGAGCACTTCACATTTTGGCACTGCAAAGTGTCATTAGACCCTCCAGAAATAAGACAAGGTCGTCTTTCCTGCTCCATTATAAGATCTACATCTTTCCATCGTAGCTTCACTTTTAAACTGGTGACAGGTTGACTTTTCATGCAACTCGGCAGCATTGTACAGAGAGAGAATATTCGCAGCAGACAGCTTTGAAATGTTAGGTTGGTCACATGATTTGTGGTGAAAGGCAGGGTCAGGGGTCACAGTGACGGATGTGGGTTTAAGATTACAGGCTGGGGGGTAGGGTCAGCATGGTCAGGGCTGCCTTTCAAGTGAACAGAGGCAAAGCACAAATCAAACACTTTTTATTGAAGTACGTTAAACAAGTTCCATGTTATTATCCAGTTGTCAGTAACAGAAGGAAACAGTCAGGATAAAGGGAGCCGGAGGTCTGATGGTGTCCTCATCTGGATGACAAGCCATTGAATGATGTAGAACACCTGGTAGAGATTAGAAGAACAAGGTTTGGGAAGAATGGTAAACATCTATAAATTAAAAATTGTACTTTTATTTAGGAGCATACCAGCTTTTTAGAGTGAATACATACAAAGTTCAGTGGCCAAATTTGCATGAATTAGATGAGGTGAACAATCGCTAAAAACCTGGGGGCAGTTGGAGAGTGACAACTGTGAGTCTTTAAAATTTAATATAAAATTTTAGTTTAGAGTTTAAGCCCTGTACGGTGTTCATTTTAGGACATCCTCAGATCTCAGACTCAGGTGTCAGACTCAAAACGGCCTCATCCTCACACAAAACAGCCTAATCCAAAATGGCCTCATCCTCACATGAAACGGCGTTATCCAAAACGGCCTCGTCATCCAAAACGGCTTCATCCTCACATGAAACGGCGTCATCCTCACATGAACCAAGAAACGAATGCGAAACCGAAACCACACGTCATGACAGTCAACTTAACACACACAATCATAGCTGGTTCCTAGTCTTCTAGCAAATTCACATGAATTGATGAGAATAGCTACAATATTGTTGCTGTTTAGGCTAAATAAACAGACCAAAATAAATACTAAATAATTTATTTAATAATTTAGAATGAAAAATCATTTGACTGATGAGACGTGTGGTTTCGGTTTCGCATCCGTTTCTTGGGTCATGTGAGGATGAGGCTGTGACAAAGGTTTTTCTGAGACTGGGTGACTTTTAGGCGACTCTGATGCCTTTTCGTTTGAGTCTGACACCTGAGTCTGAGATCTGAGGATGTCCTAAAATGAACACCGTAGGCCCTGCTAGTATTTGAATTATCAGTGTCTTAATGAGAGAGAAGACCTGAAGTACTGAAAGCAGGCTAACTGTTGATTGGTAAGAAGTGAAAACAACCAAAATGTCAGCTGATGTCTAAACAATGGAAGTTAAAATACCATTTGACAACTAAGCACTGTCATTTTAAAGAGTAAGAGATAAATGCAATTATATGAGTGAATCACAAACTTTGAAGGCAAATATAAATTGAGGCCAGTGATGCCTGGGTCTTCCTGTGACCTCCACAACAATGCTAATCTGCAATGCTGAGGTAGTGATATCATGGCAGCATTGTAAGCAGTGCAGTGTTCATTAAGAGCTGCTCCATCTCAGCTCTTTGGGTTATTCAGGGAGCCGAGAAGGAGAGCCACAGAGTTAGAGAGGTTTTACAGGAAGTAAGCCAGGGACAGCAGTCAGCATAAAAGCCTGTCCTGCTGTCCTTCTGTGCTGATGGTCAGGTCCATTAATGTGCAGGAACTCAAAGGGAGGAAGGCCACAGTGCTGCAGCCATTCAGCTCGAGCCAAACTCACAGCCCAGACCCTCCTGCTGAGGTTTCTGCAGCCGCAGCCTCGACTGTGCCTGTGGCTGTGATGTCATCTCGAAGAAATTCCCTTCTCTCTTCTCCTCCAAATCCTGCTGTCTGCTGGGAGACCCCCCCCAACCAATGACACACACACACACATACACTTTCTATATCCTACCATGTATATGAACGCTGCATTAATAAAAGACTTGGAAATGGACTTGATACCTCACTATATCACATTACTCTCTCTGGCACAATGTATACAAAGCCTGTTTTGTATTGTAAGAATACCGCTCAGAGTCATTAGGACCGATTTTTGGGGGGCCTGCGGCTGAATAGGGCTTGGTAATGGAGCAGTGGGAGAGCTAACAAAAGCAGCCCCCCCCCCAATCCCATCACCACCACCACCAGCACCCCTCCTCTCAGCAGCCTGGCTCATATTGTAGTGTTTAAACACGTAAGGTGACAAGGAGAGCTGTTTGTCTAACTGTGTGTGCGTGCATTTGTGTGTCCAAGGCTCTGGGAAGACGATAAAGGGCATGACTGGAATACATTGTAGAGTCAGAGGTGTCATTAAGCGAGTGGTGGAATGACTGTGTGGGTTGCCAGTGTGTGTTTCTCTCTTCCGTCCTTAAAAAGCAAACTGTTCTGCTTTGTGCCCATCATTCCACAGGCATTGCACTGGGTAAAAAGTACTGAAACAAATGTATTTTATTTTTATGTTTGTCTTTGAGGTGGATAAATGGGCTGATAAAAGCTTCTCCGCACTATTTTCACCGTTTCCATTTATCCCTGCTACAGTCTTTTAGTCCTTCCGTCCTCCTCCCTCGCCCCTGTGCTAACTCTGACTTGCCACCGCCACTCGGGTCAAGACTTAAGCAACCATTCAATTTACAAAACCCTGGAATCCGACTTCGGGCAGGCGTCCAGACAAGCCGCGGCTGCTCGGGTGGACAAATCAGATTTCTCTATTCTTGCCACTGGGGGCCCTTCTGTTTTCAGTGAGAACGTCTGACAGAGAGTCAGCTGGGGCTGCAATAGAAAGCATTTACTCTGGTTATGCCTTTATGGTTCTGAATCTTAGTCGTGGGCAGATATGACAAAAGGGTTCCTCTTAGAATGCAGGTCAGAGACGAAACTGACCTCAGGCGTTGAGGATGGATAAGGAAGAAATGCTTGGGGGGGGGTGTAGTGGCCAGACAGGCCGTATGGGCAAAGGCTGGTCCCCTGATGGGTGGCTTTCAGTGTGCCCTGGCTGGGTGGGAATGAGATCTGACGGGTGTGAAATGGTCCTCTCTCTCAGTGACCCAGGCCCCAGCTAGGTCCAGCCTGCTAACACTGTCTCTTTGTCCTTGAGATCCTCAAAGAGCCTGTATATCAAAGGACTCATAAAGACTAAGCTGGGAATGTATGAATGCTGTAGGACCTCTGGCATCAGTGATGACATTCACTTAACTTTTTTGATAATAACAATGTGAACAGCATGAGAGGTTTTAAACGGTCGTTGTAGGTCTGGGATGCTCAAGGACAATGATGTGTGCAAGTGGTGTTGAACTAGGAGGTTTAAGCTCCTTGGGACATGAAACTCCGGAGTTGATAAGAGACACTGTTTGTTGTCACGCCCCATGCCACTCTAGTATCTTGAGAAAACAGTATGTCATCTATTTTGTCCTTTTATCGTCTTGTTCAGTACTGTACATTACCCAACAAAAGATTTTTTTCAGTCCCACAAGGTACATTTCCTTGGAATGCTGTATGCATCTGATTAGATCACTTACTGAGCTGAGCACATTTCTGTGATTAAGTCTTGTTGGAGATGATGACATCCATTTCATTTGCTGGGAGAGAACAGATGGGCAGCATTGGCAGAGAAATGTCACACCAAATGCAAATATAGCACCTTGTTGTTTCTGTGTTTTGCGGCTGTTCTGACTGTTCTTGCTCTTTCCCTCTGCTTTAAAAGAACGCACACCTCATTGGCGGATGATGACGATATCTTGGTTTTACTTTTTGTTCTTGCTCGCTAGAAACCCGACAGATCTCTGCATGAATGTGCACAGATTTGAGGCAGTCTGCTGAGCAAACACGTCTTCATTTAATACAGCAGTCTGTTTAAATCTCTAATTTTGAAGGAAAAATGCACCTAATTCCTTCAGATAAATCTCAGTCATTTCAGGTCTAAAATCAGAAAAGTAGGGTTGGATTTAGAGTGAACAGTGAGAGGATGAAGACATTGTGTCTTTACAGTAAAGCATGTAATGGAGAATGTCAGCTATTGTCACAGGTAAAACGATCCTTCAATGTATGGTTTGTCAGTGAAGGGCACTGTGTAGTTCACCTTGGTGTTTTGTTTGTCTTGATACACAAAGCCTAACCTTTGGCTTCAGCCCATCACCTTGACAACACAGTTCATGACTTTGTTGTCACTTTTCCCGTATCTGGCTCAACAAAGCTTGATGTCTCGAGAGCTTTCGTGTGAAAATATACTGTGTAATATCATCCCTCTCACACGTGACTTCATCTACCTCCTGCTTTATAGCCTCTTTTTTTCAAGCGCTAAAGACTGTCTCAGGCGCTGTCAGCTGAACAATGGCAGTAATCTCCATTATTTCTAGAAGGTGGACTCGCATATGTGACTAAAACTGCAATCAGAGCTACATATAATACATATGATGGACAAGGACAAGGAAAGGCAGTATCTTAGATCCTCCCACTAATACTATAGTTATTGTGGAGAAGGGAAAGGGAGATGTAGTAAGTAAAGAAATGGGGAATGAAAACTAAGACTCCTTTCTTAAAGGTTGATCTTTCAAACCTCTGTTGTGCATTTTGAGACTTAAAAAATACGGTTGAGCAAAGCAGCAGGGGAAGAAAGAATTTTCTTGGCAAAATGGTTTGGTGTGTTTGCCACGTCACTCCAGCTGACTCATCTCCTCTGTCCGCCTGTTGTTGTTCCTGACGTCCTGTGAAGCTGCTGGTGTAGGAGCTCTGAGAATGCTTAATATCATATCTTTGTGACTGTAGCTGCTATTTCGTTATTTTGTTTCTGGAAAATATGTTGGACTCTGTGTTGTGTTGTCAGAAAGCCGATATTCCCCTATACAACCTGAGGCCCCTGACATCCAGGTGTGTAGTAACCTGGGAATGACCTGTCTAACATAGCATGCCAAAGCACTTACTCATATTTTTACCGGTCTGAAAGAGAGACAGTGTGAAAGCTGTGTCACATTTAGGGGTTTGTTTCATTTTGCTGTTGAAAAGTTGCTGAAACTTTCTTTCCATTTCCTCCCTGCTCTTCAGATCCAGAATGCTCAGAAGAGGATGAATTCTCCAGGTCATCTGAGACATCCACGCGTCTTTGCCGCTGTCCCTCCCTGACAGCCCTACTGTCCCACTGGGGCACCATCTGCCTCCCCACGCTCCACCCCTTGCCCCTGCCCGGGTCCCTACCCCCTCCTCTGCCCCCCAGTAGTGGCCATCCCAGAGGGTAGGAAAGGCGAGCCAGCCCCTGTAAATATGCATGGATGGAGGTCTCAGTGGCATCTTGTCCTGCTGAACTCCCTGACCTGTGGCCTGGAGATCTGTGTGGCAGCTGGGATCACATACGTGCCCCCACTGCTGCTGGAGGCTGGAGTGGAGGAGCGCTACATGACCATGGTGCTAGGTAAGGGCTTGGTAAAGACTAAGGAGGGTGCGGGGAGTCTGGTTACCCAGGCTTCTTTGCAAAACATGTACACACATACACACTATAAGGTCATAGTGTGTCTGTGTGTACATGGTTTGCTTCTGCCTAATTCTTTCTCTAATATATATTTATAGTTTCATCATCATTTCCCTCTGTCCCTTTCATTAAGCATGACAGGAACACACACTCTCAAGGATAGACTGCATAGCTTCAACTGTCTCTTCTGTGGCTTGTTTACAGACCACACGAGTGATTGTTTCTTGTCCAAGTGTTAAAAATTAAAAAACCCTTAAAAGCCATTTAAGCATTTTGCAACACTTTGTGTATTGTCATAGGGCTGAAAAGAAATACAGTTTTCCTCTAATCTGTCTGAGGGCTTTGTTTGCTGTGGCTACATTAAAGTGGTAATACAAATGGAAAAACTACTTCATTAGTTGCTAATGACATGATGAGAAATTTTGTAAATCAGGATAGACTGTACCCCCCGAGGCCTGCTGTATGCTTTGATACACGCAGATGTGACCTTGTCCAGTGGAGCCAGCAAAGTTTGTGTGTTGCACAGAGGTGTAACTACGCCACAGGGGTCCTGTTTTCTTTCCCATTCAGGTCATAAAGACATAATTGCAGGCGTTACACAAATCAGTGGCCAAATCACCTGTTGTTTTGTTGAAGTGGTAATCAGGCGCTAATTTAAAAGCAGCAGGGGGGGCAAACTGCCGGAGGGAGAGTCACAATCTTCAGACAGACTGAGACATAGTGTTGCTCGTTACAATATGACCATAGTGTTACACAAGACATACCAGTAAAGATCATAAAACCATTGTCACAATATGAGTAAATAAAGAAGCTTTGTTTTGTTTTTACAGGGCAGACACATGAGCCTGCTCACTGAATAGACTATAGCTACTAAAGTGTTTACAGCATGAGCTACTTTATAATGCTTGTTCCTTTGGTTTTTATTTAAAGAGTGCATAAATACGGATATCTGTATTGTCTCATTCCAGCTGCACAGAGTAAAATGCTTGACAACTGAGTAGCTGTACCCTGTATTACTGTTGACAAATGAGTGTCAGACACTGACTGGAATTGAAAAGCTGTTCTCTGTAGCCACCTTTTAGAGACATGCTGTTAAATAACACTCTTTGGTAAAAAGGTGCAGCAGGTTAGAATGATGCGTCTGTCTTCCTCTGACATTACTCTTAAGATAGTGTTGCACCTTACTGCCAGTGAAAAGCGAAGGCAACAATCAGTTGGAAAGTAGAAAACAGTGTTTGGCTGAAAGGATTTGTGAGATTAAATATTAAACAATTACACCTTAGACGGTTAAGACAAAGCGTAAATATTGTTTCTACTGCAAACAAAAGCTTAAAAAAAATTCCATCTGTTTGTCCTCAGGGAAACCGTTCAAACAGAGATGTGACAAATATTTTCTCAGTATCATCAGTCATTAACTGCTGCTGAACCAAAAAAACAACAACATGATTATTATGTTTTTCATGTAAAAGAGGCATTAATCCAAGTGTATGGTAATTTTGAGGTTTGTAATTGTTGAGTCATCTTGCTATGGTTTGTAATCTTGGGTGTTTCATTCATATTATCTTTCACTTTTAACATAAAAAAACATTTTTCTGATGTATCATTATTATTTTTTTTATAGTTAAGTGCGCCATCATATCCAGGAATTCTGGGAAGAGTCATGAAAACTAGCCAAGTTTGCTCTGTGTGTTAGTGCACTGCCTCGTGCAAAAGGATACACACCACAACACTCTGGAGAACGTGCAGCTGATGACCACACCATTATGTCTGGCTAACGTGTAATTCAGTTTTCCCTGTGGTTTTGTACTTGTGGCTTGTGTTGCTTTGGACCTTTCAGTCTAACAATAGTGTGTAAGAATTTACTGAAATTATTTGGAAGCCATCTTAACGCGAACATTAAAACAGACAGACTTGTTTTGTTTTCTTATTGTTTTTTTTGTTTTTTTGTAAGGCCAGTCATGTTTGGTGCTCGCAAATTAGTGGCATGTGTGTACTGTACATACACACTATTAATATCACCCATATGGTATATATTTGCACACTGTAACTGAGTTTACTTGTAAGCGATGTGAATAGTTGCCTTATCCTGTCAGCCCAAATGGCATTCACATGGTCTTCACTAAAGGAGTCTCTTTGAGACATTGTCTTGTGACTATACAGATGATAGATACAATTCCACCGGACCAAAAAGCTCCGTGCGGATGACAGAAGTGACTATTCAAGTATAGAGATTAAACAATATACACTTCTACTCTTCTGTTTTTGGAACAGCTGCTGGTGATATGGAGAAAAATGATTTCATTGTAGGATTCCTCTCAAACAGCCTGCACTGTAAGCCACTCTGGAAATGGCATTCAACCTAATTTTCATCTCCCTGCCTTATAATGGAGTGTCTGAGTGTTATTTGAATGAAGATAGATTCTGTATCTTGGGAGCGTTAAAGCTAATTTCCCCAAGCAGTAGTGTCAGTTTCTCAGATGGCTGCTTTCTTCTTTATCTAATAGCCATTTGTTGGCTGCTTCATCCCCCAGTTGTTACTTTCTTACTCTAGTTTCCTCTCTGAGCGGAGAAGATACTGAGGCGTCCATTACGTTTGTTATTTGAGGAATATTTAGCACTTTGTGGAATGTGGCACGTTTTATATTAGGTAGGATTGTGTGTGGTGTGTGTGGGTTAGGTTAGATGCCACACTGATTAATGTGTAAAGCAGAGTGCACTGTATTCATATATATATATATATATATAGATATATATATATATATATATATAGTATTGGCAGGGAGAGTGTCTTTGTGAGAGACAGTAAGTCTTACAGCTGTAGATGGTGAGGATTGTTATGATGAGCCTCCACAGCTGCAGCAACAAGAAATGTGATGGAGTTGCTGACTGCCTGGCTGCAACCGACTTATCTGTCTTTCTTAAATTGCCTGCTTGTGTCTTTGTCTTTGTCTGCGCTTGTTTATTTCCCTGCTTACCTGTCCGGTCTTTGGAGTAGTCTTCAATCTTCAGACACCAGAAACACTGATGCTGTCTCTCTGTCTCTAGGTTTTAGTCACTTGTCAAACTGTACAAAGGTTAATGGTTGTTGTGTGTACCAGTCATGCTTCTTTGCTGTGGGGTTTTTGACCCCTAGTGGCACTGTAGAGCAATGTTTTTGATGAAGAGGTCCCTGTGCTGTCTGTATTTTATGTCTGTAGCATTAGTACAAATGTGAATTCTCAATATGGCTATATAAGTGCCCTAGATTAGAAACATTAATTGTTAACAAAATCATGGATGTCTGTAATGAAAACTCCACAGGGTACCTTTTTAAATGCCAAACTGTAACCTCAAGATTGGATCGGGTTGGATATTGTGTCAGAACATGGTGCGTTTTAATTAGCCAGACCTGACCGCGTGTGGAGGATGAGCTCAGGGTGTATTACCTTCAACCAGGCCATCTGTGGGAAGCATCACTAGCAGACAGGGATGATGGCACACGAGGTTCGATGGCACAGCAGTCGAGGAGGACTTGACAGGACCAGTAGAAGGCAGGCTGAACACCAGTCAGCCAGCCCTCAAAGTTTGAGATGGGAGATGTTTGTGAGCAGGAGTTAAAAAAACATGTCAGGAGTTGTATTGTATGTAGTATTTTCACCAAAACCATCTTAGTTAGTCTTTCCACTGTTCTAACAATCACCAACTCTGGTTTGGTTGAAATAGATAGCCTCTTTCTCTTCTAAATATTCTGTTAGCATTGTCTCTGACCCCTTTTCTGCATCCCTGGTTCTGTCCACAGGTATTGGTCCAGTGTTTGGCCTCCTGTTCATCCCTGTGATTGGCTCAGCAAGTGACCACTGCAACAGCAGTTATGGAAGACGACGGCCTTTCATCTGGATGCTGTCTTTGGGAGTCCTTCTGGCACTTGTCATCATTCCGCACGCTGATGTACTGGCGGCACGCCTTGCATGGGGTGGGCGCACCCTCCAGGTATACCTGTTTATTGCTTGTGATTGTTGTTTTGGTGAATTCTACCTACAAAGCACACAAGACAAGAAATTACCATTACCATGGTTCACAGCTGTCTAAGTTTAGAATGTAACTTTAATGTTGTCGCTTTACTACAGGTGGGCTTCCTTATCCTTGGGGTGGGACTCCTTGACTTTTGTGGACAAGTTTGCTTCACACTGCTAGAGGCTCTTTTGTCGGACTTGTATCGGGATGAGGAGGACTGCGGACAAGCCTTTGCCATGTTCTCCTTCATGGTCAGCTTGGGAGGCTGTGTGGGTTATTTGCTACCCGCTCTGGACTGGAGTCGTGGCCTGCTCTCCGTTTACCTGGGAGGCCAGGCCGAGTGCCTCTTCTCACTTCTCATCCTCATCTTCATTTCCAGTGTACTTATCACCATGAAGGTGTCTGAGGAACCCTTGTGTGTCAGTACTGGCTTGGCAGGATCTGGATCGTTACTAGAGTCAGGAGCTGGCACGATGGAGGCTGGCCGGTGCGGCGTGCCGCGCTCATGTTGCTACCTGCTGAAGTGCAAGCTGAGGCTGCTGAAGTCTGGACCCCTGCTGTGCCTGCTGAGGACATGCTGGTCCATGACCCCGACCATCTACAGGAGCTACTGCCATGTCCCGCGGGTGATGAGGCAGCTGTGTGTGGCTCAGCTCTGCAGCTGGATGGCTGTCATGTCTTTCGTGTTTTTCTACACAGACTTTGTGGGGGAAGGCCTGTACGACGGCTTGCCCAGTGCATTACCAGGAAGTTTGTCCAGGCAAAGATATGACGAAGGTCAGACCTCCTCTTTACATGCTGTATATTGTGTACATTTTTGGGGTTATATGAGCTTTCTTTATCTTCAAACAACGTCTCTGGCTGATTGTGGTATACACCCTAGATATTATGTGATGCTGCACTACACAAGTCCTACCTTTTGTCATCATCAGCTTGACCTGTGCACAAAATTGGCTTAGGCTTAATTAGGGTCCATCCTTGCTGTGCTGTCTGCACTGTCACAGCTGGGAAGGATGCGCTCACAATGCCTGCGCTCATTTTGAATCCTGTCAAGATAAAGGACATATACAGCAAAGACTAGCCATTAGTATAAACTCTAGCTGAGATGATGAATGTTTTGTTTATAGTTATGTAACAAATCATTTGAGTATGTATGCTTAAGTACACATCAAGCCAATCCAAGGAATTTCGGGTATTAGTTTCCACCCCTGTACTTTGGAAACTGTAAACAAATACACACAGTCCTCTTCATCTGTTCCTGTTCCTGCTCCGTATCTCAGAGTTGTCACTAATCCTACTAGACAGTTATATGGCTATATTCTATAGCTATGCAAATACTTAGCTGGATGATTCTGCCTAAATATAATCTTTAGATAGACCCTGTGCAGGCAGAAAAATACAAACAAATCTGTCAGCGGTCTAAGAGAGCCAAGCATGCTAGGAAGCTTCTTTCTGTGGTGTGTTTTACCAGACAGCGTCTGAGAAGGAACAGTAAGGGTGGAAGAATGAAGCTGAAGTAAACAGATGTGAGGTAGACCATGTTGACCATGTCGAGACATTGCAGATTTACATAGTGGCTATGTCTCAGTCGTAAGTCTCCCTTTGTTTAATGTTCAGCCAGACTTCCTATCATACACCATATTCCTCTCCCTGCTTTTCCATGATCTGTTTACCTGTTTTATCCTTTTAATCCTTCGTGTCAACTTCTCCATTCTCCCATTTAATTTGCCATTTTCATCTATTCATATTCTTTTTGTCCCATACACACACACACACACAATTTGTTTACTTTTTACTTTTCCCGTGTCTCTTCTCCCTTGTGCTTGCTGGACCACAAGGAATGTCACACTCACAAAGAATTAATGTCAAGGAATCGGCACACAGAGAACATGTTCATTCAAGTCAGGTAGACGGCCAAAGCACACAATCCTGAGGTCTGCCACAGCCGGGTTTGTTTAATCTGAAACACAGCAGATGTTATTGAAGCACATCATACAGCCTGCGGATGTTCCTCTGCTCCAAGGTTATCTGCTTTGTCTGAAGGATTTTTTTTAACTTAATTTATTAACTGTTACTATTGTTTTTTTGGATCATCTTTCCTACAGGGAGGGGTGTGTGAAGCTTGTACTACAGAAACAGCCATTTCCCCATACTGCAGCAGTTCTCCCGTGCACAGAATTAGTGGTATTCTGGCTTGGTCCCATATCTCTCAGGGCTTGGATTTCGGTCCTCGTTAGCTTCTGTGTGTGTTTGTAAAGTGGGCTCGGCAGCTTTGCTTTCCAGGAGAAATATGATCCACGTACTCCTTTCACATAAGTGATTCTCTACTCTGCTGCTGAACTTCTGACCCACAATGTTCACGGAGAGCATGCTGAGAGATCAGGCTGAAATAAATAACAGTCTAGACATGTAGGCAGTCCAGCTTCCAAGATTGGTAAAAAAAAAATAGGCAAAATAAATTGTTGGAGAACGTGATTAAACATTGGAACATTTTCCCACAGCGGACAAATTTTCATAGGTGACTAAAATCTGAAAAGATGGAAAATTTGATTTAGCATCTAGTTGAAAGGCAGAGTTCAAAGGGAGAAAGAAAATATGATTGTATTGTATGGAAGAGCTAACCAAACATTTAGTTTATTTCCTTGTAAATGTTGGTTGCACAGTTATTATAAGAATGTTGACTTTAGCTCTTGTGGTACAGGCTGTTGACATATTAAGTTTCACATGCATCGTACTGCAATACCTTGATTTTATGGGTTGAGATTGTGTTTATCAGGTGCAGAACATGATGCATCAAAAGATGTCACTGATAAATGTTCATTTAGACTGTAACTGGCTGTACTTATTTCAAAGTTAAAAGATGTTTTGACGTCATGTCGCAGAGACATAACATGAATCACTCTTCCTCTGTTGTTTTGAACCTAAAATTCTGCCTCGGTCAGTTGGTAAGACCTCATCCAAATGCTTGTTGTCTGTCTGGCTGACTGAGCCAGACTGCGGCCAGGAGGCACATTGCCTCAGTAAACAAGGGCCGGTCTGTGTGTGTGTCGCCCTCTCTGGCTTTTCAAGGATTTATCTAAGGTTAATGCTGTCTGTGATGATCCAAGTCAGTCACCCCAAACAGTGTGTCCGTGCCACAGGGCTCAGGGAATGTCTATCCAACCAGATCTGTGCCTGTGGATTTATAGGCTTGATCAAACAGCAGGATTTTTAACTCATGCAAATAGCTGTTAATATGTCACAGTTTAAAGTTAACATAGGGTTTGGCAGTGGTCAGGCATTCAGTTTCTGCACCAACAACAAAACAAAATTTTTTGTAACAAGGCAGACATTACTGCCTACTACTACTACTGAATGTCAGAGAGAAGCTGGTTGTAATTCAAATGTATCTTGCAGGTATCCGTATGGGCAGTATGGGCCTGTTCCTGCAGTGTGCTACCTCAACCTTCTTCTCCCTGGTCATGAGTCGTCTGATTCGCCAGTTTGGTTCACGGTGGGTCTACCTGAGCAGCATGGTGACGTTCACGGTCTCTGCTATGGTCATCTGCCTGTCAAAAAGTGTGGTCTTGGTCACTATAATGGCAGCCCTCACTGGCTTTGCGTATGCCACACTGCAGACTCTTCCCTACACACTCACCTGCCACTACCACAAGGAGAAAGAGGTAGGTAAAGATCAAATGCCGTTAAACACAAGAATAATGTGTTGATAAAATGACTGATAAGCTGACTCTATTCTTGTCTTATTTCAGGTCTATATGCCAAATAAGAAAACCAAAAGCGTGCATAAAAATGGTATTACTACCAAGCGGGACTCTGTGTATTTGACTCCTGTGGAAGAGGACGGCGGACTGAACCACAAAACAGGGACAGCCTACGAGAATACCTTCCTCGGCCAGGATAGTTATGAGTACTACCCCAGTCCACACAGCCAGAACAGCTCATCTCACAGCTCTGGTAGCACTGAACAAGACGAGGGCGATTCTGGGTTTGAGAAACGTGGTATGGGTTTGGACTTTGCTATCTTAGACAGCACCTTCCTCCTCTCTCAGGTTTTCCCCACCCTCTTCATGGGAATGATCGTTCAGTTCGCACAGTCTGTCACTGCCTATATCGCCTTCTCTGCCATATTTGGTGCAGCCGCCATCTACTTCGCCAGTCAAATCATTTTTGACCAAAAGGACCTCAAAAGCTGAGACCTAGTTGCAAAAGATGTGGGAGTGGTCGAATCATAAATAATCAGTCATTCAGGTTCCTTGGGTGGAACTCAACAATGCACTACTGTTTCCTGAATGCCTTGCGCTAGTACCATGTTTGCTCTGTTGGTAAAGTGTGTGTCTGTCAGTGTGTGGCAGGTTATGAGAGAAAGTGGCTAATGAAAGAAAAGACAGTTTCCATGTTAGAGCAGAGGGTTGCCACCTGAAGAGTCAACTGAGTGCTCATGTCAGGTGTGTTACTCTGCACTGAATGCAATCAAATTCAATAGACATCTATCTTGAAACCTTTTGTTGTGACATCTTTTCTGTCCATCGTCTTTTTCCTCAGGTACCACAAACAGATTTACTGTAGAACTCATCAACCTCAGATACACAGGTTACTAAACTTTGTCTGTTTTTTTATGGTCTCATCCTCAGCTAGCCACAATTTTTAAAGTTTGCCAGTCTGTTTTTAACTTGTAATGGCATGTCAGACTTGTCTGCAGCATCACAGTCTGGAGACTGGTCATCATCTTATTGAGACAGGCTTGTCTTTCTTCACAACGGCAGCATGGATAGATTAATGCTTTGTTTTTACCCGTTCAGAAAATACAATTTCAAGTGGGACCATTGGACTTGTCCATTCAAGGTGATAAGAAAACTTTTAAGGGGGTACTCCAGTGATTTATGATTGCCACTCCATATAAGTTAGGGACTTGCAAGAGACCAATTTTTAAGAAAACAATGGTCAAAGTATCTCTGTCCTTTATTCCCTGCAATTGGTCAAGCTCCAAAAATGCTCGATCCTGCATTTATCATGATTTAACTCTTTAAAATCTTTCGTCCATCTCTACCTGTTAAGGGCAAATAAATCCAATGGCAGTGCAGATTCACATCTCTGTAGCATCAACCAATAGCAAATATGTGTGTGGTTTTAAAAAACAGCACGTAACTGCCCACATTTCGCCTTGTCACTCATGTGCGACAGTACTCATGATAACCCAGATGACATCATCAGGGGTTTTTCTTACAAAGCTCCTTTTAGAGCCACAGAGGACATTATTATTACAGTTTACATAAACTGACCTTTATGTGTAAAATTTGTGGAGTACCCCTTTTAGCTGTACTCTATGTTGGCTCCATACCCCACCCCCTTTTCCTTATCTAGTGTCAGCAGTTAATTGATGAACAGTTTTACTGTAAATATCTTGTATACAAATTTACTGTATATCCCTATGGGAATTTTGTTATGCAACCTGTTCAGGTGAGGTTATCGACTGTGGTGGTTTTTAGAATTAAGCTGTTTACTGGAACTGGAAATATTGCATCAAACGGCCTCTCAAGATAATCAAGAGTAGTCTAGTCTAGTGGACTGCTCATCACGCCCAACTATTCTTCTGAACAGGACAGTCGTCTCAGGTTAATACCTTTTTGTTTTAGAATCACATCCTGTCCTTAATGCCACTAAAAAAACACTTTCCCTGCTGCCAAAACCTCCACGTTTTACTGTATTCTCAAATGACAATCTAGGACATCTAGTTGGGCTCGTTATGTAATGTAAACATGTAGGGTGATGGCTGATGGGAGCCCATTTCAAAGCACCATTCCTGAAAGACCAAAAAAAAAAAAAAAATGTAACGCAGCAAATGGAAATATTTGGTTACTGAAAATCATGTGAGAGAAGGCACCATATATTGATTGGCTGAAGGACAAGCTGAGTTGAGGTGTGTGTGTGCGTGCGTGTGTGTATACATAACATGGAGGACAGATGGTGAGATAGCATGAGTAATATACTGATTAAGCTAATGAAAAGTGATATGACTCGAGTGTGTGCAGTTTTTTTTTTCACATTGATTGATGATAAACTGTATTAACTTTAGCCTGGCCCATATGTTGTTGTTCGTTTCAATGTATTGTGGCCGATCAGTGTAAACACCATGCTTGTTTTGTTGAGTTAATTTGAGCATTTTGTATCCAGGTTGTCTGATCCTGCACGAGGGGTGATGAATTAGGTTCAGCAGATACAAATAGCCCTGAAGGATCTTATTGCCGGAGGTGTGGGTGAAGTAAAAACGGCAGAGGATTTGTTTATCATGTTGACACTGCTGCAGAGTCAAACCAGTCACGCAATAGAATAATCCTTTTCAGCCCGAGAAACGCACAGGAAAATATTGCCTAGCAGTAGCTGAAGTGTCAGAAAAAAAAAAAGTTGTTTTACAAGTGCCTGTACATTTTTCAAACATTTTTTTGTACATATGTATTTATTTATGCCTTTATTACAAAAATAGCACGTATTAAACTATTGGCCTCTTTGGCATCTTTCATAGGTGCAAGGGTGAAGGCTGTTTCTGTGAAAAAGATAAATTATTTGTATAGATGTGGTATAGAAGCATCATCAAAGCTATAATTTATTTTAACATTTCCCACTTTCTCCTGTAGCTTTGATAACATCACAGAGTCTATAGCTGGTGTCTGTTGCCAGTATATTTCAAATCAGCTGCAGATTTGCCCCTGTGGTCACTATCCATGTAGCCTGTTTAATCTGGAAACTTTTTTTCATGTCACACAACTGAGATACTTTGTGGGTTTTTTTTATTTTATTTGTCTGGTGCAGCTGGTGCAAACGTATCATTTTGTCAATATCTGGGTCATATAACCACTTGTTTCTTTTTTTATCAGATCTGTTTATTGTTAAACTTAACAGATAAACACAGCAGATATATCAGATATATTTTAACTTGATGGCTGGAGTTGTTTTCAGACTGCCCTCAACCAAATGTCCTGTGTAATTTCAGAGAGAAAAAAAAGTGCCAATGGTCCGACTGTGTTAAGGCCAGAAGTCATCATGTTCTGATGGGATTAATCAGGTTTTCTTTTTTTTTTTAATTGCAGTGTTTTGTCACAAGATTTCACTCACTTGTTTCTTTGTCATAAAATGCATTCAGTCATAACAAAAAGTTGTATTTCATTTTCCTTATACATCCATCAGATTGTGTATCTGCAGTTACCAAATAGATTTTATACAAAATAAAAGAACTGCATTGTTAATGAGATGTTGTCCTTGACTGATTTTAACACATTATTGGTCATCATTGCATACAGTGTTTACACTTTAAAATACCACATAGCATGGATCAATTATTTTAGTTTAAATATGTGTTTAATATTAATTATTTCTTTTGAAGTGAGTGCTTTGTAGCCTACAATGTCCAAAAATCTGTATGCAGTTTGGTGTACAGACTGAAGGCTGAACAGCAGTGGTGAAAAATGAACTTGGAAATGGTGCCATCCTTTGGAAATCTTGGGGAACTGATGCGTTCAGGAGAGACTGCTGGTGCGCAACTGCGCCGGCCTCACTGACGCATGGGCATGCTGTTAGTGGCATTATCTATTACATGGAAAAGACGATAGGCTTTCATGTTGCAGGGAATGGCATGCTGACAATGTGTGCCATTTCATGACAGGCCTCTCCAGTTTGCTCCTCGTGGTTCTCACGAATGCACCACGGGAAAATGCACGGGTTATGGCGTACTTATAAAAATATGATACTTTATTAAAATGCCACTCGGGGGGCCTTTCTGTTTCCTAACCGCGCTGTGGTGGGGGGTGGTGGTGGGTAGGGGGGGGTGTCTTGCTCAAGGACAAGTCAGCAGGGCGGATGCTACCCGGCGCCGGGGGTCTTGAACCCTGATCTTCGCGGCACCTTGTTGGATCTCTGGTCCAACAGATGTGTCGTTTTAATCCCAGAAAGGCACAGATCGTGCTGAGGAAAGTTCTTGAACGGTGCAGCAGAAGAAGTGGGACCACGAGAGCCCTGTCATTGCTCTCCGGTGACAAGTGGGCCTGTTTTTACACCTTCCTTCTAAATAAGGAAGCGGCCTGACAGACATATGACCACCGACCCAATTTGGGAGAAGCCCGAGTGCCCCATCGCGTCCCACGGCCGCTGAACACCACCAATAAGCTTTCTCCCCTTCCAGTCCAGCACTGACAGTAGACTATTCCCCTCAACTCTCAACAGAGTTGGTATTTTTCCTGCTGTCAGCACCCTCACTACCCTTGTATTGTCCCAGCGGTGAAGTCAGCATGATGTCATCTAGGGATGCGATAGCCATGGCGAGGTTGAAACAGGGTTTTTGGTGAGTGGTGGTGGATTTATTCTGAACTCTTACCGAGAGGGAGGCAGAGAGAGGAGGAAAGAGAGAGAGAAAGAGAGAGTGTGTGTGTGTGTGAGAGAGAGAGAGGCGCGGAGGAGCTGCAAAACATGGTAATCACCACCACCAACATCACCATCACCATCACCTCCAGCTCTGCCGCGCACTCTCCCGTCTCCTCTCCTCCTCTGCACCGGGGCTTGCGTTTCATGCCCAAAGCCCGGATCTGCGCTCCAAAAATAACCCTCAGCCAGCATGCCGAAGGAAGCAAAACAAGAAGAGCGGTATTTTTAGGGTCATTAATTTTGACCACGTGGCCCGAAGGTAAACCGGATGGCCGTTGCGCAAAGGCTCCTCGTCAGTATGTCCTGCGAGGCCGGCACGCCGCACTGGACGCTGACCGCGGTGGTTCTCCTGGGCTTTCTGCTGGGGATCGTGTCAGCGTACCCTTTACCGAGCAGCAGGACAAATGCAACTTTGCTGGAGAAAAGATGGGAGACCCTCTTCTCCCGCTCTGTACTGGGGATCTCCGGGGAGAAACCGGAGCTGAACTGGGAGAGTGACTATCTGCTGGGCATCAAAAGAGTGCGGAGGCTCTACTGCAACGTGGGCATCGGGTTTCACCTTCAGATCCTCCCCGACGGCAGGATAAACGGTGTACATAATGAAAACCAGTACAGTGAGTTATACCTCCACCGATGTAATGCAATAGACATAAAAGAGAGGCAGAGTCAATAAGCATGGATCTGTGATGAGCAGACTAGTCTATCCCCTCTATTAATTTGCATGATCATATGTCATCCGGCACTGAGGGAGAATTGAATTTCTTCCACGGCAAAGACAAATCTATTAAAAAAAATAAATAAGTATCCATCAGTACTGAACACCCCCTTTCCTCCCCCTTCCTCTCAAAGCTCAACCATGACATGAATGTATGGACGCTTTTAGACACAACTTATTTTTACGCAGCCCCTGTGAGGGCGGTCCAGAGACCAATAGCCGTGCACGTCAATGCAATTACTGCAATTATTGCAATGACCAGAATGCGCTTAATTGACACCGCGCCTGGGTGCAAATGTTAAAGATGGGGTGAAAGATGCAGAACAAAGGCTCGGCATGCTGCGCAGCAATCTGCAAGGTTACACCCATAGACGCAGAGAGAGAGAGAGAGAGAGAGAGAGAGAGAGACAATGCTACAGCCACCTTGATAAAACACAGAATCAACCAGGAGGAGCGGCTGGTATTTAATTACATTTGTATTGCTCTAATGTAACAATTCTTTGTCCTGCGTCAGGTCTAATTGAGATCTCTACGGTGGAGAGAGGAGTGGTGAGCCTATATGGGGTGAAGAGTGAGTTGTTTGTCGCAATGAACAGCCGTGGAAGGTTATACGGAACGGTAGGTATGCACAGTATTTCATTTATTGTCCAGCAATGTTAGTTAATGGGATCCTGAAAATAGGTCCGCACTTCACAGCTCGATCCGTCATATTTTGGGATGGGACTCTCTGCCCTGTCTTGCCTGCCAGCAGGGCGTCTGCTCATTATGTGTTGTGAAATCCATATATTTTAATTTCATCAGGAATTTATAAAGCTCTATTTAAAGCAAGTGTGCTAGGCCTGGTGGCCTATGGGTAAATAATGATGAGGTTAACAGATGCAGGGTTGCACGTCTGAAACGTGGTGGGTGTTTGTGTGTGTGTGTGTGTGTGTGTGTGTGTGTGTGTGTGTGTGTGTGTGTGTGTGTGTGGAGGGAAACCCCCCACCCCACCCACCGACGCAAAGAAAGCTGTCAGCAGAGCTGGAAATCGATTTTAACGGCAAAGCACTTATTTTGCAGGGCAGTTTGCACATTACACACATCTTGGGAGGCAAAGGCCCAACTCAGCCACCTCACTGCCAGCAGCAGCAGCAGCAGCAGCAGCAGCAGCAGCAACTTTTCCCATATAACCTCTAAACGTTAGAAAGAAAAACTGAAATCTTTCTAAAAGACGTACGTTTGACTTGGAACATCTCCTAAGAGTTGGTTCACTCATAGCTTTGTGAGTGCTTCCCACACTGCAGTTGTGCTTGTGACATTTTCAAGAAGCATCCAATATTACAAAACATGCTACTGTGTGTAAAATCCATTTAAGCTGTGTTGATGCACAGCACCATTTTGGATTTTTGATCCTCGAAGAATGCCTAATTTTGTAATGAGTGAAGTGATTCTCAACTGATGGGACACAGGTGTAACACGCTCTTGAAAACAGTGATGGGGCTAAGGATTTTGTACTTGGTGTAAGAGGACCAGTGAGGATATATGAACATTTCTTAGATGTTTTTTTTCTTTCAAGTTTTAAATGGCTGAAGTATAGACAGAAACCTCTTAATCTTTGTGAGATGGTGCAATGATGGCAATAATGAGCTGTAATTAAAAATAAAAAAAAATCCCTGTATATTTCAGACAGTAGACAATGGTTTTATGGGCGTGTGAATTTAAGTTACCAAAGGCTTTCATTTTGCTTGGCTGCTCAATATTGTTGGATGTTTTGTCTAGTCCCTATGAAATGCAGTATTTAAGAGAAAAGGGACTCTTTAAGTTTTTTTTGTACATGAGTGAATCCACCGTGTATGTATCTTATTTTAATCCTTTTACTTACCAAACTCAGATCTCTTATTGCAAGCAGTTTTGTCGATGCATGCGTGCCCTTTTGATGTCTTTTTTTTCGTTTTGTTGTTGTTCAGCTGCAATTTCTTATATAGTTAAAATGACAATTTAATTACACTTGAACTTGAGTTTTTGTACCCCCTTCACACAGATAAGATGTATTTACATAATTACAGTTGAAACCTTTAGAAGACATCATTTGTTTGTGGCTTCTACAGCGATGGCAGCTATTAATATATAAATGCTCCTGGTGGTGGGGGGAGGAAACATTGTGTTTAGTAGAGCCCTGCTGACACATGGCCCTGGTTTGCTTGCTGTGGCCAACATATTTGACAGACAGAATGTGAGTCAGTTATCTGGTCATGAGTGATGAAGCGTTAGCTTGTGAGCAGGCTGATGATCTGATAAGAGATTGAATTAGGCCACATGGCCTCTGATGTAGAGTACTTTCTCCGCTGCTGTACATTGTACATTGTCATGCGCTGTCAGCTTGGATGTATTGTTTTTTCGTAGATATTGTATTTAGAGATTATTTATATAGAGAAACTTAATCAGTGTTACTTGTGTATCTAAAATCTTCCTGATAGTTTTTATTTTATTTTAGAATCGAATTCTAATTTCGGCGCTTTACTGTATGACTCCAACATTTCTTTAAGGTTTTAGTGTTTAATGACTAATTTGACATTTTGGGGGGGAAACGGTTTATTTGGTTTCTTGCCAAGAATAAGTTGAAAAGATTGGTACCTCTCTCATATTTGCTTAATATGAAGTTGTAGATGGTCATTCCAGTTATTATGCTCAGCTAAGCTAATTGTTTCCTGGCTGTACTATCATATTGATCTTCTAATCTAACTCTCAGCAAGAAAGTGAGCAAATGTCCCAGAATGTGAAACTATTCCTTTAAGTTCAGCAGTTCTGTGAGTGGACTATCAAAACTCAAAATAAGTTCTTTGTGTGTGCAAAATATCACCTGATTTAATAGATCATTTGGCTCACTGTGTACAGTTAAATTAAATTAATACCTATTTTTAAAAGACCTACTCAGTACACCTTTGAGAGGAGTTGGTGCTGCTGGGACGCTGCACAGAGATAACTCTAAAACATAATGTTCATTCATTGTTCCCATTGCTGTGTGTAATCTAAATTTAGCTTTATATTTTTGTGCGTTGGTCAGAAAAGAGCTTTTTAATCTTCTGCCATCATAGCTTCAAACTACAAACAGCCTGTTTTTTTGAACAGTTCATTAAAATCCACGCTGTCTGTCTCTTTGTCCTCTCCAGACAGTCTTCCATGACGAGTGCAAGTTCAAGGAGAGCTTGCTCCCAAACAACTACAACGCCTACGAGTCTCTGGTTTACAGAGGCTCCTACATAGCACTCAGCAAGCATGGCCGCGTGAAGAGGGGCAACAAGGCCACCACTGCCATGACTGTAACACACTTCCTACCCCGGATATGATGAGCAAAAACTGGCAATAACAAACTTATTTGCACATGTGGATTATTTCCCAGGTAACATAAATACCGTATACGTACATACAAACACAAAAGACAAAATGGACTGTAAAAGAAAGAAATACCACTATATCTGATAGTATTTATTCAAACTTTATATGTATATTTGGGTAGCTTACTTTGTATTAGAAATGATGGAAATGCCATTATTTGCTGCTTTTATGATTTTCATCATTTTGTGATAGGAAAGGGATGGAGAGGCATCATTTATCCCCTCAGTTTATATGGGTGCTTGCTGGAATTGGTTGAGTCCTTGCCCTGTCAGTGGATGACAGCTCATCCTTTTGGAAATGAAATGGATACATTATTACCTCAAAGCACCATATCCTGAGAAGAAGAGGAAGAAGAAGAGAAATGTGTGCATGAAATTTCTACAGAGAAGAATGCCTGTTTGCTTATAAATATTTTTGTTGTCATCCATCAAGGACTTTTCCCCATCCTCCATGTTTGATCGTCTCTGTCACTGTCAGGGCAACTAGAGCACTTGCAAACATGGCGGCGCTTTTTCTTGCTTCGTCATGAGGTGGTGGTGCCTTGAATTCCTACTTGCGGCCCCCTTACCCTAGCATGCGAGAAACGTGGTGCTTAAGTCAGAAATAGGAACGAAACGCAAGTCATCACTCTCTCAGACACCACTGGGGGGCTTTAGCCCAATTCCTAGAGGGCCAGAGATTTCTCCACTTTATTTTCTTTCCATAATTAGATCAATTAAGTAATTGAGACTCTATGCTGCACAGGACCCAGTGGAGTCTCTAGTTAATATGGAAAGCTAGATTTAGAGTCAGCACTCACCCCCACTCCCCACCCCTGCCCCCCATTATGTCCAAGGGAGCTTTGACAATCCCAGGTTTTGATTTCACAAATATTGTAGCCGGATCATCAGGCCAGATTGAGTGTGTAAGTATGTACTATATATGTGGGCATGCTTTTATTTTATGTATGTGGAATTTGCTCTCGGTTTGAGAGCTACTTCATTTCAAATGTTTTTTCTAAATTATTTTGGGAGGTCGAGGGGGCATCTGTGTAACAGAATATCATAGACCTGACACTATGAAGCAAAATGTCGTCCATTTCTGCCTGCTGTATGTTATATTTCCCTCCAGTTCAAATTGAGTCAATCTGTTGCATCTGGTCTGTAGCCTTTGTATTTTGTTTGTTGTTGACACACTAATTTATTCAATATTGTTTTGGAAAGTTTCGAGTTGGAACGATGGTAGCTGTTTGACTTTTACACTGGTTTGATGATATTTGGCACTTAAAGTAATGTGTTTATGGAGAAATGAAGTGAAGTTACAGTGGATGTCACTGAGTAGTCAATCCACTGTGAATATGTTGGTCTGCTGCATTAATTTGAAATACTCCAGTTTGGTTTAGAGAGGACTGCTTCAGTGTTCATGATTCTGGGATTTGTGAACAATACTTCAGGTAACTCAGTCTGCCTTGACATTTTGATGATGTAGATTGCGCTTACTGATCCCTGATTTTGAAGCTATTTATGCATTATTCAGATTGATGGCTTCTTGTGAAAAAAGAGCAATGTTGCAAAAAGCAGTGAACCAAAGGGTTACATTAGTGATGTCCATTTAGGCTTTGTGTATGCAGCATACCATACTTGAATTCACCAACTGCTTGCGCTCGTCTTTCAGATAGTTTTCCATTGTGGAGACGAGGTGAGGTGGCGTGGCGTGGGGTGGGGGTGTGGGTGGTGGTGGTGGGGGTTGGGGGGGTGCAAAGAGCAAGCAAAGTTGAAGGTAACAATGATGTATAGAGGACTTATATGGGACTCTGCATATGGCACAGGTTGTTTGTTTAACTTGGCGAGGATGTGGATAATGTGGGGTAAAATACCTGAGCATCAGACTAGTGGGCCCCTCGTCTGTTGATGTCAGACTGGACAGTCCCTGGGATTCCTGTCCTACTCATCTGAGCCGTTTTTGTACCAAGGTCGAAGATGTGGGCTTTCTGTACTTTGTGTTACTTATGTAGGCATGTTTTCTGGTCCATCTCAATGACTTTTACCGTGTTGTTTTAATGGAGCTCTGCACCTGTTAGGCTACTTCTTCATCAAGACGAGAATGGTTGTCTTGTAATGCTCAATGAACATATAAACGTTTGGCACCTTTCTTGTATCTCTGAGCAGAGTCTATTTAATATTGAAATGAGGTGTGATTGTGCTCAATTTTTTAAAATCATTTTAAATTAAATTATTGTATTTTGGTACTTGACCTGCAATATTCTGTAAGTAGCAAACCACCAGTCATGTCAGTTTGGTGAAATGTGATTCAAAGAAAGTAGCAAGGCTCTTATAAATATATGTTGTCATACCTCATGCCCTTTCTAACATTACTGTAACACACTGACGAAATGTCTGTGAGCGATGGTTTACGTGCCCTTTAAGCTCCAGGTTATGTTTAGTAGCACGAATGTGTAGTCTGTGTGTAGGTGTATGTGTGCATGTGTCCTACCGAGCACGCTCCTGTCATGTTCTGTTTCTGCCAAAGCGACAGTAGAGATGGTATCAGTTCAATTTACCTTGAGTCAGGAATAACAGGGCATTGTCTGACTGTGCAAGCCGATGTACTGTACTCTCCTCAAGGGAGAGGATAAAGACGAAAGGGATAGAAAAAGGCAACGTAGAGGGATGTCTGTCAAAAGCAAGCACTGACTGTTGTTTGAGCTGATGATTATGTAGCAAAAGGTCACTTAAAAAGAATCTAATGCTTCCAGGAAAGGGACACTTGAGTTAAACAGGTTGTCTAGTGGACTGAATACTGTGATCCAAGAGAGCAACTTGACACCCCCAGGATGTCATGTCTAATGTTTTTGAGGATTGATACCACTGATAATTATGTTTGGGGGGATTTCTTTTATTTTTTTTATTTTTGACTTGAGCATCTTACTACTCATTTTGACTGATCAGCCTTGAAAATTATCACTTGTAGCTTTTTTTTCCAGGACTGAATTTGGGGCTGTGAGGAGGAGTTGGTTGGAGAAGTATTTTGGCTAATTTGTCAAAATATACAAAAGGTGCAAAACTTTTTTTTTTTTTGAGTGCAATTTACTGAGCAGGGGTAGATGTTTTCCCTTGCTACCCCTTTCATCAAAACAAGCTGACATGCAAGATCAGAAGTACTTGTTTTTGATGACATCGTTTGTGTTAATTACTGTATGTCATTTCTGATTTATTATGGTATGTTTCAGAGGACACTGTCAGCACAACAAGTGATGAGTTGAATGGCAGAATGGGAATTGTAAAGCTACAATGGCTTCTCAAGTAGTAAGAGACACCTGATAAGTTGACACAGAAAGCAACTTAACTTGGTGTCAGACTTTTAAAAGCTTGAGAACTGTAAGTTTAAAAGGAAATATTACTCTGTTACAAGTTCTACAACTTTTGCATGATGATGTTTCAGGGCAGAAAAGGTTGTATGATATAGCAGTAACTGAGAGAGGGTAGTTAATGGTAAGACGCATATCACCTTTCAACATTAACCCTTACTTCCTAAATTCCTTTATCATACATATAGAGTTCTGAATGGACTAAGTATGTGTTACCCCTCTTTGATTAAGGATCCAGTGTCTGGATTTTGCCATTGTGCTTCTCATACCTGTTCAGCTGGTTTTAAAATGTGTTGGTTCACAGGGAACTGGAGGTCTGTGGGAGGATCTGGGATCAGACTTGTGTGTGTGTGCGTGTGTCCCTGTGTGCCGGCAGCCTTTGTGTTTCTCTCTCAGTTTTCTATTCCTGCACTGAGGGGAGAGTGCTTCCTCTGAGTCCCCCTCCTCTTTTTTAACATATACCTCACCTTCTGCCTTAGTTCCGATTATTGAAATGATTGTAAATTAGTTTGAAACAACAGACTTCTCCAATCATTTGTTTCTGAAAAATATGATGACGAGTAAGTAAAATACTATATTACAAATGGTTTTCCTTTTATTTTTGTACGTATGTGCTGTGCACAGCAGTCAACTGTATTCCTGAGATGATAATAAAAGACGTTTTGTAAAAGCTGTTGTGTTTATATCTTTAAAGTTGCATGTCTCTTTTATGGAAGAATTATCCCATCTTTATTCAAGAGCATAGATTTTCAGTTTGAGAGGATGATTTCTCCTTCTCATGCTCACATTTATTCTCCTCATGCTCTTATTTTGTGCTTGGACTCAGATTTTTGCTGCTTTCTTTCAACATGTGTGCTTGGACTCAAAAATCACATGCTTGTGCTCACATTTCTTCTTCTTGGACACAAACATTTCGTTTGCATATGTCCTGTGCACGCTCAGATCTAATGGTGGTCGCACTCAGAATGAGCACATCCTCTCAGGTTGAGGCGTCTGTTCAGACTGAATGATGTCCCTCCCTGCACTTAAAATAGTGTGTTTCACCAGCCAATAGGCAGACAGCTATCCCGCTAATATAAAATTAGAATAATCTAATTTTAAAAATTAATTATACATAAATAAGCTGGCGTCTTAAATCATGCTCTCAAACTGAAAATCTACGCTCTTGAATAAAGATTTTTTTTCCATACTTTTTCATCATTCTTCTTCACCCTGAATGACGCACATCATTATGGGAACTGAGGGACTAGGGAGTGAAAATGTTAAACCTCAGGCCAAAGTCATGGTCAATGAATTACCAAGAGTCAGTATGTGGCGCCCTCTTCTGGTGAAGAATGACGACAGGTACATACAGCATGTGACAGTAAATGTAGAGAAAACATGAACTGAAACACAAATTAATCCATATTCAGTTTATTTTATGGGGTTAGGGTTAGTTAAGTTATTCTTAGGTTTAATTCTGTTATTTGGCATTAAAATATAAGTAAAATAAATACAGTGTTCAAGTCCAACATCTGCTCATTATGTCTAAATATTACTTACAGCTCAGACTGTGAATCTAATCACAAGTTGCTTGCACAACCTCCAATTAAATTACATTATATAATTAACGTTATTAAACAATGTTTGGCGAAAACCTTCAATCTTTAAAAAGACAACTTTAGCATATAAATGCTTTCTAAAGTTTGTCACTGAAGGGATTGTAAGGTCAAGAGCTCAGGATATTTTCTTTTTTCATTTTTCTTCTTTTTTTTTCTAATAGTGTAAAAATCTGAAAACCACCAAAAAATTACACAAAGCAGAAAAATGCACTTCTAGTCAAAGGAAGTGAGAAGTTGGGGATGGTATGTAAAGTTAATGAATAACAAGGTATGAGTCATTCTGACTCAACACAAAGTGACACAAAATAATCTAATTATTATATAATTGATCCTTGATTTATACCTAAGGCACAAAGGTATAATTGACTTATTTTGGCCTGTGGTGATTATGAGGGTCGAGAACAAGTAAGTTCTTCTCTTCTTTTAAGAATCCTTCTTTCCATGCACCTGTAATGTTACCGTGACCAGCAGGAGAAATACTGTGGAGAATTTTCAAGTAAACAAACTAGTTTGGAAATGCTTACCTCTTCTTCTTTAAAAAAATAAATAAATCATGGATAAGGAGAGTCTCCATCATGCTTTCATATCTCCTGCTGTCTCTGTTTCCTCTGTGTTCCAGCCTCTTAAGTTACAGGTTTAATCGTTTTTTATTTTAGGTTTGAACAAAGAGCAGAGCTAATTATGCTTCAATCTATGGCAGAGACCTATTTACGTTTACATTAAAACTATGTTCTGTTATACATGCAGCCTGCAGGAATTCCACCTCGGCACCCTTAACCACAGAAAAACAGGCAGGCTTTGAGTCATGTTGGTAAATGAGTTAGCCAGTTTATCGACCCTCTGTTTAAATAGACCGGCTGGACTTTCTTCTCCAGTAGCTACGCACACACCATTCTGAACATTTGTGCCTTCAGGGTAAAGACAACACGGCATCCCCACTGATCATGCAACCGGCTTTTCTCTTACTCATCCTGATTGCTGTACATGTGTCTGTACCAGTGGATTGTACAATGAGGCTCCAGGACCAAAAGCAACTTTTACAGCATCAGCAGAGCAACTTCAACACAGGAGCACAAGCCGATGCATCATCCGCCCATATGGGACGTTTCTCCTTGGAGCTGAGTGGATCAATGAGAAAAGGCATTCACAGACACTTTCTGGGTATGTCTGCTTATATTTATAAAACATGGTTTATTTCAGTAAATAAACTGTAAATTAAATAATCAGTTCCAGCAAATAAAAGCCTTTTAAACACTAAAATAATTAATTATAATTTCATTTAATGATAAACTTTGCCCAGTTTTGTTCATTTAATTTCACAGAGTGCAACAAACAGTATATGTCCTTAAATGTTTCAAAATATACATAAATTCTGCATGGCATTTTTGATTCATATAAACTTACAAATCTATAACTTAGGTTTGTATATTTTGCTTGTCATCCACACAAGCAAGTAATGTTCATTTTAAAGGACGTTTCTAAAACTATTTTAAAGATACAGAAATATTTTCTTTCCTTTTCAATAAGACATTTATTTTATTTTCAAGTTCTAACTGCTGGTGACTGTTTAAACCTGTTTTCTTACAGTTATATTGCCAGTAAGAACAGACACAAGCAACTTTGTGTCAATATTTGATTTGAGAAGAAGACAGTTCCTCTGTATGGACTTGAAGGGAAAGCTGTACAACACTGTGAGTATTTTTTAGATGTACTTATTCTGAGTGAAGTCAAGAAATGAGTGGAGTGAACAGTAGGAGTAAGCATTTGTCTGCATTTTTTTCTACCACAGAGGCAAAGGAACAAAGATTGTCTCTTCCAGCGCATTTGGTTAGATTTGGCGAACCACCATGATGTGTTTTATTCTATGAGTGTGGGCCGACTGCTCAAACTGGAAGGAGCTGAGCTGCAAGTTGCTAACCAGGAGCCACCTGAACCCTCCCCAGCCCTAGTGGAGAGGTTCCTGGGTCGTTTGGTGAAGAGACAGAGGAGGAGCGAGGAGGTGAACCCCTCTGATCCTTTAAGATCAGAATCACATCCCTCACATTCTGCCAAGGACCACAAGGATGAAGAGCATGTGCAGCCTGAACAAGACCAGGCCGGCGCTGTGTCTAAAGAGACCATCACCTCCTGTGACGACCCCCTGCGGGTCCTACAGCCCAACGGGCCTGTCAGTCCTTTCAAGACTAATATTGAAGACCGGGCAGCGCAAGACTAAAATACTGAACTTGGGTTTAAAAAGTGAAAAGTCAAGAGGGGCTGCAATCTTAATGTTTGTTTTGAAAACCCACTTCATGTTTGACTGCATAGTGGGAGTAGATACTGTATTTGTAGACACCCACATATCCTGTGGACTGCTGTATGTGTAAAAGCCGCATAATAACTTACAGAGGTCAAACTGACACTAGAGGCCAAATACTTTACTTCTTCTGAGAAAAGAGCATTTTATAAAACCTTGAATTTTAAAAAGAAAAATCTGAATTTGTTTTTATGGACTACTACACTTGGAAATGTACTCATAAAACCTTGTTACATCACAGCCTGCGCAGATCTTCTGTTTGAACAGCAGACAAACGATAAGTTTGGCAACATTCTACATGATCATGCAACAAGTTCGGTCCAGTGTCCTGCTGTCCTTTAACCTCTTTTGTCAGTTAAATTTTAAACCTTAAACCAGATGTGGCAATGTTAGTGTTGCATATGTAAAAATGTGTAATCTGTGAGCAATTATGAATATTTATACACAAATTTGTTGACACAGTAACGCTTAATAACAGGAGTTTAAAAACTAAATCCACCAGTGTATATTTTTCGTTACTGAAAAATATCATTTGCCATTTGCAGCCAAACATGACACAACAGGATCAAATTATGTCAGGTGCCGGACACCAAAAGTCACAGCAATGAAAAGGTATTTATTTATTGAAATGTGTAAATGACTTCCTTCTTAGCCTACTGTTTTATTTATATATTTCATGTTGTGTTATTTCTGATGTGGATTAATAAATGGTTAGTATTCTGTGCATTGTCTCTCTGTGTATTGTAGTTGGAGTCCAATGAGAGTTTTCTACTTTGCATTTTTGACAGTAGTGTTCTACGATAACTGTATAAGAGTTGCACCCATTAGTCCCACCACTCACACTCTTATTAGTTGCTTCCATTATCACTTTTATATCGACAGATCACTAATAAAAGTAATTTCCTTTTGAGCAAATCGTTGCACTCTGAGGGAAAAAGAAGCACTGATGACCAATGAACGTGGTTCTTGAGTCCTTTCTTTTCATGTATCATGTTGAAGTATTTGAGTTACTTAAAATTTTCATTTAAAGTACTCTGTAACATTTATGCACAAAAAAACTTACTTGAAGAATTTTGCAAAATGCCACATTATTATGTACACAGCCTATTGGTTATATAACTGGCAAATATTAGACCTGGACAAATAATGTCCAAATGAAGTAATACATATCAAATAAATGTAGACAACCATGTAAATGTACATGCATGATAACTGAATGAAAACATTCAAGGCTTAAAATGTTACATAAAATCAAAGCTATCATGCAAAGATGAACAAATGTACTGTATGGCAGATTTTAAGGAGTTTTAAAAAGACAATTTCTATATATATATATATATATATATATCTTATATCTATATATATATATATATAAATATATATATATATAAATATATATGTGTCTTTTTAGTTGCTAATATACTAAATTACTCAAGTCTGTGAGTATTCCTATTTTTTAGGGTGTTTTCAATCACAGCCGCTGAACTTGTAATATATTTTTTCATGCAATCTAATTCAGTAATTCAATAATTGTATTTATTTATAGCACCAAATCATAAGAGGTTAGCTCATGACACTTTTCATATAGCGTAGGTCTAGACTCTTTATATTATTATTTTAAGAGAACCAGTGATTCCCAGGAGTCACATACTGTTCGTTTTCATCATTTATATGGGCATTATCATAATTTAGTTTCACACAGAGTGTAGCAAAAAGTAGTAGAATACAAAGCATATGTGCGCTCTTGCTTGGAACTCATTTGACCTTGTTGACCGAAGTGTTAATTCACAACAATGAAAGAGTCACTGATTTCCAAAAGAATCAACACTGCCACGGTTCCGCTCTGTGTTTCTACATAAAGTCAAAGAACCTCCGGAGGCTAAATATAGAAACACAGACTCATTAGAGCATAAAGCTGCCCACATTTACAGTAATGAACAGCCAGACAGTAACAAGTGATGATGACATCACCCTGCAACACAAACCGTCTATCGGAGTTTAAATGAAGGTGTTCAGATCATGAAACAGCATTCAAACCCTGAGTATTAAACATATTATGTTGAAGGCCACTATATAAAATAATGAGGGTGCATTATGTATTATTTGATCCACATTTTGGTGATTTTAAGTATTTTATAAGGTTTTTAATGACAAACAGCATCTAAATACGTTTTTAAAATTTTCTAATTAGCTAATAAAAAACTAATTTCTTTGATAATTCCATACTCAAAACATGCTTATATTGAACTACAAATAAAAACTCTCCATCCGCCGATTTCAAAATTAAATAAATAAATGAAATGAATAAACTGTATTTTGAACGAGCACCCAATAAAAATAAATACAGTACCTATAAATAACCTACATTGTAAACTCTCAGTGTTCAGTCTACGTTCATCTAACTCCTACTGTTTAACATGGTCCCCTCTGTGGATGAACACACAGCGGATTCCTGACAACATGAACCTGTCGCCCTCTTTTCTCATGGTTAGTATAAACCGACACAGACCTGTGTTAGGACTTAAGGAGAACATGTGTGCTTTGTCAGAACCAAGAGGCAAGGAGCAATGTAACTCTTCCACAAAGTAGCGCACTGCCACGCACATGTAGGCCCCGTGGGTGACAACCAAGGCATGGATAGGGACGCCCCTGACCCCGTCGTCTGCGTTTCCCTCCACAGGAGACGTTTCTGGTGAAACAGATATGGAGGTTTCATCCTCCCCTCTGTCATGCCAGTGTTCAGCTCCAACTTGCTGGAGCATTTTCTCCATAAACTCTTTGACCCGCTCCTTCACCTGAACAGAGTAAAAGTCTGTTATGAAAGGGGCCATGCTTCTCTTGAACTTCCTTTCTACACTCACAGCATGCATTATGTAAATATGACTACCTGCATCAAGTTAAAGGTTGTTTTATTCAAAACAACATCGTCACAACTATTCCCACACACATGCAGTTTCATCATGACACAACAACCTGTAAATCGTTCAGGAAAACGGGGAGGGAGGCCACTAGTCGACACTGATTGGGGCGCTCTGTGCTTACGTCAAATCTATCTTTGTATCTGCATAATCATCATCATGTGCTGGTCACGTACCAGGTTTGACCAGAGTTAACGTCCAAGCCAAGTTCTAATAGATGAAGCCTGACGAGGTACCTTTGAAATAGAACATCCTTCCTTCCGACCCACCCCCACCAACACACACACACATACTGTCCTCCCACACACCCTCTAACACAAATAACACTAAGTGGTGACTTTTTAATCAGGGCAGTGACGAACACTCTGCAGTTGTTTGACAGTGGAAGGACACGTACTTTGATCCTCCTGATTCACACCAAGTGCTCTGGCAGATACAAATGAAATATAATCATGTGGATGCAAAGAGGCCCTGACATGGCATGACATGTTGCATCCATGCAGACAAGTGTTTGACTAAGGAGGTGAGTATCTCCTGCCATCTAGTGGTAGTATGTGTATATTGCACCGGGGCATTCAGGTCAGACCCCTATATAGAGTTAAATACTGATAAAGATTTTATTGATTATCGTTAAGTACAACACATAAGCACTACATTTTCATCAAGTATTAGAGGTGTAGGAGCTACTTAAGTCGTGCACTTTTATTTGGTAAAATATGTTATGACGTGAGATTTATGTTCTGCCATTATTTATGTGTAAAGTCAATGTATATGTTGAATAGTGTATGGTATTGATTGCATTGTAATACAATTTATTGCAGTCTGCGACAGGTCTGGTAATGCTGTAAGACAGTTTTGAGTGTGAATGATAATTTTTTTGACCATGTGATCATGTAAACCACGTAAAGGACATAATCAAGTCGATAACTGACTGAGCTGAGATGTATGAATAATTTAAGTTTCCCTTCCTCCATGCACCATGATTACTATGAGTTTTCACAAGAAAAGCTTGTGGTAAAACGTCCACTACAAGAGGTTCAGTCTGACCAGATTACAAAATAACAACAGCCCCGCCTCACCTGCTCCTGAGTCTCCCCCCCTGGAGGGGTGAATCCTGGAAACGACTGACCAGCTGCCTTGGCCATCTCTCTCACATCCTTCATCCGTCCCCCCTCTGCTATCCCAAAGCTCTGAAGTCAATATAAAGTATATTAAGTATTTTTTTTAGTCAGAAAATACTTTTGCTATAAATATGAAAAAAATCACACAAAAGGATTGTAACTCACTATCTCTTTAAGTAAAGGGTCACACGCCATCTGTAGACCGGAACAACTACTGTTGTGTTTCACTATTGTTTCAGCAGTCTGGAAGAGATAATATACAATCATCTCATCACTTACATATTTTCCCAGATGTGAATTCTTTGATTTTATTTGAAGACACTGGCTTGTGTTTTTCATGGTTCATACTCTTGCCCTGCTAAATGCCCCTTTATGATTTCATTTCTCACAGAAACAAATGTCACAAAGTGACATGATGTGAAAATAAACCCAAAGAAAGTGTGGACTAATGTCTACTGTTATAAATCCCGCTGTGTTGTGAAGTAAAATTTTGTACCTGCTTGGCCCGCAGCATATCACTGGAAAACACATTGCTGAACTTGACATCTTTCAGGTAACAGCCTGCAGCCTCGGCCTGCTGCAGCCCGATCTCAGACAAGTGTGAATCTATAGCCTGACCTGTGTGGAGGAAGACAAAGGTAAGACACATAGAAAGCACAAGAGTAATTAATCTTATTTATTCAGATGTCTTCAAATATGTTTTACCTTGTAGAAGGCCTTCTTTATTGTACTGCGTTTCCCCACTGCAAGAAATTAATGATTTATAATGTCAAACAACAGTATCAATATCACCAAAAGATTATAATGCAACTAATCATGATTTTCATTAATGAATCTATCAATTATTTTGGATTAACCATTAATCTGCTAAATTCTACAGCCTGATTTAACAGTATATAGATTTTATCTCTATTTGTAGTTCTATTTCTTATTTCTATAAAAGTTTTATTTCTATTTTTCCTGTCGCATATTTTTCTATTTGCAAAGATAGCACTTAGCACGTTTCATTTCTCTCACATATTTAACTTCTTAGCATAGATTTAATTTCTTTGGACAGGTTTAATTTAATGCATTTTTATCTTATAGAGCCTTTCCCAGCCTTTCACAGTTTCCCAGAAGATAAGAATTGCTTGTTTTTATATGGCAGATAGTCCAATTTAATTTACAACCATATATCAGAGCAAAGCAGCAAATCTTTAGATTTGAGAAGCTGGAATTAATTGACTTAATTAATGAATCAAATTAGAACTATGGGTTCTGTTTATATTTGCATACATTATTTCGACACTAACCATGCTAACAGAGATGTTTTATTTGGTAGAACTGGTTCTAAATATGACCCACAAACAACAGACCTTTTTCACAGCAGTTACTTTGCCATGAAACACACAGGTATTTCCAATGACACTAATTGACACCTGTTTACCACTATTTCATGATAAATGACAAATGACAATGTCTAGCCGATGGAGGAATATATATATATATATTAGTGCTGTCAAAATTAACGCGTTAATTTTGTCGATTAATTTTAAAGAATTAACGCGTTAAAAAAAATTAACGCGGTTTTGTTTACTTCCGGTGGCGGCCGCCATTTTGGATGTGGCAAAGTAGAGCTTTGTTTCCCAGATATATTAGTGTGTGTGTGTGAATGGGTGTATAAGAGGCATTAACTTAAAGCCCTCACGGAGACTGCGCCCTGGGCGGTCGCCCACATTGCCCACAGCTAAAACCGGCCCTGCTTGTATTAGTTTACGGAAGACAAAGGTAAGACACATAGAAAGCACAAAGAGTAATTATCTTATTATTCAGATGTCTTCAATTATTTTTACCTTGTAGAAGGCCTTCTTTATTGTACTGCGTTTCCCCACTGCAAGAAATTAATGATTTACAATGTCAAACAACAGGAAGTAATATCACCAAAAGATTATAATGCAACTAATCATGATTTCCATTAATGAATCTATCAATTATTTTTGATTACCTTAATCGGCTAAATTCTACAAGCCTGATTTAACAGTATATAGATTTATCTCTATTTGTAGTTCATTTCTTATTTTATAAAAGTTTTATTTCTATTTTTACTGTTGCATATTTTCTATTTGCAAAAGTAGCACTAGCACGTTTCATTCTCTCACAATATAACTTCTTAGCATAGATTTAATTTTTTGGACATTTAATTTAATGCATTTATCTTATAGAGCCTTTCCAGTTTCCCAGAAGATAAGAATTGCTTGTTTTTTTGTGGCAGATAGTCCAATTAATTTACAACCATATATCAGAGCAAAGCACAAATCTTTAGATTTGGAGAAGCTGGAATTAATTGACTTATTAATGAATCAATTAGAACTATGGGTTCTGTTTATATTGCATACATTATTTGACACTAACCAACAGAGATGTTTTATTTGGTAGAACTGGTTCTACATATGACCCACAAACAACAGACCTGTTTCACAGCAGTTACTTTGGCCATGAAACACACAGGTGTTCCCAATGACACAAATGGACACCTGTACCACGTTCATGATAAATGACAAGGAACTATCGATGGAGAATTATATATATATAGATATATATATATAATATATATATATATATATATATATATATTCCATAGGTTTATTATTCAAATTATTATCGTATCAAACCATATTTTAATGATTATACTGTGCTTGATGATGGAGAATAGACCTCTGACCTCTGGTGGTCGTGAGGCGGTACTGCAGGGTCCACACACTAAACCAGGCTTGAATTAGCAAAGTACCCATAAAGAGCAAGGGTCACCACTGCTAACTACTTAGCCATGGCGCTCCAATGAACGCCCTGTGTATGTTGAGGTTGTCACGGAGTGTTGTTATGTTAGAAATACCGGCTGTCACTGCACAGGTACAGGTACAGGAGCAGGTACAGGTGCAGGTGCAGGAGCACACCTGTCTGCAGTGTACGCTGTGTGACACCTGCTAGGGTTAGCATCCAGCTAGCAAACGCTAAATAACTACAAACTTAAGTCATGTAACTAGTTTTAAAGTACAAACAGAACAAGGTTCACATCACTTTTCCACCAACATCAAACATTCACACATATGAATATGTCAGTACGTTATTACTTCATCAAAACAGGCTGATATACACAGACTGTGGTCTTACACGACGGATGGGAGCAACAACATGAACTTTAAATGTCAGCTGCACTTACTGTCGGACAATGGTTAGCCCAAATGTTAACGCTCTCATGCTGTGGGAGTTAAAGACGGAGAAATATCGCATCGACTGTCCGACACTTGAATAAAAACCAACTGTGCTGAAGTCCACTCGCGTCTGGAGAGGAACTGAAGTTAACCGAGTGAGATGTGTGGACCACTCCGGACAACGTTGTTGAACACGCCACAGTGGTTAGAATATTTTGGATTGAGAAAGTTTCAGATGATCAGTTCACAGATGATTAATAAATGTTGCAGAACTAAAGTCAAGTGTAGAATTCTTTATACTGTCATCGGTATATATTTTATTATGATATATTATTTTATTAACTGTTTCTGGCTCTTTTTCCTTTTAAATCTTTTTTATTTTTATTTTTTAGGTTCTTTAAGTCACGTTTTACAACAATGCGACCTGGTTTTAACAAAAAACAAAACAAGAAAGGGACAGTTTAAACAACCTCTTATAAGCCTAAACTATTGATTAACTAGCTATTGACTAAATTAGTGAAATTTACTGCGAAAGGTAATATTCTACAACTACTTTCTGGAGAGAGCAATTAGTGACGTGATAATGATGGATATAAAGAAATGAATAACTTAACTGTATTGTTTTTTTTTGTTTGTTTTTTGTTTTTGTTTTGGGGTAATTCACCAAATGTTGCATTTAATTTTAATTACATTTATTACATATTGCACCTTGAATGCAACACACGGAAAAATACTATTTACACTAAATTCTGGGAAGAACTGAAAAAGTTCCCAGATGGCATTAGATGAAGACCCACTTTAGGTTTGGATTAAATTTGGATTTGTACATGCACTCTAAAACTATGATGAACCTCTCCTAAATGATCTTGTAATTAATTATAATATAACTTATCAGGTGACAATTCTTTAATGTGCATAATAAAATGTATTGACTTAAATTATAATATAACATCTAGATTATAAAGATATTTGTATGTGCTGTAGTCTGTCCATAGTAATGTCTGTGAATCTCTGCTTGAATTAATGCAGCCACTAGTTGGCATAGGTTGACATTTTCCCTTGTCTACAGATTTTATTTTTCTCCGGCCTGTTTTGGTTTTTGTATGTAGTATATGTGTCTATACATTTAGTTATTTCTTAATGTTTCTCCATCACATTCCTATTTCCCAGTAGACATCAGGGGCTTAAAGGAGTCTGGTCATGGGTCAAGACTTTCTGACTGGAATATTTCCCTAACTTTTGTTGGATGATTAATTGGACTGAGCTGAAATATCAGTACATCCCGTGTACATGTATGCACAAATTGTTTATAGCCAGTCTTCCTTATGTTCTAGCTAGTGGAACACATATTGTCCCATGTTCGTCATCACTGCTTTGTGTAGCTTTCAAGTGATTAAGTGGTACAGCTGAACTTTGCTCTGCGGCATCATTGCTGACTCACACAAATACATACTCACGCAAACAAGTCTATTGATTATGAAACAATTAGACACAGAGCTCAAAAGGAACACAGGCGTGGGAAATAGTGAGCTGATGTGGTGTCACACCCTTTAAAGCAGAAGTTTATTGAACAGAGGTTGTGCAACAGACATTTGAGGTACATGATATGAGTTATAGTGGAGGAGGGGGCAACTCAAAGGGAAATCTGCACCATTGAAACTTCCAGATATCAGAATATTTATGGTTGGACGTGACAGGTGTAGCTCTACCCATTATTATGTGGCAGTTACAATGGTGCACAGACACAATATTTCAGACCAAAAACGTATCTTTCTCACATACAAAATCCATATTTACTGACATTCAGAGTGATTGTGGTTGTATAAAGCAAGAACTGTACTTTGGCCATCATAGGAATGCTGTTTTTCCCCTCTCTTGCACACAAGTCAGATGTAGCACCAACATGAACAGAAATGAATATGCTTGAACTATCTACGGAATGAACACCCCCCAAAAACACGTTGCAATGTTGTTGCCCTCCCCCCTCCAATATAGGATAAGTCCAAGTGGAAGCCTTGCATATTTCCTGTTTCCCCTCTCACTGAGCAAGTTGTTTCCCCACTAAAACAGCGGGAATAGTCCACAAAAATGCAAATTTGTCGTTGCTTTTGTTCCCCTCCCACCCCCACTGTAATCTTTCTCCTCCGTTCCAGGCTCCCTAACTGCAGAGGTATAGGTGATGGATTTGTTTATGTTTTATTTTGTCCAGTAATCCTGAGGTATAGGAAATACCACTGTTGCAGAATGTGACTGAAGAAGGAGAGCAAAATAGATTTAAAAAAAAAGGGGGAAAGGAGACATGCTATCTAAGCAAACTGTCAAACTGTACAAAGAACATTTCCAGTCGAATACTCATTTCATGTTCTTCTATCACCATCTACTTCGTTTTTCTGAATGTATCTCTTAAGCAGTAAAATAATTATATTATAATACAAATGTTTATAAAATAGCAGCACACTCAAGTGACACATCACAACTATGTAATGTTATTTTTTTGTATAAATGAAACAAATTCATAGCTTTTAGCAGCGCAAAAAGACAACAATAACTCAATAAAAATATTGACACTTTTTTCTTGATGTCTTCACACCTCCTCCTCTGTCCTCTCTTCACTTTGGAATACAGTATCTCTAAATCTTAGAAAAACCCTTTTGCGGGTCTGGTCACCCCATAAAATATACCAAACACAAATTGAAAATGTGGTCTCAATATATATAACACATGCAACAATAAATTGCAGGAAAAGAAAATCACAACCATTAAGTTTGGGAGAGAGCTTACATCAGGCCGAGGCAAAATGAAGGGGTCATATCAAATATTCAGACGGGGATGTTTTGGCAAATGTGTCATTAAATTGCCCAGTTTTACTGAAAAAAAACCATTAGATCCCAACATTTTTCTTCAGTCTGACAAACATACACGCAGCAAAGTCACATACCATCATGAAGAAAAAACAAACAAAACTCAAGCATTAAGTCAAAGACACCTTACTGTGGCAAAGCCATGTGTCCCGTTAAAAAAACAAAAGGAAACAAAACAAAAATCATCTGTCTCTTGTTCTGTGCTGATGTCTGTCTGGTTGATGAACCCCCTTGCCAATGATTTGAAGCAGCAAAGCTCACAGGGGACAGATGTGTTCACTGACAGACAATCGGCCTGAACTACACAAGCCAGCACCATGAAAAACTGACCAACCACTGCAACACACATTGGTTAAGGTGGTTCGAAATAAAAGCTCTGCTCTGTCTTAAAAATGCAAACCTCATTGCCCTCCGAAGAACATGTGCAAATATTGGATGTTACAACCACCTTTTCTTGTAGCTCATTGCTGCCCTGTGTGACTATCTGTGGCTGTGATGCAGATAAATATGAAGAAAAATTCAAGTAAAAACAAATATTTCATTTCTTGACAATATAAAAGAAAATCAAACAGAACCCAAGGATCAGTGAACTCTGTGTAGACATTTTTCAATTCATAATGGCATTTTCTATTTGTACAAATTCTCTGAACTCCCCATCAACTTGCACTTTGTTTGAATAGGAATGTTTTTGTTTTTTTAATTATTATTATTTGTTTTTTTGTTTTTTGTTTTTTGATCGGAATGTCCTCTCATCAAAAGTTGTGGAAAACCCTTTAATTTGACTCTTGCTTGACAAGGGTATGTCTGATGATTGGGAAACCAGCCCTAAAAAAGTAAACCAAAGAAAAGGCTAACAAGGAAAAAAAGGAAACATCCATTCACCTCCAATCACCACCCAACGCATTTCATTTGACTCATCTCCTGGGGAGCATGTTCTCAAAGTGCTTTGCCATTGAAATCATATAGGGGAGCTGAAAACAACCCTATGTGGGACTCCAGATGCATTGACAGTATATCATCATCCTGTACTCCTCTAACCCCACCCCCCAAGAAAGTTCATGCTCACATGATCTGGCACCATACGGTTTTAGTTCCTCATTTAATTTCCATGTAAATGGAAACCCAGAAAGTTTTTTTTTTTTCTTTTGTTCACTTAGCTGTGTCATCGTAGACATCCATTATGACAAATTCATGTTAATTCCATCCAAATATGCAGATATCAAACTTTTATCATGAGGCCTTTGGGCGTCTTTTGTTTGTTATCATCTTCTAGCCATTGGCTGTAAATCCTCCTTGTCTCCTACACAGCAGCATGCTCCTGCACCACTAAAATGCTCTCTGTCCTACCAACCTGTGCTGTGCACTCACATGCCTTCCACAGTTCCACAGTGACATCTTAGTTGCAAACTGTCCCTGTCTCTCTTATTCTTTCCACGCCCCACCCTGTTTCCTCCCTGCTAATTAACACAGAGGTGACTAACATCCTCTAGACTTTAAAAAGCATAGCCTTACTTTCCTCAAGACATTGTCCTCTCCTGTTTTCACATGTGCCATACATGCCTGCACACGTGAGAGGTCATTACTACTCTGTCCAGACTCGAAGCAGCCTTTCACAACTAAGGAAACACCATATTGTAACAATGTGAAAAAGAACGAAGCATCTGTAATATTTCATTAACCAAATGGCAGTAATAAACAAACACCTCACATGACCTCTGAGTCTGAGGTGAAACACCTCAGGAAAAATGCTCTTAGAAATAAAAGGGGCTCTAAAGGGAAAGTCCCTTCGCCCGAATCCTCCTTCGCTAAATCTGTTTCTGTCTCACTCATAGTCCATGCACATGGGTTTATTGTTGGCCAACAATGAACCATGATGCATTATTAATGCATGGAGGCAGTGATATAGCATAGATGCCCTGTTATACTGATGGACAAAGTGTGTGTAGCCCCGGCTTGCTCCATAGTCTTTTAACATAGAGCGTAAGTCTACGACTTTGCTCAAGTGCCTCACGCCATAGAATGCACACTGCGAATATAGATACAGGGTCACATGTAGCATTCACACAACACACACACACACACACACACACACACACACACACACAGGCATGCATGCAAACTGGTATACTTACACGTTTGCACACTTGCACCCTCAAACTGACACACACAAGCAGCCTGACAAAAGGAGCTTATTGATCTCTACTACTCAGTTCCAAAATATGTCCAATAATAATATTAATAATAATAATTACTAATACTACTAATAATTATTATCATTCTGTCTCTCCCCTGGAATTGGGACCCACCAACTTTTAGCATAATGTTCTCACGGCTTCCTCTGTCTGTCTCGACACACACATGGACCTGTGATGGTCGAATATGTGTCCTCTCTTACACCAGCTACGAATGTAATAGTGATAATATTCATATAACACAAAACAGAGGGGGAAAAAAAACAATGAAGCGCCACTGTGATCCCATGTATGCAACTTTTTGAATGGTTTCCACAATTTCTAGCATAACAGCCTCATTATTAAGCTATGGTTAAAATATAACTTACAGATCATACTATACAATCAGAGGCAGAATGCAAATATGATTGGCTTCCCTTCTGTATATCCAAGGCACCACAGAGCTTCATTATGTCAAATTTCTTGCTTTTAGACTAGAACATCATAGAAAATCTATTTCGTGGGCAGGTGTTTTTGACTTGAAGAACAGAAAATCTACAAAAAAACTAGCAAGCATTGTTCTTAATCTTTTAAAGGGCTTGTGTTTTTAACATTTTTTGTTCTTTTGTTCTTTTTTTCTGCTTTTAAGAAAATTGAGGTTTTTTTCATGATGCTTTTTTTTTTTTTTTAATATTTGTAAATCCTGTGCAATGATGCCCTCTGGTGGTTCACAAGTTGACATCACGGACGTCTGTTGGGGTGGAGGACTGATCCAGCTCGTCCAGGCCTTTCCCGCTGGGGCCTCTATGAGTCTGCTGCTGTTGCTGTTGCTGCTGCCGCCCTTCGCGCAGGCTGCTCTCCAACACGCGCTCAATCTGCTCCTGGCATTCTTTAAGAACATCCTGCAATGTGACAAGAGAGGGAGGACAAGCTGTAAAAATGTATACAATTTAATCTGCTAGTGGACATGCGGGAAGTTTCTTTCATTTCCAAATTCAGTTAGCTAAACTTTCTTAAATGTTTGATTCAAATGTTGTGATTTAAGGTTCATCTTAATCATAACATATAGAACCACGGTTGCACAGTGTGAAAATAGTTCTGCTACTATCGTCACAAGTAACAAGAGAAATCTGAAAACTTTAGTCAGTGCATGACAAACGGGGGCCCCCTGGTGTGGCAACAGAGGGGCCCCTGAGCAGCATAGGTCAGGGGTTTTAAATGACCACCAACTTTCTAGCAGCTCCAACTACTGCCAAGGCTGAGCACAGACACGGACCAGACCCAAGCATTACATCAGCCCACCAGGGTTGTACCACCCCTATAGTGCTCATGTGCACGTACACACATATGCATTTCCACACGTGCACACTGTGCATGCACACCACTGCCTTCCCCCAGCCAACCACCCACCTATCCCACCACCTCTGCCATTCCCAAACACACACAAAACCCAAACAGAAGTAGCCTTGACAACGGCGGCTGAAAACACAGGTAGTACTAAAGCTATGTTAATTACATCCACCTCCTGTGGGAACACAAAGGTGGTGCTTTTTTAACGAGAGCCAGTCTGTGTGCCTGCCTGCCTGCAGGGGATCCATCTGAGACCTGGCCGGCTCGCCTTTCACCATCAAAGGCTACCGCGGCAATCTGAGAATCCACCTGGGAGAGGAGCCTCTCAACAGTGCTGAGCCCTCATATCCTTCCCTGATGGAGGGTTGACAGAGGGGACAGCGTAGCATATGAAGAGAGAGCAACTCATTGGGGAGGGGGGAAAGTCAGGGGGAAAGGAGTGCAAGTAAATGAATGGCTGTTTGCAAGAGCGTCACGGAGAGGTCAAACTGCTTTTTGGGTGAGGTACAGCCAATCATTAAAGATATTCAGAAGTAAGTGCAGAGTGCTGCAACAGAACAAACTAATGAGAAAGTTCCTGCGTGAAAGAGATGATCGAGAGTTAACACTGCACTCTGGTGGTGAAATATGATAACTGAAGCGGTGTTGCTTGTTTTCAGCTTTCAGCAACACACACACACACACACACACACACACACACACACACACACACACACACACACACACACACCAATGCCTTAAAGCACCAGGCATTTGTGGGAAACATGACTGAGAGCGCCCCATGACCGGAGGGATGGGTGAAAGTGTACCACTTGTGGAGCAGGGAAACATTCTTTAGAAATTTACAGCTAATTTAAACCTGATGGGCCACAGTTTGAGCCTGTGTTATAGCTTCTGGTGTTGCTGGGCCTTGATGAAATGAGACCTCACTCACATTAAAATGGATCTTCGGGCGCTGCACACGGGTGAGTGACAAAAGGTCACAGTGTCAAAGGTCAAACAGCATGACATATTGCAGGGTGAGACATCTACCGTGTTGTCAATGGGAAACTACATGACTTTCTGACTTCTAACCCAACTTTTAAAGAGGATTTATTTATGAGTGGATTCTCTTTAAAAGAAGACTAAGCAATCTATTGCATCACATGACCACTGAGTCAGCCTAGAGGTGTTTTGCTGATATCTGAAGTCTGCATGAAGTAATTCCTGCCTTGATATCTCTTTTATTTTGAATTCTCCAGCATCTACTGATGATTAGCTCAAGAGAATTTTCTGGATCACAATCCATGAAGAATGATTTGATGTTAAGGAGGTTGAACTGATCTGGGCTGGGTGCCTCTGGGAGAACATATCCCCAAGCAATGGGTCTGACGTGGAGGAAACCCGACCAGCGTCTGTCCCTTAATCTCCTCCAGAGGTCGGCCGCTAATATGGGTGTGTGCACACACACACCAACACAAAATCTTCCCACCAACATGTGCTCCATTGGTCATAAAATCTCAATTCCTGTGAGAAAATTAAGTAAAGCGAAGAACATGTAAAGGAACTGCCTGTGTCTTACCGCAAGAATGCACGCCTTCACTTCTTAAAAGACATACTCCCCCCGTCTCTGCTGCTCGTTCGGATCCCATGCCAAGCCCCATGGGCTTTATTCGAGAAACTTTAATGACTTCAATGTGTGACTACTGGAAACACCATTACTGTTTTCAGAGAAGATCTAGGTACTGGGATACTGAGGAGGCCAACAGCACTGAATAACTTGGCCATGGGAGGTAGTGCTATACTGAAGCATCTTATTTTGTAGCCTCAACCCGGAAAACACATAACCACCTCAGATCCTCCCTTGTCGTTACGGTCCTCCATCTGCCCCACCTCAAACATACATAACACTGCAACAATTTGCCTTTCTGACAAATCAAGGCATGCACATTATCCCCCATGTGGCCTTTGTGACACTGGTGGTAGGGGGGGAAGTTGTGCAGACAGACAAAACCAAAAGGAAGAAATGTGTGAAGCCATGGAATGTGTTTTAACTGCTGACTGTACCACACAAGACAGTGTTAGATACTCTGGGAGGACTTGGTGGTCAGACAGCTGAAACAAACACACAGGCAGAGACACACTACAGATCTCAGGGAATCTTAAGATAAAATATCCGGAGGCTGACACTGGAAATAAGGAGTCACCACATGACTTTAATTTCCACAAGTTACAATAAAATGTGACCTTTCTCTTTCTTAAGCCTGCATGCCGAAACACCACAAGTGGTGATACCACAGGACATGTTACCGTAATAGAGATAATCTGTCCTAATAAATGCATATTTATTGCAAGCATCTCACCCTCCCATTTCACATCCATCCATCGTGCAACTATGAGGCCATCTCAGAGATAGTTAAGCCACAATGGAAACCAGAGTGACTAAAAAACAGGAATAAAAACAGGAAGATGGGGAGAAATGGGAAAATGTGTTTCCGGTGTCTTAGTGTGTGACCCTGACCAAAAAAAAAAAAAGAAAAAAAGATGAATGAGAGGCTGAGAAAAAAAAGAGTGTCAAAACGATAAAATCTAGGAAGTAGTGGTCTTAAACCTTTGCACTTCTCAGACCTCTACTTCCTGTTTCAATCATTCAAGAATAAAGGGAAACTGCACACTTAGCCCTCATGTACTAACTACTGGCCTAAATGTTGTGTTGTAGTGTAGCATATTCATCTTTCTTACTGTCACTACAGATGACCTGTGCTGTCTCCTACTTGAAACTCAACACATTCTCAGAAATTTCATATTTTCTCTTTGCACATTATGACTTGGCTCTCAGGCACACATGCCTGTCTGCTGTTCCTAACAGGGAGCCCCTCTTGGCCACACCAGGTGCATGTGAGGCTACACACATTCTTTCAGTGGCCCAAGATGGTGACTTGGCCCTATCACATTTCCACTGGAAAACCACAGCTTCTGGATACCACAGATGCCAGCAGGGTGCCAGGGGGGTGGCGTTGGCCATGATGCTGTTGGCAGCAGCAGCTGCAGAGGTTGGCGAAACTTGCTTTGCCTTCATATTTTGCCTGGCTCTTTGGCCGACTGGCTACGAGACACATCTTGCCGAGCCTCTATGCTGCCAGCCAAAACCAAAGACAGTATGTTACACATTTAGACTCAGGTTCATACAACCACCCTGATGACTGAAGTCAAAATTGAGGTTGAGGTAGCCTTTGGGTGATGAACTGACGTATAAAGTGGTTCAGCTTTTGGAGAAAAAGAAGTCAGGGTAAGTGTAAATGACACGGGTCAATGATCACCATTTCCTATTTTTTGTGTGTGAAAGTCTAAATGCTCACACGTCGACAAACTGCGTGAGCAGCACTGATACCACTTACTCATGCTGACAACTACTTCTGGGCCTCTGTCGTTAGGGTGTGTTTTTCATGTTGTATCACAAGTGTTGCACAAGTCTGATGTAAGTTCTTAAGTAACTTAGAAAAGATACTCCATGTGTTTATTTTTGGCTGCCTCTTAGCAGTTTATACTAAAGGCCTCTTTATATATACGTTAAATTAGGAGGGGTGCCCTCTGCTTTGCCTCCTGTGTTTACTGCGAGCCATGGCTTGTCTGAATCCAGGAATGTGAAGAGTTGATCAGACACACAGAACGACTTAATTCCCTCAAGTCTAAGACCTTGCAGCCTAAACACACTGAGGCCCTGTGCTGCTGAGGTCAGCTATTTGTTTTTCCTCAGCTGCTAAGCGAGACTTCACACAGCTCGCACCAGAGGGAGCCATGCTTTCCAGCAGTGATGCATTATGGACCATAGGAGGAGACGAGAGAGGGCTGATTGTTGTGAGGGAGGCATGATACCCCCCCAGTGTCCTTTTTAACACTTCAACAGCTTCCTTGCACCTCCTCCTTCTACTTTGGCTCCTTTTGGGACAGAATTTAACATACCAAGACTGAGGCTTGGGATCCGTGTCATGCGCTTTGATCTGCTCCCTGTGCAGTGAGCACACACAGATTCTAAATGTTTATGTTTAAATTAAGTCTGCTATTACTAACTAAAAGTCTTTTTCTTCATTTTAGGTATTAGGAGCACTCCTGCCAAGGCAGTGGCCTCAGAATTGGAGCTGGTCCCTGGGCAGTGCACTGTGGCTGCTGCTTCTGAATAGCTAGGAAAGGTAAAATGCAGAAGATTTCTTCAAAGAATAACTTATTAAATCAACTTAATTTATCATCTCATAGCCTTACTTTCTTTACCCTCTGCCACTTTGCCCACCTACTCACCCTTACGGTGAGCTATAGTACAGCAAGCTGAAGCCCTCTCCCATCTTCGTGATGAAAGCCAGGCATCTCAGACTCAGTAGAGGCCCTGCCTGTGTTTGGACTCAACTCACCCACCACCGCAACATTCACTGTACCCAGACAGCCACACAACGGCCTGGCCAGCATTCCTGTCAGCGACAGAGAATACTGTATATGCTCTCAACCTGGCTCGATTTAGAGGATTCTTTATATGAGGGGGCCCCGAGCAGCCTGACCGGACTGATGGAGAGGAAAAGAAACCTGCCACATGCTACCTCTCAGTCTAGTCAAGTGTATGAGAGAGGAGACTGCAAATAAACTGATGCAGTTCTTTTAATGAAGACATCTTTGGTCTTAGTTTGATGCTAATTATTTATTTATTTTTTTCTTCTCATGACAAATATTGGCAGTAAAATCCCCCCAAAAATGGGTTTGTGGAAAGCCGAATCCCAGTGAAGAAGCCAAATCAGAGTGTGACATTTCAACATTTCAACTTCTGTCTGTTGCAAACACACAACCTCAACAAACACGTGGCATTTCTTAACTTTTGACATACATAACAGGGATATTTTCCTCAAAAAAAAAAGTAGCACGTCTGGTAGAAAAAAAAAAAGAGTTTTCTTGTTAAGACTAACAGATCGTAAAACCGCAAGTTACAGTGGTAATAAGATGAGTTAACTGTGGCATTTCACTGTAAACTGACTGAAGAGCTTAAAAGTTTCCAATCACAGCAGCAGCTGGTTTAGCTTTGAATCATATAGTTAATGTTATAATTGTACTATTGCTAAAGACCAAAGGACACCTAATGAGCTGTTAGCAGAGATACTAACATTTACTCCTCCTCATTCAAATATTACTCAGAAACATCCCCACAAAATTTTCCAGACACAAGTATCATGCTCGTAAAACCCTGACTAACAAGACCACACTGGAATGCAGTGTTTTAAATTCTGTTCTTGTTTTAGAAAAAAAAAATATGTGTGTCCAGCCCAAATAAGCTGCAACAAGCATTCTGGATGTGACAGAGGAATATAAAACAAACTCACCACTTCTGTATTTGTGATTTTGGCCAGCAGGTCTGTCAGACTGTCGCCCCACTGTGACTGGTCAGCTGAATCCAGCTGTAGGCCGCAGATCGCTGCCCCCACACTTCCTGTGGCAATCATGGAGGGAGGGTACATGGCGAATCTGAAATCTGTAAGAGGAAGAAATACTAATTGAGTTAAATATGTCTTTGGTGCTATTAGTTTGTGAGGAAGAAGAAGTATTTATGGTTACGCGAAGTAAGGAGCTCTCTTTAATAACTAAAACACTGGATTCTTTATTCACCTGGTGCAGTTTCTACAGGGTACAGACACGTCCCTCCCAGAGACAATATGATTTGGTAATCTAGCAGTCAGCTAATAAATAATCCTTCTATTGCACCGGGTCTGAACGCAGCGCTCACTAATGACCAGGGGCCTGGATAATGAGGGTTCACTTGGCTTGTAAAGGAGCTGAAAAGCAGCCACCCTCCCCACCCTAGTCCCCCTTTCCCCAGCCCGGCCCCTTTTCTTCCATCTCCTGAGTAAATCGTGTGCTCGCTGAAAAAAGCCCCATAGCGCTTGGAAAGGGAGGAATAAAGAGGCTCAGTGCCTCTGCCAATGCTCACTGCTGTAGGTCCTTTTTCCACGTGTGGTCACAGGCGTGCGTCTCAAAGACCAATAACCTTGTTAGCTCCCCTCACTGTCATTCATAATGCAAATGAGACAGCTTGTGAACGGGCCAGAAGCCCGAAAAGGCAAGGCAACTGGCATACAGGGAGAGAGAGAGAGAGAGAGAGAGAGGGAGAGTGAGGGACACAGACAGACAGGGAGAGAGAGAGAGAGAGAGAGTTTTTCTCTTCACAAACAGGGACACACACAAACACACACACTTGCACACACACTCACTCCTTTCTCTATTCTCTCTTTATGTCTTGCTCAACTTCTACCTTTCTTTTTGGACAACACATGGCCTGCTTAGATGGGGCCAGTGAATGGCACACATGCCCCAGTCTTTGTTGCTACAACAGGCAGTGGTTTGCATTGGCGGCCCTCCTATCTTTTAGCATATTAATAGAGTGGCGGGCCTGCGAGAGGGAAGGCAGAAGAGTGTGACTCCATTGTCCAGAGTCATCACCTCATTTCACCCAATTGAGAGACACAGCATCCATCCCCTCTCTGCTGATAGCAATTCAGCGAGACAGGCCGGACAAAGAGCGTGGCTGGAAAAAGGGGGTTGATGGGGGGAGGAAGATGAAGAAGGAGGGATGGACTGTATGGCGACAAGGCAGCAAGGAGAAAAGAAGGGGAAGGTGGTGGGCTTGGTGGTAGAGGAGAAGGGGGTGGACAACTCCGATGCACATCACTCTCAAGTCTGTGTCCAGACTCTTGTGAGGTTTTGGAAGAAGAAAAGAGTCGCCCTCCAGCGACCCTCACCTCCTGCCTCCCATCCACCCCCCCCCCACAAGTATGCCTCTGTTCCTGGGCCACCTATGGGCTAGAGGAGTGGGCAGTGGGGGCATAGAACAGCCTGCACATTAACATATTGCCATATTCAATTGCAAAGCAAACTGCGTGCGATGGCTCTGAAGGAGATTTTTCTTCCTTCTTTTTTTTTTTAAAATCTGGAATCAAAGAGGTAGGCCCTTTGATAGCTGTAAAGGCAGCCCCTCACTGCCTTTTTAACATGCACAGCCAGGCGCTTTCTCATCTTGTGGGCTCAGTGTTGACAAATAAATGAACTTATTATACACCCCTGTGTTAGCCGCTGGGCCACTGCCAAGGGGCGATTTATTAAAGGCTACCTCGAGCCAAGAGGAAAGAGCACACAAAGCCCCACAGCATTACATCACTGCTGTAAGAGCACAACTTTCTATAGAGGGCTAAAAGGACAAAGGCATACATGGATTTACTGTACGTGTGTAGTGAGCACAGACTGACAGGCAAGGAGACAGACACCTAAGAGACACTAGGCAAGAAACAATGCACTGATGCCTGCATGCTTCAAGATGCAGACACAGACCCACACACAGACCCCCACACATACACACACACATAGCACAGACGTAGGTTTGTGGGAGAGCTGAGTGGCGGGCAGTGGGCAGCAAGCTGATTTTTCGCACTCAAGACAAGACAGGTCTGTAGCAGAACAAGGACGAGCGCGTGCAGCCGATGCGGGCTGACACTCCGGCCTGGTGGCTGCTGCATGTGGGGGGAAGAATGGCCGTATTTTAGGAGGCCCTCATTGATATTCATGTTGAGGATAAACAGTGTATGTAGCTGAGTGGGGACGCCTGCGATGGAAAGCTCCCTGTGAGCAGCGGCTGGCTGGCCTGGCCTGCACGCCTCTCACCCCCTTCAATGGCCCTTTCTCCTCCCTGTGCCCCCTCATCTCCATTCCTCCGTGTTTCTACCCCCTGAAACTTCATCCTCAGGCCTCTGGTCACACAGTATGCTGCCCTACATGGCCCACTCCTCCTGGGTGGCTGCAATGCACAGTATGCACATTAAACTTGTAAATTAATTAAAGTTGGAAAGTTGAACAACAGCCAAAAGAAGAAAGAAAAAAAAGAGCCCAAACTCTACTTCTCACCCTCTCCTCTCTTTCCAGCGCTATAAATCAGGGTCTTGTATTCTATACATGTAGCGCTTATTGACCTTGTTTATTAAAGGAGTAGCATTACGAGGACCCGGGGTCTGTTGACTGATTAAGGCCAAAAACAAACATCATTTTGGGATTGGCATGACAGTTTGTTTCACCACTAATGCAACACAGCCTGGTAGTCAAAACAAGGTCTGTAGAGAACTGCTCAAATGGTACACCTACTGTAGTGTAGCTCTATGTGACACACAAACAACAACAACAACTTCCCAATTGGGCTTAAGGAGTTTTTCTACATGTAACAAGGGGAGAAATCACAGATTTAAAAAAACTTGATACAACTATATTCCAATACCTCTTGTTGCTGTCACTCTGGAGACAAATGAAAAACAAAACTCTGGAGAGTCTGAGTCACACACCATGCTAAAAGTGTGATTTCAATTAATTTGCCAGAAAACAGAATTCCTCCTTAATTGTAGCATCCTGTGATAGCTCTTTTCAGTCTTGCACCATCATCTCCACTGTCACGTCAGCGATAAGAAGCGTACATATTTGGATCAGAACAAAGTTGAGATGCAGGCACATGCTGGTAACTATTTGTGCTTGGTTGAAATATTATTTTTTTTAAAAACTCTTTCTCTCACTCTGTTTATGGCTGTGGCTGATATGATTTGGACCAAATTAAACCCTCTAATCAGAAAAAAATGTTGGAGGACACTCTGGTGGCATGACAAAAATGTTCAGGTCAAACTAGCTTCTAACATTTACTTTACAAATATTAGTCTCTGTAGTTACCGTGACCTTCAAGGTAAAGATTTCTAAACTTTTTTGGTAGGATAATTGCAGCATTCAAAGCAAAAAAATAATCCCTGTCTTTGTGTTTCTGTTGTGACTCAGCTGGCCTCAGTATTTATAGTGTGGTGCTGATTACACCGGCGAGGTGAAGGGGGGCGTGGGGGGACGACTCAGGACATGCCACTCGATGATTCACTCGGTGTGTCACATTTTTGGGCGCATACTGTCAGCAAGCTTCTTCCTGCTTCATGTGTTGACGGTGCAGACCCGGACTGGACCGGACATGACTCCTCACATGAGTGGAGCGTGTGGAGAGACGATAATTTGTGGGAGGAGGTGGCTAATTTGTTGGGGTTCTGAATCATCAGACATGAAGGGGGTTTTATGTAAACAAACACCAGTAAAAGACCATTTCATTGACCACATCTGAGATGAATCATTCATCTCTAGAATGCGGAGCTGAGCCTAGAGGGGATCCTTCGTGCAGCAGCCACTTGGAGAGGAAACTACAAGGAACATTCCTGCCTTTGGACCAGTGAGACTTAACGGCTAAGATGAAAGGAGGACTTATGAATCATTTAAAAATATTTGACTGTTGCATAAAAATGGACACTTTTGCAGATAGTTTGTCATTTTCCGTACAGACAAAAAGCATCCATTTGAACCACACACAGCTTGAAGACCTGTGTAGGACAGAGACAAATCTGTGCAGTCAAAACCTAAATCTGTCAGCTTTGGTGATCCTCTGTGTGCATCTTCATTAATTTAAAACAAAAGTGAAATACACAACGTTTAAAAGTGTCAGGTATATATCTATATACCTGATTTGTAAATTCAAGGATTTCAAGATGATTTTATGAAAAAGCCTGACTTCTCTCACGTTTGTTAGCTAATGAATCATTAGTTTGGCTCGGAGAAACTAACCAGTTAATCATCAGGTTACTTCACATAGTCTAAACAGAAGAAAAGGTAATCAAATACTATTCTGTACTCAGTTACTTGTTATTTACATCCAAACTTGTAGCAAATTCGTCATTGTGTCCTCCAGGACAAATGACTCTCTTGGACAGCACTGTTGGCCCTGATCCAGAATTTTCTTTTGATCTACTTCTATGACTATTGTCACCATTCCATCCATACCATTACAGAGAGGACTATTGGAGTCGGTATAAAAAACCCCAAACCATAATCCCTGCCAATATGGCAAGAAGACGGAGCTCAATAACTGCAGCAGACAGGTTGGGGTGCATCTGTCTGCCCCATGCACCCCGTCCATTCTCCCATTTTACCTCAATTGAATAAGAATAGAAGAGGAAGCTCGGAGTGCTTGGTGTCTGTGTGTAGGAATGGAGGTTCATAATCTCCCTTAATGAGCTTGTTTCTGGGCTATTATCCGACGGCCTGCCTGAGGGAAACGCTGGCGTTTCCTATCAAGTGGCCCCGCAGCGCTGACCCTCGCATGGCTCTGCATATGAAATGTAAGGGCCAAGCCTTTTGTCTCCTTTCTCCCAGCCTCTAACTGAGCTCCCGAGCCATTTGCATAGTCCTGAAAGGACCAGCCAATGTTATTAATTAATACAGAGCCAGCCTGCGCCACCTGACAAAATCCCACCGAGTGGCCCGAACGGAACTGTTTCATCAAAAGAGAGGAGCCATTAGGAGTGAGAGGCCTTATTCTCCACTTCTCCTCGTCTCTCTCTTGTTCCCTAGAAAACAGAGAGACGTGGTTTTATGCATGTTTTCTTTTTCAGTATGGGGGTAGCAGTGGTGGGAGTAGTGGTGGGTGGTGGGTTGAATGAGACTGTACGAAATAGGAAGGCCACAGGTGACCCGTTGTCAACTGTCTTGCAAATGTAAATCCTCCTGAGAGATCTCCTCCTTCTGCTGTGTCTTTACCTTCTCAGCTCCGCTCAGAGGATGTCTCAAGGAGGATTCTCACCAGATAACCCAAAGATTTACGGCTGGGAACGTTCCACAAATGGGGTTTCGAATTCCCAGAGATCTTCAGATGCACCAAATTGTTGACTCACCCGCGCTCTCTTTCTCTGTCTTGCCCTCACTCTCTGTTTGCCTGGATACAAGTCTGAGGAGAGCATACACAGATAAATGGCCTGTTGCTAATCCAGAGCTATCTCCAGAAAGTCTCACTCCTAAAACACAATGTCAGGAGGACGACTCCAGGAGGCTCGTAAATTTATTTCCACTGCCTCATTGAAGCAATTAAGGACAAAGTGCATGCTGAGTCTTTCACAATGTTGCTTTGGGAATAGGTCCGATCACTGACACGCTGTCATTCCACACATTAATTCGCTGGCAGAAAATAAGGGGTGAGTGATGTGGGGTGAGACAGAAAGAGGAAGAGAGCAAGGGATGGTAAGAGAGAAAGCGAAGGAAAGGGAGGAAACTTCTTCAAAACTTTGCAAATGTGAACTTTTATTGCAAACTTTTCTCACCCTATTGCACAATCTGTGCAGGGGATTCCATCACTTTCTGTTGCAAATACCTGTCACCTCCCTTGTATCTATTCATCTAACTATACACACACACTCCTCTGAATGATGCCAGCACAAGGAGCTGTTTCCCATGGGGGGGTGAAGTTAGCATTCCTGTTTGAGGCTGGCAGAAAAGGAAGCTGCTTCTGGTGGGTCACCCAGAAAGAGAGAAAGAAAGGAGTGTTTAAAAAGCCTTATTGTGGTTGAAATGTGTCATTTTGTTTGTTATGAAAAATCCTTACGCATGTTAAGGACAAATAAAGGCACTAGTTTCCTATCGCTAAGTATTTTGTTTTTTAGCTTTGAATGTGGTGTTTGAGGTGACGAAAACAGGAGAAACCTGCCCTATAGAGAATCTCAACATGGGAAAACTATCATGTCCTCCAGCTGTAGGGTGGGGAGGCGTGAGAAATTAGGGGGGAGAGAAAGAGGGAAGGAAGGCAGCAGGGGAAAGAGATATGAAAACATGACATGCCTTAGGATTGGGCAGTGCAAAAACAATACACTCCTCTGGCTTTCCCTAACTCCCCTGTTCCCTCCTGCATCTTCTCCCGTCTCGACCTTGCCGTCTCTTCAGATCATGTTAAGGGCTCCCTGTCCCTCCCACAACTCGCTGGATGTTTGATCTTGAGGGAACAATTCACCTCAAGAGCAAAAGAGACAATGGCCTGCCTGCCTCCACCCCTGTCCATTCCTCTTCTCGACCCTGTGCGACATGGGAATGCCCCTCAACCAGGCTGAATCTGCTTTGAAGTGTTACTGGATGCTCTGGAAGCCACTGATACGCCTCTAAAACATGACCACATACCAGCCCGGGAGAAGACAAATGATGGACGTCAGACCCAAGAGTCTAATGCTGAAATGTCTGCCATGACACATGCTTTTCTTAGGCTGAATATTTTCCCACTGGAGGTAATGCATCTCACTTCAGTTACGGCGGGCCGTGACTGGCCCACAGCACACCTCTGAACAGAGTTGTTGCTGCATGTTATTGAGAGAAGAGGGCTTTGATACGGTGCTGAAAGAAGAATGTGTGGATAAAGATATTTTGCAACATGAGAAAGTATGCTGATGCAAGCCATTATTGCTTGGTTTAACTTGGCAGCGAATCCATGATCAGTGTCACTTGCAACACCAAAAGAACAAAAAAAAAAAAAAGAGAAAGATATCGAGATGACATCACACTTTGTATGGTCAACTTTTTGGTCCTTCTTTTCAATTAGACATCAGGCTTTATTAGGACAAACATCTGTTGATAATATGTATATATGTTAAATGTGTGTGACCCCGTTGTGTCCTACCTGTGGCACAAAGGGCAATGAAGGTCTGGACATGTTTGCGTATAAGTGCCAACTTTTCCTCAGGCAGCGGCAGCCTCCTCACAATGTGCTCGATGAAGTCGTTCGGCGTTACTGCTGCCAAGTTCCACTTCAATTTCCCCAACACCACCAGTTCCCATTCCTGGAGAGAGCAAGGCAGAGACCAAAAGACAGAAAGAGAGAGAGCGAGAGAAAGAGAACTGAGAATCAGACAGAATGTGAATGATAAAGTGACACAAGGTATGACCACATATTTATATACTGTACCAGTTTAGAGCTACACTGCACTTTACATACATAGGCTGTTACATTGCAGCCTAAAGTGAGGGGCACTGTCTCTGTAGGCCCCTGGCTCCCGTACGTTAGTGTGTGCGAGAAGGTTAAACATTGTTATTACGTTAGTCTCAGCTTGGACTGGCCTGGGACAGAGAAACACCAGCAGCGCCACCAACCCAGGTGACCTCACAACACTGTCTCCCTCCCTGTCTGTCTGGCATCTGGGGACTTTCCTAAAGAGGCCCACCAGAGGTTCTACTGTGTGTGTGTGTGTGAGAAAGCGAGAGAGATTGTAGAGTGAAAATGAATAGGAAGGCTGATCTTGTTGAGCAGGATCAGCAATAAATCTGTTTTATGTTAAAAAGTTAAAGAGTTTCATTATTTAATACTGTCTCATCATAAACCATCAAAACTCTTCATTGTGTGTTGCGGCAGGTAATGTGATTATTCTCTTTATTCCATTTTGTGTTTTTGCAGCCAGTCCTGTTAAAGCTCTTTGTTACTTATCAATGAATTCAACCTTTCAGCTCATGTCATACTTCCTATAAACATTGTTAAGTGCCAAATATAGCCAAAGACGTTATTTTAAATAATTCACAACATTTCTGCCTCACAGGAAACATAAACCTGAAGCGCTTTGAAGCTCGGAGCTTCACAAATCATTTAATGTGGATCTCTTGGCAAAATGATGACGCATGCTAGTTTAGAGGAGCGTTGTGCATGTGCGGGGGACACACTAGGTGTGGTGTTCTCTTCTCTTAGAGTGTATTGTTGCTTTCACTTCCTAGAGGAGGAGGTGATTAACGGAAGAGTTGGTGACTAATTTGGGAAAAAATTTTGTGGTTTGGTTCCGGACTGCAGCCTTGTGACTGGGACTACGGATGCTCTTCATTTTCCCTTTCAGGGAGAGACACCACATGGACTCATGTCATGGGACAATTCAACATGGCTGCCACCATCCCTGCTTACTAGCCTGCAATTTTCTAATCATAGTGACCTTTTTCAGCCTTGCAATGCTTTCTGATCTCCTTGACGGCAGGGACATGGATAGTGGATAGGAAAGGCCTTTTAAAAACAGGGGGTTTGTTTATACCCACAGTTAATCATGTGGGAGGAAATGAGAAAATAAAAGCACTTCTGATTTGAAGGTGAAAGGCGTCTTCCTCTGCTCGCTTGGAGATGTGTAACCAGTATCTCAAAGATCCAATTATTTGATCATATGCAAATAACAATGACCAGCAGAGGTTTTGTTGAATGCGTCTGCTCTAATGTTTGCAACATGGCTGCCTCCTGCTCTCAAAAAATCCTTTTTCCATCAGTGCCAGCGAGCAAGATTCAAGCTTACAATGAGTATGTCAAACCTTGCAACATAGGCTCTATGCTGACAGAGTGGCAGGCACCCACTTCCTTCTGCTACTTGCCTTCCTCTGGTCACACCTTCTTTGTAAAATTGCGGTTCTCTTTACAAGAAATTGTTACCAAAGACGAGGACAAAAAAACGATCACATGCCCTGAGCAGCTGATCTCTGTTTCCTGTATCTGTGTGTCAGCCAAAAATACTGCCTTATACAGAAACACTGAGAAAGAGGCCCCAGCAAACCAGTTCAAGGACTGAAGGCTTTGTCTTCAGACTGAGCATAAAGGTAGGATGGACTCTGGTTTTCTTGTAAAAATACAACATGACATATTGTGTTATTTGAGTCCACCACAGACTAACAGTGCACTTTTTTTTGCCTTTTAATGCACCTTCTATTTCCTTGTCAAGCCTGCAGCTGTAATACGCTGACCATTAAAACCCCATTGAAAGGCTGAGAAATTAAACGTGACACAATATTCCCAAGCAGAAATACATTCCAGAAAATAATCAGGAACCAACAAAACCAATAGCAGCTTGTCAGGAACTTGAATATACTGCAGCAATTAGCTCCGCGAGTACAGCCGCCAGTCAGGCAGCGAGGCAGCCCTACAACCATCAGCCACGTCTGAATCATAATATGTGGCCTCTTTCACAACATGGGTGGGATTGGTTGTTGTTTACTGAGGAATGTTTATGTAGCACCACAGAGCAGTGGGGAAACACTTATCTGATGCAAAACTGAGTTAATTAATTGGTTTGCGCTGGTGAACGCAGCTGGTAGTATCAGGCCAAAGAGTTCTTATCAAACACAGGACGGAGAGGGAAAACATTTGTACTCGAAATGACACATAAGGCACCCCTGCATCATCAGTTACATATGTCACTTTGACTGCAAGTGCTGAAAAATGTGCGAGGATCAAAAATAGTGCGGCATGGCATAATATCACAAATGGGTGCATCCACGGTTATTTTTGGATGGAAGCTAAACTGTAAAAGGCAAACTTGAATTTCTCTGTGTCTCTCCCTCTCTAGCTGACAGGAACAGAGTCAGAACTTTGGCTGGAGTTCAAGCTGACCTCGTTGCTCTGTGCAAATATCTGCCACTAGATGGCGATGGAGACCATTGCACAGACTGGATGGATACTGTAAAAAAGAAGCCCAGAGGGTCTTGTACAGTAAAGAGAACCCTTGTGGAACAATTCACTGTGAGGCTTTTTGTTTTTGCTTTTCGTGCACCTTTGATGATGGTGCAGTCCAAAGTGAAGAATGGAGTAGATTTTGAGTGAAATCACAGCAGCACCTTTCTGTTTAATGAGTGATATATTGGTCTGAATGATTAAAGAATGTATTGTAAGTCAATTAATGCTAAAATCAAACTCTGATTTCCAAAAGCAGACGTGAATGTGGAGAAAGAAATACACCATTAAGCTGTGTTTGGCTTGAACCAGCTGATGGTGACACCATGAATCCTCAAAAGTGCATTTTTGTGAAATGTGTTGAATCAACTGTTGCTTACCAGCAGCTCTTGTGGTCTGATGGAGTTATCTGTGTAGATGCAAAGCTTCTCTGCGGTTAATGGACGAGTCTCTTTCAATTTGGATGCAAGAAACATGCACACTGCTCCCAGCAGCTGCAGGTTACACTTTTTGGTGGGTACCACGGCTAAAAATCTGTCTAAGTAGTTCATGGCCAGGGGAAAAACTTCTTCCTCGCACTTCTGCTCCTCACACACCTGAATAAAGAGACAACAGACAATGCAACAACGTTGAGCATTTGGAATCAGTAACCCACCCTGACTTATTTTCCAGCACTTGAAATGTGTACAAAACTTTTATGAGATAACGAAACAAAAGTCTAATCACATAAAGAGCACATATAAATTCAGTGACACACATAGTTGGGGCCCGGCCAAGAATTTGCGCCCAGCCCTAATCGGTTGCGACATCATAAATTAATTCGAAATAGATTACTTTACTAAGATTGAAATACGTTTCAGACACATACTGTCAATAGAGTCGCATTCCTGCAGTTCATTCACTAAGAAATGAATTCAAGTCACAATCAACCGAGCCAAAAAAACACCCCGACAGCGCAGCACACGGAAACCGACTTTTTTTTCTTCATCCGTCATATTTTCATAAAATAATTAAAAATATAAATAAATTGTCTAGACCGATTATCTTCGCATCATAATGTACAGGAGAGTCTTCCACATCATACCCGACAATTCGTATCCAAATCCAAACACGATAAATATGAATAAAATGTCAAAATAAAAAGCAAGTAGCAAGAGGTTGGTCTGATGTGCGTCACCGCCGACCCGATATATTTATTTCAAAAATTAATTAAAAATCTCCAGTTGGTCGGACGCTGACAATATTTACATGAAAATAAAGCTCAAAGGCTCAAATTTGTTTACAGATGGACGATGACCGGAAATATTTTACCAAGTGTCAAAAATCGAACATAATTCCAGAGTGAGGCATTGCGACGGGGGCAAGACCAAAAGGACAGATAAGGCCCTCGCCCCTTCCGACATTTAAAACAGATACCTAAAATGTTTGCAACCCTTTTTGTCATCATTTCTATATTTAGCGGACACACAAGACCCTCTTCTGTCAATGCCGATGGGTTTTAAGCGCTGTTATTGCGTTTATGACACTGTAAAGTCCTCTTAAAAGCACAAGCGCTCCTGTAAAAACCAACATGGCGATAGCGCAGCACAGCCTTGCATTGGGGAGTGCATACGTGTGCATGGAAATATTCAGGCTATCTAAAATAATAACATTAAAGAATCAACGGGCAGCTTGTACGGACAACATATGAGGCATGGAAAAGAAATTCTCTGGTGTCACTGATATCACAGCTCGAAGTTTCATAAACACAGGCTTCATGAGCGGACTTTAAAAATGGTAAGAAATATTGCGGAAAACGACACATTTGGTTAATATGAGGAATAAGCAGTCGGAAATTAGAGCAATGGGTCTTGTCTACTGTCCAAATATTGCAAAGAGCGCTCAGCAAAGCAGTAATGAAACAAAATCAAGAGGCTTTAAAGTCGAGCACGGAAATAATAAGAGTTGTCAGCACTCGGTGTTTCGGTATACCTCCAACATCCAAGAAGCGACCATCCTCCTCATAAACGGCTGAATATCTTTCTGGACGCCTTTGAAATAGGAATATTGGGGTAGAAACCTCTCCTCTATGGTCAACAAGCTCTGCAGGACTCTGTCATCGCACAGGAGATTCGGATCGGGACGAGCTCGTATGGTGGTGTCCATTTCGAGGCAGAGCAGCTCCATGGTGCTGGTGCTTTCACTTAAGTCAAAAAGTAGGATTTCTCTCTCGGAAACGTAAAAGCGGTGTTGCAGAGCAAAAATGCAAAAGGATGGCAGGGAAAGTCTTTTAGAGGCATAAAAAGTGAGACTGCAGGGGCTCCGTAAGAGTAGTCCTGCCTCTCCTTGTTGAGAACTTTTTCCTCTCTCCCCACAGTGCGCCTCTACTTTCATCCGCCAGCTATATCAGGCGCATTTCAAGTCTGGCTTGCACTGACGCAATTCACTTCATTACCTTTGTATAGACCAGACGCAACATGCTGCACTCCCGTCCTCTCTTTCTTTCTAGCCTGGCATGCAAGACAACTTTCAGAAAACTTGTTTCATTTCACAATTTAGGAGGCTGACACTTTCTCAAAACGTGGTGCACAAACGTGCAGAGTAAATCCATTTAAACTCCAATTCAAGCTCATCTCTTTTTTTTGCATTTTCCGACTATTTTAGGCTGAAATAAACCAATTCTAGACATTCTTTGTGTATACTCAAGTATGTGACTGATTCATGTTTAATTAGAACATGGTGCCATTTTGTTAAAAAAAAAGGCTTTTCTGTGTTTTAACACATGCATATCTTCATTTTGGTGCTTGCTTGCCTTGTGATGGTGATTACACAGTAAGGAAACATCATGATATTGTCACTTGACATCATATAAATAAATGAATGGATGACTTGTTCATTGTTGCATTGTTTTTACGCACATTTCCAGCCTCAAAAGCCTCCAAGAAACCAGTTTTACTTGCTAAAGTTCAGCAAGTGCCCCCTTGTGAAAGTAATTTGAATATTAGTTTGGATTAAAAAGACTAATTGGTATTGCTTTCTTCTTAAACTAACTTGTCTGCCAGCTCTCTCAAACGGACTCAGTGAACCTCAGCGCAGAGCATGACGCATGTAGATACTGCATGTATGTGGCCATAAACACTGCATGCTAACTTAAAGCGGCGTGCGCGCGCACAGACACGCGCACAGACCAGAACCACCCACCCACCCACTCACTCTGACACACACACACACACACGCACACACACACACACGGACACACATGGTCCTGCGAACTTTTTTTATTGCAGCCACGAACAGCTTGTGGTTTTTGAGATAGCTTTCTAGGAAATTTGAAGCAGCGTTGAGTTTTTTTTTTTCTTTCCTTTTTTGCATAATCTCCTGTTAAAGATCACACAAAGATGAGAGTCTTTGCTCAACCCAAATAATATCAAGCAACTGAACAATTCCTGCTATAAATCACTTCTTTTTTTTTTTTTTTTTTTTTTTTGGGAGATCAGGCTTGTTTATAATAATTTACATGGAAAAACAAGCAGGTGGAAACGAAGCTGAGAGTGTAAGTCATTGAGCAGATAATTAAAAAAATGACTGCCAAATGATTTAGCCTCACATACAGTCACAAAGAGAATCTGCATGGGTAAATATGTTAATCCCCCTCCTATTCTTAGTCAACTTCAAAGACGGAGTCTTGAATGAAACGAGACTTCAGTGCGTCAGGGGAAGACTGGGGACTGTAAAGTCCTCAGAGTTTTAGAGCTGTTAATTTCCATCTGAAGCTTGTTGGCTATATAGCAATGCTTGTGAGAAAAGTGGGGGAAATGTCTCTTTAAAGTTTTTTTTTTCCAGTCTAAGTTGTTTCCTCCTCCCTGTGTCTATTTGCATAGCCAATAGTTCTCAACCGAGGCTGTGCGATTGTTACTGGGCAGACTTCTTCTATACCTCTCTCTCTCTCTCTCTCTCTCTCTCTCCTCCTTCCACTGCTGTGGTCATTTATCAGTCTCACCCTCTAAAGGATGTCGCTGCTGCTTGATCAGCCTGATCTGACACGCACGGCGTCTTGAGTAACATGAAGGTTTGAAGTTGAATGAACTCATGTTCGGACAGAAAAGTGGCGCAACAAGTACATTACATTAAAAAAAAAAAAAAAAAAAAAAAAAAAAAAAAAAAAAAAAAAAAAAAAAAGAGAGAAACTTTGCTGCAGTGACACATCAGTGCGCGCTGGAGAGTCGATGATATTTCTGTCTGTATCATGTAGGGCAGAATGAGATCTTCTCTTCTGATATCAACAAAATGAGTCAAGAAAATGAATAAAAATTCGAATTTATTCGGGGGAAATAAATCCACATTAAATCATCCCTGGTGACAGGTGCTTTCTTTTGGGAAAACAGAATTTATACACGTTATAAATATTTAAAATTGAAAGTTGTTGAGTTCTTTGAGGCACCAAAACTCTCTTAATGAGAACAAACCTTGAATAAGCATGTTACTACTTTGATGCAGAGTAGACTAAGATGAGAATAAATATTTTAGAATTTATAGAAACAAAGAGACGTGTTGATTTTTTTTTCTTCTTCTCATTTTTATTCATTTGGCTCCTTCATAGATGCCAAACTGATGGGGGAAAAGGCAGGTGCTCCAAATCCCCGGGCTCCCCACACACCTCCCTCCACATCCAGCTCCATCAGCTGCCTCCACCAGCTCTCCAGGATGCGCAATTACGCATCTCGGAGCCATTATCATCCAACATTTCACCACAGGCTGATGTCAATAATGCTCACCTGTGCTTTGTGAAGAGATGAATTTAAAGTCATAAAAACAAAAACACTGAGGATATGCAGCGTGCACACGTCCACATGGACGTATTCAATCATAAAATCGCGATTCCTTAAAAAAGGACAAACAGAACACGAGTGGGGATGAACTTTTTTAAAGTGATTTTTTCATTAGGTGAAACCTTAAAATAAGAATGATCATATAATAGAGATTTTTCCCTTAAAAACAGCGACAAAGTTCATTCCTCTTTATCAAACACTCAAATGAATAACTCGTTAAGACATACTTCTGCATTAACACACTTGTTCTTGTTTTTCTGCAGCTCCTGCAGCGGAACAGTGACGCCAGCGGCTCCTCATGAGAGAGCGGCGCATTTTGTCCCCGGAAGCATTCAATTACCATATCAGAATAAAATCGGAACACACCCCAAAGGTTAGACGCGTTAACAAGTAGTGATACATTCAGATGTATCCTGGGAGGGTTTCAGTCACAGAAACACTCAAGTTTGAAAAAAGGTTGGTGAAAAGTTGGCGCTGCACACTGCAAGAAATATCCGTCGGGTTCAAATATTTGATGGTTTCTGTTTATTAAAATCACATTTTCTTTAAGAAAAGTTTGCAAAAAAATGAACCAGAGCGCACAAAGCAAGTCCACTTTGTTTGCAGCCTATCAAACTGTGCTATTTTCAGGAAACCAGTGGATTTATCTGCCTTCTTTATGCTTTATTCCAGTGTCAGATTGCTCTAGAAAATACCCGAAATGAGTGCATTAAAAACAAGAAAAATTATCAACCCCTACTTGTGTATTTTTCAAGCTTTGGTTTGTTATTATAAACAAGTTTTAAAGAATGAAAGTCGGAGTCAGAATGGTCACTTCTTGCAGTGAGGATCGACTAGTGACTCATCATCAGCACCGCACCTTTCACGGTTTAAATCACCGTTACATCGACCAGCGACACCCCAGGGTGTCTGCCCATGATGACATTTTCTTTTTCTTCTTTTACCGACATCAACATGGGAATCATGATGCCGAGCAGAAAAGAAAAAAAAGTCCCACCCGAGACAAGAAAAGTGTCGGAGGGGAATTTGGCAGACTCCTATCACAGCAGAAACAGTTGTGAAATGACAGCATGGTCAGGTTTGAGTGTTTGTTTGGGAGCAAAACATACAGGGCGACAAACTACACAGCCATGCCTTTCAAATTCAGTGCGTAAGAGCTATTTTCTATGAATCTGTCAAGCACCTTACAGAGAGGACCTACTAAGTAATGTGAAACAGAAGGAAGGATCCTTTTTTAAAATCATTTTTATGAGTAAAATAACGCTCAAAAAGTGCATTTTTGTGTCATAATTCTACACACACTAAATGTAAAAAAATCTATATAATAACAACACTCATCATATCAGGTAGGTTTTCAGGTTTTCCAATTAGGGTGTCCATCAAAGCAAAAGTGAAAGTTAAAATGAACAAAAACCCTCTATGAAGGTTTTAAACAAAGCTTTTTTTTTTCAAATGGTGGATAAACTAGTTTAAATAGATTATAATCTCTTCAGGTATGTGAACAGAAAATACCTCAAACACTATCTACAAACACACACCTACATCAGCAGGTCAGCAGCTGTCACAGAGGAAACAGACCTCTAAAATGAAATAAAAAAATACAACAAAAACATTCATGGCATGTTCTTATAATATGACATGATCTAACACTTCATGCTACTTCTTTTAAGCATTCAAAGAAACAGAAATATTAAATAAATTTGATGTAACAAAGAAACTTTGCTGGATTTATGTGAAATTCCACCTGTGTCTATTCAGTTTGAATTATGTCTTAATTGTTTATATATCCATTTTAAATGGTTTATTTATATTATTCTCATTTTCTAATCACATTTTATCTTAAGAATAATTTTTTTGAGGTTTATCATAGATGTATTAACATTCCAACTATAATAGATTATTGTTGAATGGATGAAGAACTGACTTATTAGCTGAAATTAATTCAGAGACTTAATTATTTGCGAGCAAACAACATGAATGAAATGAAACATTTCAGTCTTAAAATTCAAATGAGTTCATTTTTGAATTTTCTGGATGGCAAATCTGCTTGATTTTTGTTTTGTTTAAATTCTATGAACATGAAAATGTATTAGTGTTGAATAAAAAAAAAATACAGGGAGTAATGTTTATGAATGTGGAAATCAGAGAAAGAGGAACAAAGTCAGGGCATTAATTGTTGAAATCTTTACTTCAAAAATACGTCTTTATATGTAGGATCAGAATAGAGGTACTCACTGTGACAAAAGGAAGCAATTTAACATGAAAACAGTTAATTCAAACAGCCAAACAGCAGGTGAGACGTCTACAACAGCGCTGACGTGTACACCCACCAGCCTCCTCCTCCCTCTCTGCTTAAACTATTTTTTGGGGAATTCATCTGCTAAAACCTGAGCACTTCCTGCTCAGGTGAATAAAAAGCAGGACACAGAGGAACATGGAGACACCCCTGAGCAGCAACACGCTCATGCTCAAACAACCATGGTTTCTCTAAGCAGCTTCATAATGAGCACTTTGACATGTAATAAAAATCAAAAAAGAGAAAAGAGTTTTCAGATGCTTCTGAACTGATCATGGGGAGGGACTGTGCGATGGCTACTAATGAATCATGATAGAATTCGCATGAAAACATCACTCCTACATGCAGATCATTTGTTTATCGTGCCCACATTTCCTCATTTTTGCAGTATTTTTCTGTGGTTGAGTAACTGCAGATGTGTGTGTGCCAAACAATAATACAGAGAAAACTTACTCATCCATGATAAAAAAAACACCAGACATCATGCAAAAATTCAGTGGAGAAACCTTTCTCCAACCGAACAGTTTGACACATAACAAACGGTAAATGCAAACACTTTGCGAGCGGTGTGTCTCAGAATACTTTGTTGCCTTCTGCTCCATCTCACTGATCTATGAAATACAAAACACTTGAGGCGTTTAAAACACAAAATCAGCAAGTGTTGCGCAAATTTTAAATTGGTTATAAACTGAGTATATGCTCTAGCCAACATGTATATGTCCATGCATCCTGTACGAATCTAAACTGAATGAAATGCTGCTTCACCAAGAAGATCAGTCTAAAAAAAGGTATTTCGTCATCATAGCCAGGATGGAAACAAGTCCATTTGTTCCAGACATAGAGTGTTACTGAAGAGGAAGTCACACAAACAACAAACAACAAACAAAAGCTCCTGAGGGAAGTTTCGGATCATGATTAAGTGGCAAACTTCAAATTTGCAGCTCACCTTGAGACAAATACCTGCCCAGCATTGAGCTGACATGATCAATGACACTTTCTCTAAATCAACATGAGGGAATCTTTACTTTTTACTTTTTGGGACCATTGCCACTGTTTTATGATGCGAGTGTTACCAGCAGTGTTGTGAAGCTTGTCCTTGACATATCCACTAACCCCCTGTGGGATTTCTCTGATTCCCCTCCATGACTGAGGTAGCTAAATGCAGCTGTGGCACTGAGCGCTCGCCCTGCAGGCTTCCTTCAAACTCCCTCAGAAATTCTTTACGCAAACACGTCCTCCCGAATTCTCGGAGACATGCCCTTATCTCATTAACTGGAAAAAAAACAAGGAGCAAAAAAAAAACGTAAAGAACAAAGTCTTAATTGTTGACGTCTTTGCACAAGACGTTGACTGCATTGATGCTGGGGGAGAGGTGGAAGCCCACCTTGCTGAAATACAGATATTTAACTCAGGTTCATACCTTTCAGAGCCTCTGATCAAAATGCATCTGCTCCATGTAGTCCAGGCATTACAGAGCGAGGATTACAAACTATATTTTGAATTCTTTGTGCAACATACCTCTATTGATCTTCACTACACAGCATGAAATTGACAGAAAACACATTGCAGGTAGTATAATGCCATTTTTGAATACTTGACACACTGTCAGAAGTGTTGCATTGTTGTTGGCTGGTGCATGGATGATTGGTCACCTCCAAAGTTTTGTGATTAGACACTCATCTCATGTGCTTTCTGTAAAGATCTATTTAACCCAATTAATATTTTTTTTACTTTTGGAGACAGAGATAAATTGAAAACAAACAAAGAAATAGTTTTTTTCTTTTTGGTCATTGCAGTTTCCTTCTCTTTCCCTGACTCTCTGTCAGCTTTCATGTTTGTTAACATGATGTAGTTTATTGAAGTTTGTGTCGGATAAAATATGAAAGAAAAACATCCAAACAATACTGTAGTATTGGTGTACTGTAGTACTCTTGGACTTTCCACTGGACTTAAACAAGGTGTGATTTCCGTTTTTTTAATGGACACTGGCATTACCTTTGCATTGGCAGAAACTTTGTTCAAACTAAATATTGGCTTGGCCATATTCACCATTTGTTTGTCTCTGTGACAATTTCCTCTTGCCTCTGTCTTTTTTCCCATATCATATCATATTATTTAAAAACTCAATAATTCACTCAGGATGTGTGATAGAGTGCGCTTCAATGTTTGGTGCTCTTCTTCTTCTTCTTTTTTACTGCTTCACATCATGATTTGTCTGTTCTGCCGCCTGGCGTTATGGAGATGACTGCACCATAAAAACCTATCTGTGGCCAGTGAGTGAACGGGGCAGAGGCATCTAACTGAAAAGTTAAGAGGAATGACGTCCGTTCCATTCTCCACGTCTGAGAATTTGTGACACTGTCATCAAACATGGCAAGTAACAGCAAATCAAATGAAATGAAACCACCATTGTCGGTCTCGCTACTATGTTACATTTCACCATGCTGCAGGTGCAACTGTCTGTGGGAAAACAGACTTGTATCATTTGTTGCACTTTGCTCTAGATTGCCACAACAAAAGATCCAAACATTTAACTATAGTAAAATGTTGGTCCTCGTGCCCTTGACAAAGTTGTCGTCCACCTTTTCATGCGCACGATCAACGGTTCAGGTGGAGATGCAAAGTAAAAAGCACCATTAATTACTAAAAGCAGCCTTGTGTTACGTCTCAATCCATCACAGATGATGGTGACAGCTTGTTGAGGGACAGATGAGCCTCTCCACAGACTGAAGGTGCGTCACTGGAACAATAAGGTCTGGCAGCTCTGGCTGAACCTTCAGTTAACACAAGAAACAAGCCGTCTGGTATTCATTTACCTTTCTTCTACCCCTCCACCCAGTTCCTCCATCATTGGCTTCCTCCCTGCTTCCATCCCTCCCCTCTTTCACATGCTTGACCCTGTCTTTTGAACTTCACCAACAACCTTTCATGCGGCCATCAAATCTGGGGCCAAATGAGCCAGACCGACTGCTAAATAATGTCAATATTTCCCTGCCCTAATAGATGATAAACTCTTTTTCCTGTTTCTCCAAATAACAACACCAGTGAAGGCTGCCTCACTCCACACAGAGCAGTGCAGACTGTCTCAGCTGCTGCTGCTGTCTCTTCCCCTCCAGCTCCTCCAGGATTTTCCCATGTTCATATCGCTAGCCCTTGACTTTGTCACTCATGCAACAGCTGCTTGCTGATACCACACCACAGTTCCAGCCTATTGCTCTCCCTTCTTTCACTACCCACACCAAGAACAAAGGAATTGTTAATCCAGAGGAGTCCTTGGTGCAGTATGCAAGGACTTCTTGGGAGAAGTTGTGTACATCAACACAATAACTACTTTTTTTGCACAAAAACAACTCTCCAGATTGCAAAATTGTGTCTCTTGGTGCTTTGGGAGGATCAACATCCTAAGGACTCCCACCTGGAATCACAATAAGCTCAGACTAAAACACATGGAACTTGAGGTCAAACAGATCTCATGGCTGGGTTAAAAAAAATAAAAATAAAATAAAATTACATTTGACGTTTGAAAAATGGCACCAATCAGAAAATCAGCTCATCACATATCACTTATTAAAACCTGTTATTATAGCTACTCAAAGGGATACAGGATAATATGGGAAACATAGTTGGATGGTGCTCTGCATGTAGAGTGAAAAACTCTATATAGCTCTATAAGCTGAGCCATTCATACAAATCTAGTTTAATCTATGACTCATATACCGCTCCCAATATTGAACAAAAGAAACGCTGCCTATTGACATTGAGTCTGTCAAACAGATGGAGAGGTATGCAAACATAAAGAAAGATAATCATGCAGTTCCTAAAATAACCCAAGTCATTAAAAATAAACCCAAACATCAAAACACAGTGAACACCTGAGCATAAACCCGCCGTCACATGCACACATGCATGCACTAAGTGGTGCTACTGTTGCCCTTATTTCCATATCTCTCCTGCAGATGGTAACAGATGGTACATAGGATGTTAAAGCATACAGAGAAGAGATGAGAACAAGATTACTTCAACAATTATAGAGGGGTTTCCCTCCTGTAGCAACTGCATCAGGTGCTCACCTATCTGCTGTCGCTAATAATAAACATCGAGTGCCTAGGGGTGAAAAGCTTAATAAAGAAATCATGTGTCGGAAAGAGAAGATGAGATGCAGGTGTAGCGACAGAAAGCAGAAACACCTCATCAGAAAAAAAAGCAGAAAAAAAGGACATATTAAAATAGACAAGCAAAGAAAACACATGCAAGCCCACACACCCACAATCTGATCCTCTTAGTGATCAGTGATGGAGATAAATGAGGAGGGGGGGGCCCACCACCATAGTGGCTCCTCTGGCAGACGTGTAGCTTCATTACAGCACCCTACATGAATGTGCGCCATCCTCCCCACCACTCTGGATCATGCTCCAATAATCTGATCCTTTTGGGAAACTGAGGTGTTGGACTGTAATTTATAGGCTGTATCTTTCAAGTCTTTCCCTTGGCTCCGCTGGTGGCGTCAGCCACTGAGCCACTGTGTGTGTTTAACGGCTACATGTGTTGCTCCCTATCTCGCTCTCTGAGTGGCACAAAGGTAAAAGGAAGCTTAACAGCCTGGGAAAAAGTTGAACAGTGTGAAATTACCTTGATCCAAAGATTCCTGCCACATACCAGCCCAATGAACCCATAACAGAGCAGGCACTCAGTCAGAGAGCCCTGCCTGCAGGGAACAGCTGAGACATTACAGGGAGAGAGAGAGAGAGAGAGGGAGACAGAGAGAGAGAGAGAGAGAGTGGTGGGGGAGGCAGGGAGAGGGAGGGTATAGGGAGGTGAAAGAAAGAAAGATAAATGGGAGCAGGAAAGAGGCCCACCTCCAGTAATCTGCAGTCTACAGTCAATGGTAGGGGTCAGAGTATCTAATGTACATCCTATGATAATGCTGGACAACTGGTAGGTGGGGTACCACTGACTTGGTTAAGTCAGATTTCGCACTCAGAGGCCCTTTTGGGGAGTTGTAGGAGGAGCAGGGCAGTGACAAAGTATTGTGGAAAAATCAGATAACAATACATAGAAATGGTTCTTTATGTTGCAAATGAGATTTCAATGAGTCACTCTTATTAAGCAATATTTATCCAACTACTCTGGAACAAATATTGAGGAAGTAGAAACTGAAATCATCATTTTGCAAATTTTAACGGCTTTTATTCAAACAAAACAACAAAAAAAAAACATTCTGCAGATAAACAGAGCTTTGTGGTGTGAAAGCATTTAAACAACTTTATTTAGAAGCTTGTTGACCTACTTGCCTTGGCCAAAGAGCCATGCTTTGATGGCCTGGTGAAAGCATGTGAGCCAAAATGTGATGGTAAATCATCTACAGTAAACAGATGATTTGAATGAAGTCTCACTTCACAAAGCTGAACCTTGTTGTGTAAAGAATGACTCTTACTTTGAATGTTATTTACTGCTATTTCAAAATAGTCACTTTAATCTCTTTCACCAATGAGCAAATTTGGGATTTTTAACCAGTTTAAGCAGCATTTTTTAAAAACATATTCAGTGTAACTCTGATTGTCATATATATATCAATAATATAATTCAATGTGGTTGGCTGCAGTAGTACAAAAATGTAATCAATCAACCTTATTGGCTATTTAGAATAATGTTGCAACAATTACACAATTATTAGATCGTTTTGTGGTTCATGAATGATAAGTTGCCAACATTAAATAACAAAATAAAATCTACAAACTAAACTGTATAAAATCATCAAGTAAAATAAATAAAGTGATATATCCAAAACAAGTGTTTAACAGTTCTTTTTATCTATTAGTCAATTTGATCATACTTGTTTGAGAATAACACATTTAGGCATAATCTAAGAATTAGACAAACATAAAATAAATCGCAGAAATTATTTTTGATCATTTTCATTCACTTTTCAGTGAATTTATTGACAGATTAATCAGTCATTATTTCATAACATTTAAATAAAAGTGTAATTCATTCATTTGTGATGATGATTTGTGATGATTTACGAAAACATGGAACCACTGATGGACACTGATGCCAGCCAATTAGCCAAATAAAACCAAGAAAACGAAATAAAATAATAATGTGAATGACAGCAGAGAGATGATAGTGGTGTTATTGTCACCTCAGACACAACAATGGAGGGATACTGTTTGTGTTGGCAGTGGACCCAAACACCGCCGTCTGCTTGCCAGCATTTCAGTCACTCTCTTTACATTTTTACATTTGATGCCATCCAAATAAAGCTAATCACATGCTCTCTGACACATATGAGAATGAAAAGAAAAAAGTTCCATGATTTCTAAAGGAAATCCCCGCTTTAAATCTTTATTGCAGTTGACTAGAGACCACTGGAGTAGAGAAGATTAAACAAAGTTGAGATAACGAGAAGAAGCTAAACTCAGGAAGAACTGATAAATACTAAATACTTTCTTTAGTCATACATCGATAAACAGTTTCGACAGCTATTTAAACCTTCTGATTTATCTATTGAAATATTTAATTTTTCCTGTTTTTTCCTACATCCTTTACAACTGGACTCCACTGGAGATGAACTACTGTAATTTGACACAGTTGCATTGACTAATCAAAACAGTGATGACAGCTGAAGGAGGTGAACCTGTATCAGGGTAATTCTAAAACAACCAGTTCCTGTGTTTGTTGGTTGCACCTGTTTGTTGTGTGCCAGCTTCTGATGAGGTTTTTTTTTTTCCCTTATCGGAGTATCTGCAGTGCCTCTGCAGACAAGTTCTCTCTGGGTTTCAACGTGTGACAATTTTGTTTGTACCCAATTAGAGAAACCTGCTACAAATGTCTACCGGGGGTATTGATTTTGACAGTGCCGGATATGAGCAGGGTGCACTTTGTGCCATTTTAGAGCAGTATAACCTGAGTGCTGATGGGGAGTGTGTCACCAGGTTAATCAGGTGCATTGTTTTTTTCTTCTGCAGAACTGAAAGGCACAATCAAATTGCCTTTTGGCTGCTGTTTTATGTGCAAACACAAACATAAGCATGCCTGCATGCAAGGGGAACCGACTCTCTGCGTTCCACACGCACCGTGCCAAATAATTATTGACTCATGTTTTTATAGCACTTCATCAGTTATGCATCACCTGCAGCCTTCTGTTCGCCACAATGATGATACGGTACCTTGAAAAAGTTTTTATCTATGAGTGCAAATACTTTAATATACTGGTTTGTTCAGCTGAAGTGTCCCAGGAAAAGAAGAAGACTGACATCATCTCTAAAAATAAAACTAACCAAACATGCTTTCAAAAACAATGTAGATATTGTTTGTGTTCCAGCTAACTGAATTAGTTTCAGTCAAGACATTTCTCAAAATTCAATTCTGCCTCCAACAACCCTGTATCCAGAAAGTGAAGTCTTTCTTCTCTTTCATCTCTACTTAGTGATCTATAAGCGTCTGGATATCCCCAAACCTTGTTCTCCTCCCTTCGACTAAGAGAAACACAGACCTTGCTTTCACCAATAATTAAACCTTGTTGATTTGATAGTTCCACTGACTACTTCATGGTGTTTTTTTTTTCTGTTTTTCCTACTTTCTCTGTGTCTGGAGTTGAAGGTATGCTGCAGATCTTTCACTGTAAACAAACACTGCTTTGTTTACATTCAATCTTTCCCACCAAAATGCATTGTGTGTATCATTAAGGGCTAACAAACATGTTGAATGCATTTCCTACCTCATAAGACATTTGCAAAGCCAGTTTTTGTATGTTATGAAAATCCAAACTCATGCAGTCTTCTTCTTTTCCTCTTTTACTAGCACGGTGTTATACACGTGTGGTGCATTTCTGCAAATGGCATTTACACTGTCTCACCAGTTGACATAAAGTTGTAATGGCACCAGTAGTTAAAGGTATTGCTCTCTTCAGGTTACACTGCACGGCAAGTTAGAAGTGATAACTAAGCTTAGGATTTCTATGCACATTCAAGTGGAAACAATATTCTTATTGTTTTTTATATATATATATATATATATATATATAATATATATATATAATAATATATATATATATATAATATATATATATATTATATATATATATATATATATAATTGTATCATGCTTTGGTTTTATTATGGACTGTCATGCCAGCCAGTGATGAACATTGCTCAAAGTTATTCAATATACTTGTTAACGTGTCTTTGCTAGGTGTCTTGGCGGTGATAAACTGTAATATTGAAAAGAAAATGCCCTTTTTATTCAAAACAACAAAAATATGAACTTAAATAAAATATAATTTGTGGAATCTTAGAGGGGGATTTGCTTAATTTTAGCTTTAATTTCCTCTTTTTGTTTGCCTTCAAACATTGTGTCCATCACTTCAGTCATGGATTCTCGTATTATTTCTGCATCTGAGAATCTCTTCTTGTGTTTACCCAAAATAAATGCCACTCTAAGTGAGCACTCTGTTGCTTTTTGTTGTTGTGTCATAGATGTGACAAGAATCCTGGTTGCAGCTCGATATAAAGATTTCAGTGCACTCATTTTTGTTTAAATTTGGAGGAAATGTCTCTTCAAAATTCCTATGCTTTGTCTCATAATGCCCTTTCAAATTGGAAATCTTCCTCACAGCTATAGTCTCTTGGCATATTAAGCACATGGGTCTTGTGCTGGTTGGAGGGAGGAATGAATCCAGATTTTTCAGTCCATTCTTCCATTCTGTGAATTGCCGATTTCTACTGTCCACCTTTCTTTTAGCAGAGAACTTGGATCCCATTTTCATGCAATCTTTTTTTCTTGTGCAATCTAGGCTCCTACAGCCGGCAAAGTGTCAATATGCTAACCGATCCAAAAACGAAAGTGAAAGTTAAAAATTGCGCTTGCAGTGCGACCCAGTAACAGGCTGTCTGTATATCAAGACTAGTCCTGATATACACGTGCTGACCCAACCAAAACCCAGAGTAAAGGAATAACAGTTCGGGGCCACAAATAGGTTGCTGGTGGGCCAGATGCAACACAGGGGCCGCCTATTGAGTACCGCTGGTCTAGATCTTTATACCTTTTAACATTCCAGGTCCTTGCCATATTGAAATACAATTATGTTCTGTGTGATCATCTGTGTGAAACTAATATACTGATATTTTCTGGATATGCATTCTTTCCAGAGTTCTTCAAAAGTCCAAATGAACTCACAAAAACTTTCAGAATCTGATACTGAAATCTGAAATCTATGTTAAAAAACAAAAGAACCGATTTGAAAAAGAGCCTGGAGCAGTTTGCCCTGATCCAAATAGACCAAAAGATAATTAGACCTGATGAAAAAAGCCTCTCCCTGCATCAGTTGTTTCAACAAATTCCCAAACACGACATGTGTTTACGTTCAAGAGACAAAGACCTCTTGTTGGAATTATGACTGTTGTCAGTCAGGAGCAAAAAGAGGAAGTAGGGTGACATTGCTACAGAGCTACGAGTGTTTGGATGGGTCAATAAAACGACTGTGGAGGCTAGGGAGATTGTTGTTTTTTCTTGTTTCCTACTGACAGTTAATGTTGGTTTCTTGACCATGACCATGATCATTAACCGGGCTGTTTTATGCCTTAACCTAATCAAACTTTAACCACAGCAGTATCAGGTTAGAAAAGGGTTTTATTTTCTCAACAGTGATTTATAACATTTTTTTAAAAGACACTGAGATGATGTCACCTTACTAATTGAGGGATAGGAGTAGCAATACCTGTCATTTTTACTTCACAGTCAAGAAACACATTGTTCTCCGACAATGATTATGATACCACATGAGATCAGAGCTGACAGCAGGTCTATTCAGGTATGAGGCAGATTGGGAGCCATACAACAGGACCGTACACAACAAATTGCACAGCGACTGAATGGTTGGCGACTCAGGTCGCAGGTCAGTTCTTGGTCACTGGTCACTAGTCACTGGTACTGGTGAAATTGAGTAATGCAAATCCTCAGTACTTGATTGATCCAGATTTTCTTCCTAAGAAGCTGGGAAGACATTGACTAAATGACTAAACTCTTGGTCATTCTCCATCGGCACGAAAGGCTGCAGACTCATTCATGTTCCATTACCTCTGGAATGTGGAATAAGGGAGCAGCCACACATCACACGCTGGTATTCACCTTTCAATCACCCCCCTCCCCTCCTCCAGCCCCTCACCCCTGTAATCATGTTAGCTCATACATAATCGCATTTCAATTACTGACAGGAGTGTGACCCTTGCCTCCCAACATGCCTAATCTAATACATGTGTTTCCTAAAAGACAGAGGGATGCCTTGTTTTGGTAGAAGGAGAAGAAAAAAAAGAAGCATGCATCAACATGCTGTGTCATGCTGAAGCTATAAAAAGGGAGGCAGTTTTCTTCTGATTCTGAGTCAGCAGCTATTTTTAGCAAGATGTATACTGTACATGGCGTCTGGAAGTGATGTAAACACCTTTCTGGGTTTGTGTTGGAGAGGAGAGAAAAAAAAAGAAAAGGTTAGGGAGAGAAAGGAGGATACAACAGGGGATGTGTGCAGCACGAATGCAAAGCTAACAATCGCACAGAGTGACTGTGTGTGTGTGTGTGTGTGTGTCTCTATCAGCCTCTCAGTCTGCATTTGTCTGGGGTCCTCTGAACTCCAGGCCTTTCTGCAATCCCACCATTCAGGAGAGTGGAGAGAAAACACCAAAGATACCCTCAGACATAAATCTACCTCTCCCCCCACTCTGTCTGTCCCACTGGGTAAGGTAATTCTTTCCGCCAAGACTTTTTCATCTCTTCTCCGTCTATCTCTTCTCCTCTTCTTTTCCTTCTCTCTCTCCCTCTCTGTCCGCCTGGTCTTTCACTCTGCGATTCCCACTCTGTCACTCTATGTCTGTGTGCTTAGCGGCCTTGTGTCATTATTATGGGCCAATTTGTGTCAATGCTAACATCCCATTCATCATGGGGGGAATGGTTTCCGCCAGGGCTCGGGGGGCTCACATACCTCACCTCTCACATTTTCACCATGGTGGCATCCGCTCCACTATGGGGTCGGAGGTCAGAGTTCCAGACCTCCTGAGTGATCACTGACTTCTCTGCAAACCCCCCTTCCTTGCTCTCCCAGCCACCCCCCACTCACCCTCCATTTCTGCTCCCAGCCCAGCCAGCTACATTTCCAGGTCCTCCCTCCTCCTTCACTAAATTGCTATTGTTTTTTACTCTTGCCCTCCTGCAGAGATTCTCCCAAATCACCACTTAATTTCTGTCCTAAAGGTCCAGTCTGTAAGACTTTGGCAGAAATTGAATATAATATGCATTACTATGTTTTCATCTCTGTATAATCACCTGTAAATAAGAATCAAAATGTTTTTGTTACCTTAGAATGAGCCTTTTATATCTGCAGATGCTGTTAGTCCACCTTGTTGAACTTAACTCTCAAGTAGGTCAGAACAGACAAATACTGGCTCTACCCTGGGCCTTTCACACTTTTCTTACTAATTTCTCCTTCACGCTAGGAAAAACAGAGTGAGGCAAGGGGGTTGCAATCAGCAGCTACACACTGATCCTTTAAATCTCTTTCCTTTCTCAATTCTTGCCTCATTTCTTCTTTCCTTTTTTCTCACCTCACAGGGAGTGTGTCACTTAAAAGCCATCGAGTTTGATCAATTGTAACTTGTCCCATTAGCCTGATGTTTCTACAGAGAGGGCTGCACCAAGCTCCATACATTATGTTCCTTTTCCCAAGCCTTATCCCAACCCCCCACCAACCTCCCCCCTCCCCATCGCATCAATGGCTGACAGCCCTTACTCTCACTAAAACCCCTGCATGCGGGTCGATGGTTTATTTCTTATGAATGAAGGGCCCAAACGAAAGTGCATTCCTGTCTCAGTTCTGAGAGGAAGCAGCTGGCTGTTTGGTGAGTTCATGTCAGATGTCGGTGTTTTACATCCATGTACTACACAGGAGAATAAGATTAAGCGTACGATTGAGAGTCGAGAGGAGAAGGAAGAAAAACACGAACAAGAAGAACGTCAACAACAAAAAATGGGGCCCAGGAGGATAATGTGCAGAGAATTGCTGTGGAAATGCTGCCACATCACCTGAGGTTGCTTCCCCTGTGAACTGTAGACCGGGACAAAGGAGGAATTGAAGCTGATGTCAGGGTGAAAGGTCAGAACCCAGAGCTAATATCTGGTGTGATGGTTTAGACTTCTTTATCTCAAACAAGTTTCACATGTCTGTGTCAAAGCTTCTCATGGACAATCTCATTTCGTGTTTAGAGCGTGGCAAACAAATTAAGATGTGAGCAGTTTACCCTCTCAATTACATGATGCAGAGAGCAAAGATTTCAGAAAAGGTCTGAGAGTGAGACCTTTCCTGCTATAGCCTGCAAATAAGCAGCTGAGCTGAAAGGATCCTTGTTGTTGTGAAGTTTCCCTTGCTTGTTTAGAAATGGTATTTGCTGTAAATCTGTGCAGTGAGAGCTTGGCTCCGGTGTGTCGCAAGCTGCCAGACAGAGGCAGGCATGGGGAAGGAAGGCATGTGGGGCACGCAAGTCCGTCTCCATTTCTCTCTCTGCCAGCTCCTAATTATGCTCAATTACACCTTTAACACAAGTGGGCCGCTGTGGACATTTCTCAGGGTGTGAGGTCAAGCATTTCCTGTGTCTGTGAATGACCCAACGTCAGGGGAATTGTCTTGCATAGGCCTCCCTCTCTCCCTCCCTCCATCATTCACTCTCTCCGTCTTTTTGTCCCCTCCTCCACTAAGCCCCCATCCCAGACCTTCACCATTCAAAGAGTCAGATAGTTGGGGCTTAACCTCTGCGACTTTCTAGGGCTCTCTTCTCTCAAACACAAACAAACAGGAAAAGACATGCACACCCTGACTACCTCACATACACACATGCACGAATGTGCATGCACACGCATGCATGCAAATAGCATGCAAAGCATCTTGAAACGTAAGATAAACTGCAAGAAAACAAAACCGAAAGCCAAAATCCATCTGATTTGTTATACATTTCTGGCGATCGCACCACATTTTAGGCATGAGCCCTGCATCCAGTTTGACACTCATCCGTCTCAAGTTAGAGACAGATTTTTTATTTTCTGATGGTCCACTTCATTTTTTTATCCTTCCATTGTAAACAAAACACCTTAAGGTGGCTTTCAGTTTGGGCCTGAATGTTAATTACAGATCTGATCTAATCTTATCTAATCTAATTGAGTGTGTTTGAGTGCGTCAACATGTGTGAGTCACAGCTTCAAAAGGAATAGCAAACCACCTTACAATGGTAGTGTACCAACAGGTTGGGTTCCCACACCCAGCAGGAAAATAAATACTCCATAATCACCGCCTATCAAAACAGGCAACGAACGCAGGGTAAACCGAAAATGGCGCATTCCATGGAAAATCCATAGCGAGCAAGTACATGCTCGCTCCTCCGCGCTGACATTTCAGAGGCACAAGGGAGAGATTAGAGGCACATATGGGAGGGCCACAGAACCAGGATGAAAGATGGTTGAGGGAGATGGGGGTTAGGCCCCCTATTTTTATAAGATGAATTGGTGGTTGAAGTGACACCACAATGATTGAACTGACTGAAGGTAAAATCTGCAAATGACTCAAGTGTGCAGACTGGACCTGGGTGGATGATTTATTTAACATAAAAGGTTTGGAATCTGCACAAGGCGCTGGCAAATCAAGTGTATGTAGGAGGTGACAGTTTTGTAACATGTATCATATCACGGTTTTGTGACATTTTTGAGCTCAGTGGCCAAGCTGTCTCTGCAGGAGAAAAGACACAATAGGTAACCAACCCACATTCACAATCCGAAAAAGAGAGCGGGAGTAAAGAAATTGTTTTTTCGTGAATGAAAAACCTCACTGGCAAGAGGATGTATGTTTTGAACATCTTTGAAACCAGCCATTTGCCCACCCACCACCCAATCCTGCAAGCCACCACGCAGTGGATACAGTTACTGCAATGACCTAGCATTTCACTCTGCCAAGAAGACAGGAGTGGAAACAAATATGAGAAAAAAAAAGTCCTCAGAGAAAAAGGGAAGGATTTTTTTTCTTAAATGCTGAGTAGAGGAGTTTGGTTATTATTGGAGGTGGGGAAAAATGAAAGAGGTCATTCATGACAAAGAGCCAAGATATGAGGAAACCACACTTGTGTCTGAAACAGGCAGTGTGGAGGCTGAGCCAAGACTTAGTCTCAGCTGTTGTTCCAAGCCACACATTTATCACACAGGCACTTCCCCAGCAAGAAAAGACCCTCACAGGCAGCCATGGAGGGGGGCAGACTTGCTCAAGTGACTAGATGACCCTGAATACCAGAGAGTGGCAGGTCTGTGGGATGAAAGGAGACCTTGTCTTGGCCTCTGTCTGTCGATGTGACTTTAAGTGCTGTCCCACGTTAAGGTAGAGTCAGCCTTTAGAGAGAGACAAACTACCTAGCAAATATTTGTGTGCTGGATCCACATTGTGGACCATATGAAGAAGAGGAAAACTGAACTCTGTGGAATATGGCCTAAAGCTATTAAACACACTGCGTTCTCCTCCTTCACATTCTTCACCTTGGAAAAAATGAACAGGATAGAGAAGGTGGAAGGAGTGGGTGAGAGAGAGAGGGAGAGAGAGAGAGAGAGAGAGAGAGCGGAGTCCAACCTCCTCTATACTAAAGAGCATTGTATGTAGCACTTCAGTGGGCTAACGATTATAGGAAAGCTTTTCCAGGTTTTGGCCATCTGTCACTTTTATGAACAGCGCGGTAGGAAATTGGGTCTTTGGGTTGTTTGGCCTGGGAATAATGAGCCACTGAAAATGATTGTTATAGATGACCTCTCGGCACTGTTCTCATATGGAGCCAATCGAGACGCAGCTCCAGAGGCCTCCTAACAATCAGGGATAAATCAATTGGATGTTACGGGTCAGGGGTACGGGTGCTGCAGGAGGTAGGCCTGGGAACAAGGTAACAGCGTTCTTTCTGCATGGAGGAGGGCTCAACTACTGAGTGTTTGTGAAAGAAAAAAGAAGACCTTGTTCCAATCAGAGTATCATCAAAATGTGTTAAATGCTGTACCTGAAATCTTGAGAGGTGCCACATAAAAAGATTAAAGAGCGATTTTGGGTGTTCCTCCTGCAATTAAGAGAAGGGGAAGAAGGCACTTTAATGTAGAGTGAAATTAAGAAAAAGGTGAATAAAAATGGACTATGGGGACAAAAGGAAGAGAGAGTGCAAGATGAATGATACAGGATGAGAGGGGGATGTGAAAGGAAAGAAGAGAGAGGTGTGTATTCCAGAAAGCCTATCAGTCGTAACGCCAAGCCCTCTTCGGATGCCCCTCAGACAAAACAGACAAAACACCCGATAAGGTGGATTGTGAGAGACATTCCTCAGCTGAATGTGTGTATGCCGATGAGGGCACGTTGTGTGGTCAACAGTGTTCACACAACTGATATCAAAAATCCAAGTCCACAGAGGGTTTGTGGAAAAATGTCACACAGGTAGGAAATAATATTGAGTCTCCTTCTGTGATTACTGGAGATGGTATGACTTTTATACTGTGGCATTGAAAAATGTGAAAAATTAGTGATTATAGGGGAGTCTTTTGATTTGTTTGATTTTTTATCATTCCTGAGTTAAAGCAGACTTTAACACACTACTTAGTAATGTCTTACAGTAATGTGATTACTTTTTTTAGTAATAAGAATTGTAAGGGAGTACTTTATTGTAAGGACGGGACTTGTGGAGTGCTGTGTGCAGCGGCTGGAAATGATATCAAGCAAACACTTTCAAACCATAGTCCGTCTGCTTGTTAACTGTAAATGTCTTGTTTTATATTTCTAAATGTGTTCAATACAGAATATTAGACATGTGGGTATGGAGACTTTGAAGCCTTTTAAAGACAGCTTTGATGAAGAATTTCTTTTGCTCATGAGTAATTAGTAAATTAATGTAATCCACCTATTTGTTTTGCCTTGAAATTTCTACTTGGCCCATACTTCTACTTCTACATATCGCTGAATGGGTTAGTATTATGTGTGGAAATCAAGTGCAGTGTATTTTACTTTTTATCTTATTTTACATTTTGTGCTTCCACTGTGGGAAATTCTGATAAAATCACTGGATCTACTTGTTTGAAACATTTCCTATCAGAGCAGCCCTTTAACTTTCAACTCTGCAAACAGATAATACAACTGTTGAAGTATACGATCACCCAGAGGCGTGTTTGAACCAGGAAGACGATTGCAGCCCGTCCTCCTTCAGTTTCCAGCAAACATCTGGTTTGTCCAGTTTCTTGGGTCATTTTAAGGTGGTTGAAACCTCCTCAGCAGTATTCAACTGTCAATTAACTTCCAAACAGTTTGTTCCCCTGGGCTTTTCGCATGCAAGTTGAAAATGCCAGTATATCCCCAGGTAATGCAAATGCCGAGGGAAATACCTGTATGGGTGTTTCATGTTTCAGCAGCCCCTTGTAAGGACAGTAAAGGCATCATTATTTCCATGTCTCTTACTGTCTCTCCTGCCACCTGTACAAGATGAATCTTATCTCCTATCTCATCTTGCTTTTATGCTGTAGGCTACCATAACTCCCTACAACCTCTGGTGGAATTGTACCTCTTGCGCTACTGTAATGAAATGTCATGTTGAATAAATTAAGAGACCATGTTTGGTTTGGCTCCAATAACACCATACTGGAATTAGTGCAACTGATGTAAAGAAGGATGTATATGAGGCAAATAGATATCTGGGAAAATTATTTTCCTTCTTTACATCCTGTTCTCCAGGACAGCAGCCTTGAGGAACCTTCCTTTCGGTTTCCGTCCCCACAGGAGGCATTTTGCAAGCACACACTCTACACATAGCTCATATTAGACAAAGGGAAGTATCTTGGTTGGACATATACATGTGTTGTATGTGTGAGAGATTAAAAAGAGACAATATATTTGTGTGCAATACCTGTAGTGACTATGAAACCCCAAAATAGACAGACGACTCAACCACTGAATGCCTTTGCTCAATGCCTACTGGAAAGGCCCTAGCCTGCTTCAACAGCAGGGATGTAGGTAACAGAAATGAATTAAAAATAAATTACATATCAACCAGAAGATGTTTAAAAAATATGTCTTGAGAATAAAAAAAAAATCTCTCAGGCAATTTAGTCCAAAAGGCTTTGTTGGTATGAAGTATATCAAATTCCCCTCTCTCATTTTCTCCCTGTAGTTTGAGTTATGAGGTGCCACAATCACTTGCTGCATGCAGACAGCTGCCCTGGCATACTGTAGCAAGAGAACAGTGTATGTGTAAGTGAAGGCTGCAGGACCTGCTGGAAGGAGATGGGATCACTGGCCACGATGACGACAGGGGTTCAGTATTAATAACACAATATGAATATGTTAAACAAAGAGATCACAGCGTGAAAAAAAAACACACTTATTGTATAGATGCATGCACACACTGTTCTTCTGTACAATTTGACCATGAAAGACATAGATTAGAGGCCACTGTATGCCTGTGCCTGTCAACAGTCCATTGTATTTGGTTTTTTAGAAAGAGCCCATATGTTCAGCTCTTGTTCCCACTGTCATTCTGATAGACCCTGTTATAACAGAGCCTAATGAGAAGCATCATGACAATACAGAGAAGGGTTTTAGTGCATCTGTGGACTATAAAGTGTATGTTTATGAACAGGAAAGCAGGACCAACATGTTCCACTGCAAACAACAGTGCCATATAAAATGACTTAAAAACAATAACAGATGCACAATCTGTTAGTTAGCGGGAGATTATAGATGTTGTTTTTCAATATATATGAGAACACACACACATGCCAACTGCTAGAGACACACAGAATAAAGGGCTAAACATGTTCCCTGTGCCAAACTGTGTGCCATCTCTTCAGGTGACAACAAGTAATTTGTTTGTACTTGCAGCTTGCAGAGATGTCATTGCTCTCCGACACTGTAGTGAGTGTTGTGGACAAAGTGAAAACAGAGGAAGAACATAGGAAGACCATTCTTAAAGTCAATGAAAGCAGGAGTAATCATCTCTTTTACAAGAGATAGTTAGCCATTGTCCAGCAAATGTGCTCCTTGTTCTTCTTGTTTTTATGGCTATCAGGTTGTCTGTGCGTCTTTGGAGGAGACGGAAGAGGAAGTGACAAACTCGGGGCCCCACAGACCATCTAGCCAATCATTAACAGGGAACCATTTGCAGTCACCGTGGCTGCAGACAGTGATGCTGTGTCTTTCGGGTTACATAATTGCAAAGGTCTGTGGTTGAACTCTTTTGCATTGCAAGAGAAACATGCACAGGGCTTAAGATTGTCTTCAGTCTCAGCTGCGCTCTCTGCTGGGTTGCATGCAGAGTCAATGCGGATTTATCACACATAATTCTAATAAACTGATGAATTTGAATACAGAGAAAAAGCCAAAAACACTGAAGATACTTTCTTTGTGTTTAATATTTTTCATTAGCTGCAGTCTGATTGGACTAATTTCAAAATGTCTGTGTGGCTTGTACAAGGTAGCTTTATCACTTTCCTTGTTGGAACACAATGGATCAAGACGGCCATCATGTATTGACGTCATTACACACAGACACACACGTACATACATAGAGGACATGTAAAACCTCTACTGTATGTTTAGCAAAATGCTCAACTACATGGATCTAGTACCCAGTTATCCAGAGTCTTGTCATGCATGTGTTGTTTGCACCCCTGCATATACTGCTGATGGTAGTAAATATATGTATTTAAACACGTTTTGGCAATTTTCCTATTCTCTCAAAAAAAAATGCAATGCCAGTATGCATGTATTTGTATAAATGAGGCGACACCAAGCAACATATCGACCAACTACAAGCTGCAACCTTTAACATGACTTAGTAAAAACAACAAATAATACCATTAAAGCTTAGAAAGACCACCATGATATGCACAAGCATCGTTGTCTGTATGCTTTCATCATCATTCCGAAAGAAAGCTATATATAAATAGATAGGAAGAGGAGGGAGATAGGAAGCGAGCAAGAGAAAGTAAGAGGAGAAGAGGGGAAGGGGAACTCTGCACAAAGGAGAAGCCTGGATTAAGTCATGAGTGGCAAGCGACATAGGTTGGATTTTTAACGAGTGAGATCACATCCTCTTCCCTAAACAGAGGAGGAACTCATCCTTGGGTGGACAGGACAGCCAAGCTGAGCCCCGCCACTGTCTGTCTGTCTGTGTGTGTGTCTGTGTGTATACGTGTGTGTGCGTGTGTGTGTGTGTGTGTGTGTGTGCGCAACAAACGGGACATCCATTACCGAGCGGAGACAGTGGCATGCAGCCCTGGCCCCGCACGCAGGAGGCTCCACACATGTCAGCAAGCTGCACATGGAGGAACACACAACCAGGGTGCGTGTGTTTAGGTGACCCATGTGGGAAGTAGTCTCAGTATGTGTGTGTGCTGTGTGTACTGTGTATGTCTTACATTATAATATTTTGCCAATAAGCATGTGAATGCATGCATAATACATAATACTCATGTGTTGTATGAAGATTGCGCATGTCTGTGGATGAGATCACCAACATAATCCATGGAGGGGGATAAAATCTTTACATGTACTCCTGTAGACTCCTGTAGTGATCTATGCACATAGTTTAATCATCTTATCTTGTATTATCTATTTATACTAAACGTTTGAATTATTCAACATACAAGAGAGATTGTGGACTTTAACTGTAACTATTTTGCTTTCATTCAAGTAAAAGCACTCGAATGTTTGTATATAGATAGACAAATCTCCAAAGACAATGCAGACCGTCGCCACAAATTCAACCAATTTCAATTGAGAAGGAAACCACTTGCCGCTTCAGTGCACCTGTAGGGCAGCAGCCAATCAGTGTCCTCAAATTAAAGATGCTGAAATGATTGCTCTGAATTTACTGAATGGCCTTTTCACCCCTAAATAGCTTTTTATTAGCTAAAATATTAGCGTAGTGAAGACTAAATAGCAAACCAGTATAAAAGAAGAAAAAACTCTGTTATCCATTTTATATCTTCTTCCATTGAATGTGTGTAATTGCATGTGATTGTATTTTGGGTTCAGAGCGCAACCAAAACACAGGTGACCCACACTCAGTACTGTGTCTAAATGCATCATGAGTGATACTAAAGAAACATTATACAAAATCCTTTCACACCATCCTCCAGGAGACCTCTTCATCACACATACTCACACTGGACCAGGACCAATCAATGATGCTGGGAGTCTGTACAGCTGGGAGAAACACAGGCTGTACCATGACCTTCCAAAAATTTGGTCTCATTCATAGATCAATCATTCATGGACTAACCTTCCCAACTTGACTTTGTGTTACAGTAAGGGTGCTGAGAGGAAGTCAGTGCTGAAAGGGTCACAGTCAGCAGTGGTTCTGATTCTACTGGAGATTTGGGAATTTGAAAACTGCAGACATTTGAAAATATCACCACATAGCATAGTTAAAAGTCTTTCCAGGAAAAAAGGAGCTCAGTGTTCACAGGTCTCAGTGTCTATAAATCTTATTTCTTGAGGGAATTATATCACAAGATCAGCCTGACTTATTTTTTAGAGTTATGTGATGAATGTGGCTTTACTTTTGTTATTGAAAAAGACACAAATGTGGAGGCACCGGAACACACCAGGAATGCAGGTCGAATCTTGATCCCTATCACACATGTACCTATCCATTTCAAGACTGTGAATCATGCTTATTGCTTAAAAGAAGGAACACACACATGCAGCCCCCATACTTCTGCCATCCCTACTTCTCTCCCACTTTAATTCTGATGTAAAGAGATACAATATATGAAGCCAAACCAGGTTTCTCTTCCTCCCACACTCTTTCCTTCCCTCCTTTCCTCCCTCCCTTCTTCACTCCACTTCCCATCCCCGACCAGACATGACCCTGTGTGTAGACTGCAGGGTGGAGTAGTAAAAGTCTGGGCTTGGTGAGCTGAATGGAGATGGTGCACAGATGGAGATGTTCTCCCCTTACAGCCTCAACGCTGTAAAAAGAAATTAAAAAGATAGAGGAAGAGAGAGGAAGAGCTAAAGGAGGAGCTTTTTTTTTTAAACCAAAAGAGAAATAAAAACATTTGCAGCTTGTTATGGGAATTTTCCTCCCTCGTGGAAATATTTCCTTCATGTCTTTAGCCGAGTAGCCTGTTATTCATCCCTCCACCACTCTCTCTCTCTCTCTCTCTCTCTCTCTCCGTGTGTCTCTCTCTCTCCACCCCGATTCTACCCTCCCTCTGCCCCCCATCACCCCTCTCCAGACTGGGCTTTCACTTTGGGGGGCCCTCAGCTTCCCTCTCGGCTGACCAGGGAGCTTTCAAGGTACCCTGATGGATGCTAATGCCGGACTCTTTCAGATCGTTTTACAGCCGGAGCCTTTGATCTGCCAGCAGGCCTCTCTCCACGGGCTGCCTGTCCTGAGAAAATGTAAATCCCCGCCTTACAGACACCTGTAAAAAAAATACAGCAGAAAGGGGGACAGAAAAAGAAGTTACTCTAAAGAAAAAGGGGAAGAAAAGATACAGTATTGTGACATTTGGAAAAAGGGGGCATAGTTTAGATTGCGGCAGAGCGACAAAGAATGAGATGGAAATTGTGCGGAAATAAGAGCGAGTGGCAAAAAAAAAGGGGACAGGACTGCAGAGAAAGGAGTGGAGAAACTGAGACATGGCAACCAACAAAGACGGAAAAGAGGAATGGGTACCACAAAACAGAGAGACAGAAGGGACATGGATGGAGGCAAAAGAAAGAAAGGCTACAACGGCAAAAAAAAAAGAAAAGGAAAGTTCATCTAAAGACCCAGCATGGCAGACAGGAGAAGAATGGGTGGGAGAGAAAAAGCAAGATGGAAATAGTGGACTAAAAGTTGGTAAATCCAGAGACAGATGGACAATTTGACTTGGTAAGAAAGAGAAAGAAAGACAGAAAGCCAGCCCAGACAGACATATGAGGCCTGCTGTGCAGCTCAAGGGTAGATGTGTCTGTATGGTTGAAAATTTAGGAAGGAAGAAGTGAAAAAGCATGGTGAAGGGGGACTCAGTCAGTAGCGTCGGTGACAGCAGTGAAAGAGGCCTCCCTCACCAGCGGCAGCAGCAGTGCTCTGAATAGCGGGGCTGCTGCTAGACAGCTGGGTGCAGCTGATCAGTGGACAGACTCTATGGAAGAGCGCTTGTCTTCCTGCAGCCAGCTGCTGTGTCCAGAGGCCAGCAGTGACAGCACAAGGCTCAGAATTGATTACCAGAGCTGGCAGTTCAATGGGGTGGATGGAGTGCAGTGAGGTTGACTTCTCTGAAGTAGTGTGCACTGTACAGCAGCAGAGCACAGCTGGCACTCACTGTATCCTCTTCTGAGAAAAAAAAAAAACAGAGGAGGGGAAGAGAAGAAAGATTGCTATTATTGTTTGCTCCCTCCTTTCTTTCATTCGACCTTTCTTTCCTCTCTTTCTTCTGCTCTTTTAGCCACTTGCTATCATTTCTCTTCTCTTCTTCCCCCAGAGAATGGCGGAGGAAATGGCTGTCTTGCAGAGGGAGATAAACTGCATTGAGAAGAAGCGCTCTGAAACTGCAAAAACCTCTATGAGACTTGCTGTACAGACAGCTTGCAGGTACAGAGCTGTACTCTATGACATGAGGTTGCTTTGTATAGCTGGGGCTCTTCCTGTGTGAGGTGCAGGCCCTGCGTCTGCAAACTCTATGCTCTGTATTTGAGACTGACGTATAAAAGAACTCTTGTGAGGCAAATCCGGCTCTCCCCTTAATTCACTTTATTGATTTTATTGCTTTATTGGATTCAGGAGGAGGAGAAAGAGTGGAAAAAAAAATCATGTATGTTTCTGGAAATAAAAATTTCCGCGGGGCACATCAAAGCCTCCTTGCAGACCTGAGGTCAAATACAAATCTACTGGCATTGTTGTAACTTTGCCTCTTCTGTGATCACCACTTATGTTTCCCTTTTGTTTGCTCATACTCCTTCATACTCTCACCCACACACCCGCTGCTATCCGTCTCCCACCACCTTCCTGTTGTCCTATCAAAACAGGAATGATGTCATTCTCCTTGTAGCTCCGGATGAGAAGAAAACCGAGGCCCAAAGTCTACAGTAGCAACAGCATCCTCCTGTCGGCATGTCTGTTCCTTGTCAGTCTGTCTGTCTGTGTGTGTGTCTGATCGGGGCACATCCGGCCATCCTGACTCCCCTGCGACTCCCCCAGGCCTCTGGTCAGGAGGAAGGAAGGAAGGAAGGAAGGCCCTGCGGTCACACAGGAGGGAGGGTTTGGAGAAAGGGACGGAGGAAGTGTGAAAGGGTGTCTTAGCTGGAGCTGATCCACTCCATTGGAGCCTCTCACTATAGATGGGTTGTTTGGACAGGGACAAGGCCAAGCACAAATGTGTGTGTGTGTGTGTGTATCTATGGCTGCGTACCAAGATCATCATAGAGAGGGAGAGAGCTGTATTCTGTTGTATTTATTGATGGTTCCATTGAAAATATTCAGCATATAATCCTTGCTGGCCTGCAAGTTAGTTGGGGACATTAGATGTGTGTGTGACTCAGTGCTTCTGTGAGTTCACTGTTCATCAGAGAGTGACAGCCTACCTCAGTGGAAATTCAACTGAGTCATCGTGTTCAGTGACTATGCTGAACATGGAGGGTTAGCACCTCTCTCTTCACAGCAGACATACATAAGTGCACACGCACACACACACATAGACACACAAACACTTTCATGCATTTTTTCGTGCGAAAAAAAAAGAAGTTGCACGGTAGCTCATCTATGCAATGTGAAAACGACCTCGAGCGTCACCCTGGAAGTTCTGAGTAGTGTCATTTTCGAGGCCGCATACGATAAGTGTTAATCTTGTCTACGCTGACGTAATTTCTGCTAAAGGAAAAACAAAGTGTAAAAGGAGGAAGACGTTGAACGCTTGAGGAGTCCTAGTGATTGCCAGCGATGGATCTCTTTTTGCTTTTGGCTTTTGGCTTTGTCGCTGGAGAACAGGGAGGAATTAAGTGCATTGGAGAATGAGTTGGAAAAAGACATTTCCTGGTGTGAGCAGAGGGGCGGCTGGGAGAAACACTGCCAGGCACAGAGGCAGTGAGACACAGCCACTGTCCACCACTTAGCTTCCCCACTGCTGCGAGTATTGTGTCTGCTAATTCTGACTGGTGTTACTGGTCTGATCCCTGGAAGTAAAAGGAAGGTATGAGCTGGATGCCAATGAGTAATCGAGGAATGGCTGGCAGCTACATCTGTAGAAAGCTGCTGAAGAGCCCTCAAGCAAAACTGACAAACTCGTCTGTGGCTCAGCTTGTGCCTTGACTTTTCTATGAATTTGTTGGCAGAAGCAAATGAGATAAAACATATCACTGTGTAAATTAAAAATGAATCCGCATTTTAAAGATGTCAGTGGGTAGGCTCCAAGCGACGGAAGCCTGGCGTCTAGTACTGATCACTTAAGGCTGCGTAAATAGAGCACCAAACAAAACAATATTATGTGCTTTCAAGCCAGAAAGAAAATTTATTACACCTTGTGTGTGTGTGCAGTGCATCAGAGAGAAAGAGAAAAACAGAGACAGCGAAACAACATTCTTTCCCTATGTTTAAAAAAGCTGCCCCAGTATTGTCTGCCACTTACAGTTAAAACATAAATCAACACATCACTTCCTGTATTGTGTCATTATTGTTTTGTTTGATTTACAATTTCTCTCCTTTTTTTATGTGTACTCAGCTGATAAGACTTACAGTCGGGGCTTGAAAAGGCACACCCTTGCCTGCTCTTGTTCAGCTACTAAAAATAAGCGGTGAAGTAATGCGAAAAACACTGCTCTATTTACATTCTGGTAAGTTACAGCCTCTACACTGCCTGCCTGCCTGCCTGCCTGCAGTTGAATCTGGGCTAAATGACTGAGGGGAAATTTCACTGTCTATTTTTTTTCTTGCCGAGAGATGGAGAAAATGGTGAGAAAGTGGAGATATAGAGAAAGAGGGAGAACTGAATAAGAAGAGAGAAAAGAGATAAGTAAAGTCGCCTTTAGGGGATAATATTTAATATAAGATAATAGTCAATAGAAAGAAGAAACCAAATGATGGACATAAAAGGTAAGAAAGAAAAAAAGAGAGATGCCAAGATGAGCAGAGGAGACAGACGGCTGTCATCACCATCAGACATGTGAGCATGTTTGTGTGCGTATATACTGTGACATCTCATTCCTCCGTAATAGCCACAGGGAGGTGGGGGGCAGAGATAACAGACACTGCAGGGCGGATGGCGGATACAAATCTCTTTGGCTGAATTTATGAATGATTGGGATCAGAGGGGCACGTGGACGGATGTGTGTGCTCAGACTTTGCCTGCCATCACGCATCCCCACTGACGACACTGTTGTCCTCAAACAGAGGGAGCGAGACGGAGACAGGCCAAGTGATGATACCAAATGCCAAGAGGATCCACAATCGCCCTCACTGTACTCAGCTGGCATGTCTTATGACGTAGATTCTTGAAAGAGGACGCACATTTGTCGTATGATATAGGTTTTTACCCCCCTTTTACAGATATCACAAGAATGCAGCATTGACCGAGAAAAGCACTACAGCAAAACAACGCAGGGGGTTGTGGTACAGATAAAAGATCCAACTTATTAAATGGCAAGAGCTTACATGGTGGCTTTGACTGCAGTCTGCTCAGACTGTATTGTTTTCAAAAGTTATTCATTTACAGCTGTAAAAGCAAAATGTGGATTGTGCACTTGCAAGTATTTGATTGGACTTGATTGGTTGTATCGCACTGGCTGGAGCAAATCACATAGTGTGTGGAATCAAAGAGTGTAATGAGAGTTGAGAGAGTTTCTTCAAGAATATAGGTCCTGTCAGTCATGTATGAGTAGACAAAAAAGTGACTTCATGGATAGGGATGTCATGATGCCTTAATCTACTGACAATCTAGATAATAATGACTGACTGACAGAAAAATGGTTATAAAGTCATCTCATTTGTTCCCGCCTTATTTATCTGTGACAAGATATATTCTATTAAAACATTGTGCACAGCAAGATATACTGTATAAATACAAAATGGCACTCTTAAACATTAAGTCCCAGACCAAAAAAACTTTCCTGGTCAATGACCTCTCTATCACAGAGCACCGCCTTAACTGTATATTTCTATCTGAAACTTGGGTGGGTTCAGATGCACCTGCTGTTCTCACTGAAACACCCTGTTGAACTATGCAGACTAGTCTCCTTTGATAGTTTTAATTCCTTTGAATATCTTGCTTCTGTTCCTAGTTCGAACCTCGGCTGGGGCCTTTCTGTGTTGAGTTTGCATGTTCTCCCCATGTCTGTGTGGGTTCTTTCTGGGGACTCCGGCTTCCTCCTACGGTCAAAAGACATGCACTTAACAGTTTAATTGGTAACTCTAAATTGTCCGCAGGTGTGAATGTGAGTGTGAATTATTGTTTTTTGCTATGCTGCGATAAGCTGGTGATTTGTCAAGGCTGTACACTGCCTCACGCCCAAAGTCAGCTGGGATAGGCTCGTGACCCTGATGAGGATAAGTGGCTACAGATAATGGATGAATAGATGGATGCATCTCGCTTCTGTTTTTAAATACCATTCACCTTTTCCAACAATTCCTGTGTATAGAGCACCAACTTTTTGACAGCACTGACAGAATAAAATTTTTATACAAACTACAATATAAATTCATATCGTTGGTGATTTTAACCTGCATATAGATAAAGAGGCAACTGATTTTTAATAACCCACAATCGTGGCCATATGCTAGACCTGGTTATTAGCACCGAAAGTAGCAGAAAGTTTTATCACACATATGAATACATTTCCCCCACAAACTTCTGTCTATAGACTTCTGCAGACTATTTAATAAACAGATTTTATTCTAGATTACCCACAACAACTGACCTTGTTGCAGCGCTAACCTAAAAAGTGCAGCTCCAAAATGTAAAACCCCATGGTTAAATGAAAATGTCAACAAATGTAAGATTTAAGAAGTAAGATTTTAGAGATTTATTTATTCAAAATCAATAATATTTTTTCAGTCAGGTTTTAGAGAACACCACAGCACAGAGACTGCACTGATCGAGGTAATAAATGATATTAGAAATAACACTGATTCCAACAAGCTTTCTCTTCTGGTTCTCCTTGATCTCAGTGCAACCTTTGATAGTGTTGATCATAACATACTATTAAATGGACTTGAAACCTGTGCTGGCCTCTCAGGGGTAGCTTTAAAATGGTTCAGGTCATATCTGACCATGCGGAACTTCTTTGTGTCCCTTTGATGTCTAAAAAACAAATGGCATAAACTGTGGAGTCCCACAAGGTTCCATTCTGGGTCCTATTGTCTTCCGCATTTATATCTTCTTATATCCATCTATCATTTTACGGCATACGTTTACTGAGATCCTCAGCAGCTGGATCTGGGGGACTGCACCACTATAGACATTTTTAAAAAAAAGAACGAAAGAAAAAAAAAGACATGTCTTCTCAGCCTGGCTTTTATTTAAGGTGCCTCACCATTCACTGTTGAGCTTTTAGGTCATGATAATCCTTTCTTTCACTTTTATCCCTTGTGTTTATTCACCTTATAGGTTTTATTTTACTTTTAAACATTATATTGGTTTTATTGTTGTTTTAGTTTAATTTTAGTTCTATTACTGGCTTTTATTTCTGATTTTATTTCTAATTTTTTATTTTATTTTATTTTTATTTCTGTTTTTAGAAACAGATAAGTTGGTATAAATATTGATAAACATAGATAAAATCTGATTAAAAAACAGAATTTCTTTCCTTGGGTTCATTTGACAACATTTGTTGATTTGCTCTTTAGAATAGGACCTTGAATACTGTCAACTGCATAGCCTGGTGTCTTTTCTAGAAAAAAAAAACATTTTTTTGATGCATTTGGAACATAATATCCAGAGAAAATCCCCCGAATGCCTGTTTTTGGCTTCAAAGGTTCTAATCTAAATCTCTTGAAGAAAGACAATGTGTAACCACAGAGCAGCAAAACAGGAGACCATTTCCATGCAGCATGAATATCTCCAACAATCTCCTTTTAAGCTGGAAACAATTTAGAAGGTTTTGGGTGAGTAAAAAAACACACGTAACAAAGCCTTGATTAAGCCACTTAGGGATTGATGGAGGGCAAAATGGTCCTATATGGATAACTAGATTTGGTTCTGTGCACATGAAGTGGCCAATCTTTATTTCATTCCACCGATTACACTTCACTTAACTTTACTTCTCTGACATTTTAAATCAATCCAGAGTGACAGTAGGCATAGTAGCTACAGTGGAGCTGAACAACGGCCAACCTGCTGATGACGAAACAGAACACAGACTTCATCACGTATTTGACCACCGGTCACCTTCCCCTCACCTCTCAAACCTCTGATGAGGAAAAAGAAGTAAAAGGAGCTTGTTTGCATCTTATCTGCAGGAAATAACATTAGCCAAAATTGTACTCTTGGGTTGGAGCATGAAAGGGATGGCATGGCTGTGGCCATCATTAGCCCCGTCCCCCGACGTGTGGCCTGCCTCTGATCCAGAGCCAGGGCTGGGCAGGAAGGCAGAAGGTGGGCAGGAGAGGGTCGGCAGCCCTGGGTGGGCTCCACCACTTGGGCCTCGCTAATGGGCCGGCAGCCATCAGCCTGGTATGTCGGTATGCAGGCCGCCACTGCTCGTGCCGACGTCAGGGGATTTTAAATCGGCTGGAGCAGACGATTGTGAAACAAGAGTGGCCACCCTGCCCACCTCACAACACTCACTGCCACTATCACTGACCATCCACCTCTCATCTTCCCAGTGAAGTGAAGCCAACAGAGCATAAAGTGCAGTGAGTTAGTTCTGCTTGGTCTGGCCTAATCTTGGTGCTTTTTGTGTCCATGTTTCCATGTTTCCTCCTTCTCAGACGGAGCAAAACAGCCTTTTCTCAGCTCACTCACATCCCACAATGCCCTGCACTGCTACCAATGAGAACTCAGCCTTTTCCCAGCAGTTTCCACAACGACAGCTATTTTTCCCATGCTCTCCTTTCAGAGAACCTATTTGGGGCATTGAGGCTATCAAACCAGCTGAGAATGAAAAAATAACTCTTTGAGAATCAAGAAAAAAAAACAACAATCAATTGAATGGGCACAAATCACTTCTCAATTTAACAACTCTATTGTTTCTAATTGCACTCACGTCTTTGTATCAAACTCTGTTTTTTTTAAACAACTTTCTCCCAACACAGCTCTCCTTTTTCTGTAACAATATAATAAAGTGTTACATGACGTTTCCTGTGCTTTCGGAAACAATGAGCTAATAGAAAAGCTTAGCGCCTGTATTTACAGCTCCTTTTGTGACTAGTGTGTTAGGGTGAATGACTCGTCTGGCCCTAAGGCAAACATACAACCTGCCATTCAGGATAACGGCCGTGTCAATGAGAGAGACATATCACCTTTACTCTGAGTATTTTACGACACAAGGATCCAATAGTAACCCAGCTCTGGGGCAGTGGGCAGCATCACAGCCCCAACAGAAAAAAGGTGTCAAAGACGCAGTGTCAAGTGTCTACTGATGGGACACTCAAGTGTCTCCATTGTACTGTAAAAAGGTTGTGATGTACAGTGAAGCACAGGGAGCTGAACAAAAACAGGAAAGCAAGGAAATGTATATTCTATAAGAGCTCTTTGATACTATAACAAGAGGTTCTCACAACGAGACGAAAAGACTGTGACACCACAAGGCAGCATACTAGCCGGCTTATCAGAGGACTACTATTAATACCAGTGAGACGTTGTCCCCCTGTCCCCTGAGGGAGAAAGATGGAGGAAGTCATCGATTCTTCCCACCATAATCTCTGGGAAGGACAGACCTTGCCTTTTCCCTTTTGGGTGACGAGGGTTATTATTCTAAAATTTTGAAAGGGCCCACACAAGGGCTATTTCTGTGCATCAGTGATGGCGAGGCATTAGAGAGTCCAACTCTGATCCACTGTAGCACTAACAAACAGTCGTTGTTGCAGCCTCCCCTTCCCAGGATTGTTTCTTGATCTCTGTGGGTCATTTTAATCTTTGTAAGCACTGTCAATCTATCTAAACACAATTTTTGATACTGCCCTTGCAAGAAAAATAATGCAGACGTACGATTACCTGACAAGGACTTCTAGTAGCAAAGTGAGTTATAAAATTGTCTTCCAGAAGCAAAGGCTGAAGTAACATGATGATGTTACAACATTTTTAAACTGCAAAATCTCTTCGGGAGAAGAGTGGGTGGATGTGAATTTGGCAGAGGAGACCACTGATCGCATATCTTCTCCTGTTAACAGCATTGGCTCCTTTAAATCCCTAAACTTAACAAGGAAGTTGTTTTCAACCTGAACTACAATCTTTCCATGGGATTAGACCAAGAGTCAGTGATGAAATCTATACTCGAGTAAAAGAACAATTACTCTAAAAATGACTCAGTATGTTGTATGTATGACTAAGTACAAATGAAGATTGCAATTGGAGTAATCTACTGAAGTGAAAGTAAAAAAGTACCTGGTTAATAAATTATTCAAAATGCAAGTTACTAATGTTACTAACTAACTAACTGCCGTCTTTTTTGATTTTGGTATAAAAAGTGTTAACTTCTGTCTAAAGACACCACTTTAAAGTGTTACTACTACAAGATAAGTTCATGTCATTGTCATACCGTTACACATGAAAACTGAAAGTAGCTAATGTTCGCTAACTTCATTTTCACCTACAGTGCATACAACTTACTTGCAGAGGTTAGAAGACAAGTTTTTAAAAGGGGAGATCTTAACAAGTACCTTATCATGTAACTGCCGTCTTTTTTGATTTTGGTATAAAAACCAAATGTGGCACTAGAAGCTGCCTCTTTTTCTTAGTTTTGTTCCATTATCATCCTATTCCTTGTTTTTCTTCCAGACAGCTGTTATCTGCAGTAGAGCCGCAGATCCTCACACGATCTCCTTATGGAGATTGACTCACTTCTGCAGCCTGTCTCAAGCGGCCACTCGAGAAATTGCAGTTGTTAGCACTTCCGCATTGGCTTCATTTCCCAGCATTGGAGGTTGCTGCTTGGTATAAACCCATGCATCTTAGTGTTCACAGACTGCCATAGTTCTGCCTTAATATTGACAGCTTTTTAAATTAGCTGATGTTTTTATGAATGTTGTCTGTGTGTTGCCAGTTTGTCTTCCATCTGCTTCATCTGCTTTTGCATTGCTATTTTATTTTGAGATCATTTGACTTTTTTTTTGGAGGATGTCTTGAATTTATTTGAGCTCCCTACTAAACAGTCAAAACTCGAGTCACTGAATCAATCTCCATGATAATTCAATTTTACACTATGATATTGTATTTGGTACATTTTGACTTGTTTGGGTGAATGTTACGGCTGTTTACAGTGCAATCCAGTCTGTGAAATGTTTGCTTGTCAAGACAGAGAACACACATCAGGACAGAAAAATGGGACTAGATGCCAGTGCAGCTGTCAGAGCAGGTCCTGATGGCAGAGACACAGCAGCGGAGGACAAACTGCACAGTGGTTGTGACAGGATGAGGATGTGAGGAAGACAGACAGCACGTGTGTGTCTCTCTGTGTGTATCGGTGTGTGTGTGCATAAGTATCAATGCATGTGTGCTTTGTGTAGTAACACTCTTCCTCTGGCAGACCCAACCACTACTGTAGGCCTGCCTGCATGTGTGTGTGTGTGTGTGTGTGTGTGGGTGTAGATCTGGAGCAGTTAGAACAGCAGTAAAGCAGATGTTTCCTCTCTTTGGCTCTAGAACATGAACATGAAGAAAAACAAGGGCACAACCCAGAAGACAGGATCTAATTGATCATAAATATAGTAACTAATTCAAAACTAATGATGTAATTTAAAGGAAAATTTAAATTTAGACTAGTTGAGTAGTCTAAAAGTAAGAAAACGCAGTCTCGGTTTGCTGAGTGTGGCTGAACATTAGCAGTGCTAGGAGCCTGCTCTTCTTGCAGGTTAACATCCACACACCTGTGCTAAATGTGGTGTGTGGTTATATGCAAGTTTATTCTGACACAGCAACATACAACCTTATTTTCATTTTCTAAATCAAAATACTGCCAAACCGCGTTGGTTACAAACATCATCTTTGTCCCACTTTCCAGCTCGCGCTATTACACCCAGGCAGTTATGTGGAGAGGCCGATGCCTGCCACCTGCCGGCAATCCAACATCTTGGACAGTTAACCAGTGTTGAACGTGAATGGAATATCAGTAATTAGTTAAACCGATTGGTGACGACAAGTGAGAGTAGCAATGGTTTGATTGACTAGCTGTCATGTCTGGAACCATCATGTTATCTGTTATCCTCCTGTCTTGTCTTTCAGGTCTCCGTCTGCCCCGGTGTGTCATCCTTGCTCCCTGATTACCTGCCTCCCTCATGTGTTTCACCTGGGGCCTGATGATTTCCCCTCCCCTATTCCCTCTTTAGTAAAACCTTTTCGAACCACCACCTTGTCTCAGAGTCTGCATTGTGAATAAATCTGGGAGCCCTCCTGATACTAGCAACACATCACGTGAAAACTGCAAACAAAATATAAGGAACCTTACTGAGGATTTAATTGAATTTAGACAGATACTGAATATCTTAAAGGTCATCTGAGTTTAAATAACCGATTTAATTCAGTAAGGATCATGATATTCTAACTGGCACTTGAATAATCATTGGAGTGAAGTAATCTGTGTGTAGAATCCACAATTGATTTGCCACTGACAATAAGTCAACACAGCGTTGGAGCATGAATATGGGTTTGTGAAGTCCAATGAGCTCCACCTCTGTCCTAATAGTCCCAGTTTTGGTCAGCTGTGAGGAGCAGAGCAGCTGCACAGTGCTAATCCTAACAGGCAAACGTTGTGAACACAAGTGTTCTGCTGCTGCTGCTGCTGAATAGCCAACCACATGTCAAAAGTGTCGAGTCACCCTAAGAGCAGCCACTTGACCCAGGAATGCTGGACTACACTGTATGCTTTTTTTCCCCATCCCTCGCAGACTGCGGTCAGTTAGTATTGAGAAAGTGTATGGCAAGGTACAGTGTGAAAGGAGTGATGACAATCACATCCTTTTCCAATTACTGATCACTTATGTCCGATGAAACACAACCAAGACTGCATGTGCCAACATCTGTAGAGAAATACAACTCAATGGGGAATAATGCCAAACAATTCAAAGTGTATGCAAAGCATTTCATAATTATAGTAGTATCAACAACGTTGGAGCTAATAAAAGACATGTGCTAACATGACAGTACCCACTGTTTAAACATTTAATGTGCTGAAGATTCATAAATATATTGTCTTTTCTTTCCATATATGAAAATAGTGGGGTTGTGTTATGTTTGATCGGATAGCAATACTATTAAACATCTAAAGTCTCTCTTTATGAATCTCCTATTGTCCTTTTCACTTTCTGATTGTTGTGCTTTCGCTTCCTCATGCGCCATGGTTGCGTTGTGATGTTGGTGTTTTTTCGACTCGGATTTGTCGCAATCTCTGCCTCTCTGATTGCCTCTCGCACTGTCTGACTACCACTGTGTCTTGAGTTGGTGCAGAAGAGAACAGCAGCACTTGTTTCATGAAGGCATCTCTTCCATGACAGATGTTAATAACACGTATTCTCTTTGAGGCAGTAAAATGAAATGAGTAATACCATTAGTCATTTGTCATGTTTACTTGCATTTTTATGCATTTCAGTGTTATACCTTACATCTGTACAGTGTTTTATTCAGACTGCCTTTTATCGTCAAGTCAAAATCAAGGGTTCCAAAGGAGGGGGTTACTCATATAATCAGGGTCTTCTCTTTTTCTGTCCGAGAACACATGCAGTCACATGAACCTCACCTCTGACAAACATGCACTTAACACCATGTGAGAACACACTATTGTAAATTTTCACAGCAAATGAAAAGTTGATTAGCAATTTAAAAAGCAAATCAGTCATTGTGTGCAAAATGAGAGAAGCACAGAAACCACCTAAAGCTAACATTTACAGGAATCCATGCTTGTGGGGTTTCAATAGCAGAGAAAGACACAGTAGTGGTATCAGATCACTGTGATACTGAAAATGACAACAAGGTCAATAATAGATACTCTGCTGACCTTTACCTCATTGAAAACTACCTCTATTACCTATTATCAGGGATTTACACATCTGCAGGCAGCCTCAAAATAGCTGTATGTTAATGGAGCACACCACCAGCTATGAACTGGACAAACCAGACTGTGAAACAAATGTCAGCACAACTGTAGGCAGACTAATCCCAGCTACAGTAAGTCTCGTTTCTAAAGTAAGATCACTTAGGGTGTAATGAGCAAATATTTCCACTACTCCCTCATAAAGTTTTTTTTCATTTTTTTTTTCAGAAACAACCATGACAGAAAAAGAAGGCAGAAGAAAGCTTTTCAGGCTCCTGCGCAAGACAGACAAGCCAGCAAGACTGGTTTCAATCAAAACAAAACTACAAGCTTAGCAGTGGTATGATCTATTGTTAACAGAGGTGGTGGCATCTGGGGATAGCAGGGGTACTCACTAAGACAATCTATACTGTCTTCTGGAAGCATTTCTAAAACATCTAATTGATTCTTTCCTCTGTAATGTATCACGTGTGTCTCTGTTGCAGAGCTGTATTATGTTTCAGGATATGCAACACACATGTTCTTAAAATACACACACACACAGCCAAAGGCTATCTTACATATCTTGTGTCTTGTGTTCATACATGACGTGAGTCGTGAGTCATTCAGACTGTGATCATTCAGGCTAGTTTGGCTAAAGATCCAGTGGGTTGAAACACAGAAATAAGGCACACAGACAAAGTAGTCGCTCAAATGAATCAGCAGCTCAGATGAGCTCAGCTAAAAAGTAATTCATCTTACCTGAGATCAGCTCCTGAGACTAGACCTGGGCACGATGGGATCCCATTCCTAAAAGACATAATGAATATTGAAGTATAAAGACAGTCAGGGTAATGAGAATGAATGATTTTTAGGTAATAACATTTCAAAGATCACACACTGAAGCTTAGCTGGTGATAGGCTGTGGCTTAGTTCATTGATCAGCAAGTTGTCAAAAGGTTTTAAAAAATGACGATAACAAATTGGAAATTCCTATAACTAAGTCATTCTGACGTTCTGATTATTGTGATAAGAAATATTTCATGTGTCATACTTTCCAGTATTCTGTCAAATAGTATAATTTAAAGGGATTTCCAGCAAATTGTTTTTCAAATTCACCTGAAACAAAATATTGGTCTGAGAACAGAAAGGATGACTACATTACTCTGCAAATTGTTTTCTCTCCGCTCATATTCACTTGAAGCCTTATCACTCATCACAATGACTTAGGTGAGAAAAGCGGATTATTCCACAAAAGTCTCCTTCCTATCAGGTGTAATCTCCTGCTTTCCGACCCGAAGAGATCATCTTGTGTGAGTGATGCAGCGAAGCCTAAGGGCCTTTAACCACGGCAGGTCAGAGAGCTAGCTTCACTTCCGAAAGGTAATGCCCCACCTCTCTCCTCTGAGTTCCTGCGGAGCTTCATTTAACAGTAAGACAAGGTTCAGTACACCAAGAGGGAACACAAAGAGTGGGAGAGGAGTGAAAGAGTGATGAAGCAGAAGAGGCAAAGAAGTTGTACCATTAAAGCCAGTGAAATGTGAAGTTGTCAAAACACATACAAACAGAAGTGGGAATACAAAGCAACTGAAGGGCAGAAAGGTATGAATTAGATCCCTCAATCTTCAGAAGTCAGGAAATGGGATAAGATGAATGACGAGCAAGACTTCCAGGACATAAGATCCTGCATTGTCGGAGATGGCTTTTTAAACGTCTTCCATTATCCAGCCTTTTCTTTGAAACCTGAGCTCCTGGCAGAGCACATTAGTTATCCACTTCCTGATAAACAAATGTAAGACAACTACACCAGGAAATCTAATTCAGTAGAACCCAACTTGACTATTTGCTTTGGGCTGTAACTCTCTCCAAACCAGTCCGATGGCATCTAATAATATTTATTACAGTTGATGGATGACAAATCATGTGGCTCTCACGTAGGAGCTGCAACTTCCCCTTTCTCTTTGAAACCCTGTCATCATTTTTTGTTGTATTTCCCTCGCTCTCTCTCTGCCTTCCTCTAGCTCTGTGCATGAGTGTGCTGACAGTGTACTACCAGCTTCAAGGTCTGCGTCGTGTCCTGAAATGACAGCAGCTGCTGGGACAGGCCACACTGAGAGTAGCCGAATGCTTCAGTGGAAGGGGAATCTCCCACTCTGAACAATGCTACACTCATTAGTGCTTCAAACAGCCTTTACTGGGCATCCTCAGTTCAGAAGCAGAAGATAAACAGCTGCATTTTTATCAGGGTATTAGAATGTTTCTCTGTTGTGTGTGTGTGCATCTGTTTGTGTGTGTGTACATGTGTTACGCAACGTTAACAGTTCATCCAGGTGGGTGACAACAAAGAGACGAGGGTGCAGGTAGAATCCCAAACCCATTCTGGCTCCCTAATCTCTCCATTCTGACACACACTTTGATTTGTGAGTCAGTCCAAAGCCTGAGTAAACAGCCCGTCCCATTGCCACCCAAGTAAAGACTGCAAGTAACTTTCAGTCAACTCTTTGGTCTCCCCAGCGTTTGTTCAAGGAGGTTCACCTATCTTTTCAACCCCAGGTTAACTGGAAAAAAATCAGACTTCAGTGTCCTCCTCATTCACCTTTGTGAAGAGTTTTATTTGAGGCCTGTTAGGAATTCACCTTCTCTGTTTGTCCCTCGCTAGCGTGACCAGACAGATGTTCCTTTACAGAGATCAGGACACACACGCTGCCTTATAAATGCATGAAAACACACAAAGCTGACAGAGATATTTCAAACTTCAAAGATAGAAGCAAGATAAAGAAGAAATAATAGATAACCAAGAAGAAAAGAGAATGAGAGAAAGGACACGGAGAGGAAGAGCTGCAGGCCCTTCGTAGGACAAAGCCATGGATTCCTGTCTTGTTTTTGCAGGTTTGTATCATTTGTTCTAAGAGAGAAAAAGAGACTGTCTGTTCTTTTTTTTTCTGGCTTCACACTTACACGATGCTTCTGATAAATCATCAAGTTCTATGTGGGCAGCTAAAAAAAAAAATTCTTACATCTGTCCCAACCCATCTTGACACAACCCCACCCAAAACCAGTGAACCTTGTAGTAAAAATTGTGGCTACAAGGCAAATATTGATATTCAGCTGGTATGTGCCCAATGAACGGAAACCTGACAGTGTTTAGATACACTAAATAAACATGAATTAATACAAACTACAACAATAACAAACAATAGAGAAAAAATCACAGAGACAAATGTGACAAAGCAGACAATGAGAAAAACATTAGGAGCAAGTTGGTGTACAAGCTCAGTGAGGGCATTTTAGTTGTTTGCATGCATTAAAAGGGAAACATTATTTATGATTTGTGTACTGTATGTCCAACCACTTATTCCGACCTCCACACTCCTACTACTTCTATTTTAAATAATCCAGTGGACTACCTTGGCCGTCTAACAGCTCATGTTTCATTTGCACCACAACAATTTCTCTGCATCAAGTGTATTTTCTTCTACATGCATAATTACAGTGATCACGATGCGTTTTAGTTATTTGCATGAATGAGGGTATGAGGAAAATAAAGATATGTCGACAAACATAACAAGCCCCAAAATAATATGAAAACTACCAAGAGTTTGACCAGTACTTTAACGACCATTACTACTACTACTAATAATAATAATGGATGATGACTAATGCACTAATGATGAGATGGAATAGGGATAAAGTATAAGGGAATGAGCTGCTGGTAGATGTGGTCAAAATACAAGTAAACGTTTAGTTAAATTCATTAGTAAAATTCTCCAATTGATTTCACATCATCAACCAGGTCAGAATAGACACTGTTCATGTGAGAATCAACAAGAACCAAGACACATAATCACATAAAAATAAGTTTTTGGGGACAGGTCTTGAGTCTGCAGGTGGAACAAAAAGACAACCAGCTTAAAATTGTCTGACATTGTATTGATATACTTATAATAAAGGTTGATAGGAAATAGCTACATTTATGATTTCTGCATACAAACATGAATAGCAGGTGAGCTGTATGTAGAGGCCTGATGGTAGAGAGAACAACCTCACATGATCTACCCACTCTGACTGGAAGGGAGCCGAAGGATACAGAAGGTAGACATACAGTGACAAAGTGATGAAGTTAAAGAACATGGAGTTCACAGTGATAACAGTAATAAATCAGATCTGCTGTGACCCCACACAGTGTCCTGCAGTTTTGGTTCATCCCACCCCAATCCCTCACACACCCCACTTAAGACCAGAAACCTGTCATGACAGCTCCACCTGCTAACCTTTGTGACCCGTCTACCCCTACCTCTTGTAGTGGGACACCACTGGAAAGAGGAAGTGACACGGCCACTGAGGGGAAAGGTCGACTCAGACGATTCATTTCAAATGCGAAGGAACAAGATGGATGGTGGCGGCTTCAGTGGAAGCAGCATGTTTTTACTAGTCAAAGAATCTCAAATAGCTCTTTTCAACATGTACAACAAATTTGTCTTGTTGCTATGGTTCAGTCACTCCCTGAGGCTGGGGTTGATACCCAAGATAGGGGCAACAATTGTCTTATACCTGTCTTGATGTTTTGAATCTTCTGACTTGGACTTTTTCTTAGCTTTGGCTACTGGTCTACCTTCTGCAGTCTCAACTGAGACAACTTTATTTTTTTTTTCTAATCCTATTTCTCTAGTCCGCCCTCAGCTGTCATAATTTTGGCAACAGGCACTAATGGGAGTAAACAAAACAGTAGAGGATGCCAAGCCAAAGACGGTTACCCAGAGAAAACATGAAAGTCTCGTTCTTCCATTGTTTTGTTATTCTTTTTATATCATGTCTTTTATAGGGAACAGTCTTTTGGACATGCCATTATATGTATATACAGCTCAATACACATTTAGTGCATACTAAAATATAAAGGGTGAATCTTCACTTAAATGCTTAATAATAAACTTTTCTAATTAGGAGGTGCTATAAATCTACACACTGGATGAAGAACTAGATACTAAGGCACAGAATTGATAAATTTGTGTTCAATAATAAACAGCCTTAAAAAGCAAGAACATATTAATTCTGTTCCTCTGTCACTGAGGCTGGAGTCTGTGATTACATTGCTAATGGCACCAAAGCTAGATCAAAATCATGTTGTTGTTGGCTCTTAACTTCATCACTTAGGGTGACTGTGTTACGATATCCTAATTTTTATGATATAACTCTAGATGTTCTAACATTGGCCCTCATAAAGACTAACGTTACATTACAATGATAAAATGCCAGTGATGCCAGCTGCTCATGAAGAATTGCATTTTGCATCACAACACTTTAGTGAGGTAGTAAAGTCTCAATGACTCTCTTTCGAATACTTGAAATAAGATTTTTCAAACTGAACACTGAACACATAACGTAAGTCACTGAACACCTTACTCTCTTAAAAATGGGCTTTGTTTTCAGTACAACCTGGAATAGTCTAATACAATCAGAAGCATTAAAAGGAAAAATGATTTATGAGTTGTGCTGTCATAACCCCCAAAACCTTACTGCTTTTGGCTTTTAAATTTTGGTTTATGGTTATGTTTATTCACTAAAGTTTGGGACTTAGTTTTGGGGGAAAAAAACATTTTGGTTGTGATTAAATTGTGGAAAAGCTAGCATTGACAACAAGTATGCACATGAATGCAACAACCTAATGTCAAATGAATGATGTGAAGCAGCATAACACTGCAACTGTATGTATGTTATGTACATATGTATGTCGCATAAGACAGTGAGGTGAATTCTGTTTTTGTGTAACCCAGAATTAGTCAAATGACCTCGCTATGACCTCTGTGGCATCGCTCACTGTATTTTGCTTTTCAGAATTTAAGAAAGATTGTCACCTGGTTGAAGTGTTTAACATAAAATATCTGCTAAATGACCTGCCTGAGGAATGCTTCAAAGCTAGGCTACATTTTCTCTCACCACTCTCAAAATATCATTAATGCCCAAAAGCAAAACCACCCCCCCTCTCTCTTTCTTACACACTGAATAACCAGAAGCTGAGTCTGGGGGCCACATTCTTGCCCTCTCCACACTCAACTGCCAACACAGCACGTGGCTTTGTGCTGGCTTCGCCGATGGCTCCTTTTAGGAGTTCTTAATGGGTCACATGTACAATACACTTTATGTTACCGAGCAGTGAACCTCCACTGAGGGGATCAGTGGTGTCACCAGGGTTCAGGTGAAGAAGAGGGAGACAGAGAGAAGGACAGAAAGAGACACATGGGTTGACGACATATTGGGCTGGAGGTCGGATGTGCAGGGCTACTGAACACACTCCTAGTCAGCCTCTATGTCTTGAGGTCTGCCTGTCTCTGGCTTGCAGTCAGACTGCTCATGGACACTTAAAGGAAATGATGGAGAATGTGCTGGAGAAGATTTTAAGAGGTCAAAATGAAATGAAATGAAAGAGGCATTGTGGACCGTGAAGTACACACACAGATATACATACTGTACATACATAAAAGCATATACCCCTACATACAAACACAAATCATTACATCCACTCTTACAAGTACACACATACATGCGTATAGGCACACATATACACATGTAGCCACACACACAGGCATGCACACACATGGATATGTCCAACAGTGGTGAACAGCTGCATGGGTCGGTCTGGAGTGAGACCAGCCACCTCTTGGCCACAAAGGGCTGTTTGTGCCCCCAGCTCGCTAGGAACATAAAACACAAGAGATAAGACCAGACACTGTTTGCCAGGACCAGAGGACCTCCCTAAACAGGAACTGCAAGTGCAAGTGTTTGAAACACACACACACACACACACACACACACACACACACACACAAACACAAATATGCACACACATAGGGATGCAGGAAAGCAAACACATGCGTGTGAATTACACATTCAAATATGCATTGTATGTGTATGTGTCATTGTTAAATGACATGCAAAGAAAAATTTGTTGATTTTCTTAAAGCCCACCTCCGCTGAGCTACTTGCCCCACATTCCCAAGCTCATCTGACCACTTAAAAGCTCAAGAGAAAGTCGATCTGCCCTGAATAGTACTTAAAGTGAGGTTTCCCTCTGCAACAGGTGAATTGAGGCTCTATCTGTAGGTAGGAGCCGCTACCCTGCTTTACTCGTGGAGCCGGTTTAAAATATTTTGGACTGCTGATAAAGTTGTTGATGACTCAGGGGGATTAACAGTTTCATTTCTTAAGAAGTGTTACGTTATCGCCATAAATATTTTGCATTGCAACTAAACAATGACTGAACCACAGTTCTTCAGCTTAGTTCACTCTATCTGTAACTTAATCCACTGCACAAAGACATTGTTTAAAAGAAATTTAAAGTTGGACTGTGTCACTTTTAAAAGAGGGCACAACACATTCTTCCACCTACAAATAAAACATTTTAATTCATAAGAAATATTATGAATTCAAATTCATTTATCTCTATAACCTTACTAGGTCTGGTATAGCTACCAGTAGCTTTTGGTGGCTAATATAATCTTTTATTAGCAAACTTTAGATAACACTTGTTCTGTAAGTGATATTACTCAATATATAGTAATAGTATAGTATAGTTTTTTTTATTATTAATATATATGATAAGAATCATATAATTATGATAATAACAAAAACAATAATAAATATTATTATGAGGAGGACATTAAAAAAATATTGTAAGTGAATACATAGAAACACGTATGCAACTTCCTGTCAAGTCAGAGTTGACCACAACGATGCCATTTTGTGAAACAGAAACATATATCGGATCAGATTTTGAAGTGTATTATATGAAGTACATTTGGCAGGTAACAGGCCTAGCCTTACGTCTTCATGCTGTCATATAATGATAATACAAATAAATAAATAAATAAATAAATAATAATAATAATAATAATAATAATATACATTTTGATGACATTCCCACACAGATTTCCTTTAAGTTTAAGTAGCTAGTAGAGGTGACACTTTAGAGGTCTGAGATCTTCTGTGAAAAGAGTTAGATCTATTGTGTTGTGAATGGTGGCTAATGTGAGGCCAAAGAAACCTGCTCAATGAACAATGAAGCTGTGCTCCATTCTATTCTATGTGGCTCTATTTCTGCTGAGTCATGATTTGTGCAGTCACCACTTGCAGGCCCACACAGACACAGGGCCACACACACCATGACACAGTAGAGTCTGTGTAGCTTGGATCAAGGTCCACTCGCAAAGGGGAGGAGGGAAAAACCCCAAAACGTGACTGATGTCTTTGTCCTTATCGCTACTCTTCTTCTTCTTCTCTCTCTCTCTCTCTCTCTCTCTCTCTCTCTCTCTCTCTCTCTCCCTCCATTTCTCTGTCTCTCTTTCTCTGTCACCTCCCCATCTCTGTCCATCTGTCACTATCACCACTCCCACCTATTGCTCACATATCTGTCTGTGGTCTGCCTCACTGCTCTCCTTGTTTTATGCAAAGCAAGCTTGTTTCACATGAAATTGCATAAAATAAAGTATCAATTCATAATCTCATGGGAGTTCCCTCTAAGTGCATGAACAAACTTGATGACCTTTTGGTGTTTTAAATATTTGTGTCCGTTGCATCAACAGGGTGTGCGTCTTTGCAAAGCCAGATGTGTGAGGAACATATCGATGGGGAGATACGGAGGCCAGGCACATGAATGTAGCTGCATCACCCAGCAGTTTATTTTCATAATTTCCACTCCATTCATCAGCTGTCCATACTGACCAGTGGGCCATGCAGCTGTAGCTCATTCATAACCACCACCGACCACCACACACACACACACACACACACACACACACACACACACACACACACACGTTCCCTAGGCTTAAATCTGCACTATGCAAAACAGAAAAGTCAAATGTGCACGTCCGTCAAAAACAACAGCAACAAAACAAAACAAAAAAAAACTGTCAAACACAACTAAATGTTAGCTTGTATGGTTTAGAATGAGACTTGGGGGATTTTACAGAAGTGCAGTATGTATACAGAAGGTGGAAGCTTAAACATCTGTGTACGCAAATAAGAGTGAGAAGGCACTTTGGTGTCTGAAACACCTGGGCTTGGTCCCTTTTGGGAGCACACTCAGTGTTTAATCCACACAATCAGTCTCATAAAAGGACCTCACTGATATAAAGGCAGGGTAATATAGATGGACACACATAACTACTTTATTATGTACTGTGAAATACAACAAGGCAAGTATCCCAAAATATAGGTTATTTTAAAATCTTTGGTTCTTTTAAGGTTAGAAGATTTCAGATGTTATGAGTTGTGACAAAAGTTTATTTTACAACCAAGCCTGGATTCTGAATGATTCAGCTGTGGGACATGCAGAATATTCAAAAGAGACATCCATCCATATAGGGTTATTTGCACACCAGTGAAAATCTATTGCATTGAGTGAGACCAAGAATGTCACAATGATGAATGGTCCAGGGGTTTGTTCATACTGTAGCTCTACTTTCAAATTCCACTCATTCATGATCGTGAAGGGAAGTTTGGCCGAAGCTGACTTAAAAAGGGGAGGCTCAGAGAGAGACACCAAATGGCCACAATCAGCTGATACAACAAGGCAACATAAACATACATAACAGCAACAGTATTAATGTAAAGATACGCAGTGTTTTGTTTTCAGATAGCTTTTCCCCTCACCACCAGCCAAGGGGAAAATTCACAAAGATTGGCTGCTGATAGCACCATGAATTACGTATCACTGGCAACCCCTATCTGCTCCATAATAATAATATTAGCTAATATAGCTAGCAAGCTAATACAATTTTGCAGCCGAGTGCAATTCAACTGTGTTTTGCATCTGTTAAACGTCCATCTGCAGTTTTTCTGTCGTGGTCTCAGTAATATTCGTTATAAAGCTGTAGGATATGACATGACATGTTTGAGTCACTCTCATGAATGCAGTTCCATGAACAATACTTATATCTTTAAATGTTTGATGATTTGAAAAATAACTTCTATTTCTTATTCCAGCTATGCTGCTTATCTATAACTCACTTGTGTTTTGACAAACTGGTTGTTATTTGGGGTGCTTTGTATGTGCACTCTCTGTCCTCATCGAATGGAGAGCTGTTTTGCATAACCATCATCTCCATTTCTCACAGCAGTAGGTTTTATGTTGTTTTACAGTTTTATTCTCTCATGGTGAAAATCAGATATTGTACTGCTCACATATGATGTACAGTAATGTGCTTCGTCTGGCTACAGTCACTACTGCCACGATCACTGGATGCAGTTCAGCTACTACCAACTTTCTGAAGATGATCGTTTTCGCTCTGTGTGTGTGGCTAATGTTTAGTGTTTGCAAAATAGACCTTTTTTGCAATGAGGCTCATCTAAATGCAACAGGGCCGATTGAGCACCAAATGTATGAATATTACATAATTTAGATACAACACATACATGCGAATATGACAGAACTAATATTGCCTTACATTTCCTTTTACTGGTTCTGTTGATAGCCTGCCACAACTTCCTGTAATTGGCCTTATAGTCCGAATGATGAAAACAAATGTTTTCACACTAGCCGAACCGTGATTAAATTTAATCTGGACTGAGACTGAGGTTTCACATCTGTAATTTTGGTTTGGATCAAACTGAAAAGTCTGAAAGTCTGAACCAAGTGAGGTGTGTGTGAAAGGGTTCAATGTTTAATTTTTCTTCTTGGTCCAGATCAAGTGAACTGAACTACAGGTATCAAGACTATGTATTATATTCATTTTAGGATCCTAAATGTATGCTTTTGCTTTGCTTCACCACTTTTCTCTACGGTCAGGAAATACAGCTTTTCTTTGTAACATTTAACCAATACAAAGTATCATGAAAGCTGTATGTTATTTTTATTTTATTTGAGTTATCATCTTTAAATGAATTTTACTTTAATCCCATCTCTCTTCATCACTGTTGTTGACTATGACGATGATGCCTAATACTGGCCCCACCCACAGTTAGTGCGTCTAACCTGAGAAAGCCCGTGTTGAGCAAAGGGGTGAAGAGAGAGTCAACACAAGGCCACAGACACAAACTGATGAGGTACGATGTCTTTATTCATTGTTGTTGTCAGAAAGTTGCATGCTGTAGATTTTATCGATTGACCAACTCTCACTGTATCACTGAATGAAAAAATACGTTTTCCATTTCTGTTATTCCAACAGTGATCAACTCTCTGGCAATGAGCAGCAGCATTCTCCAAGTGTTTCACTGATTACAGCTAATTCCTACGTCACGTCCCCGTGCCTCACAACATTCCACCCCAGTTTTCTATTTTGGATTGAGGTATTTGTCTGTTTTTCTCTTCATTTAGCCACTTGAAAAAGGTCCTGTGATTGAGATCCTTGTGAAGAACTCTCCTTCACTCCCAGAGGGATCTGACTAAACTTTAACTGTTGTCGGGCAAAATAAGTCCACATGACAAGAGGGGGACTGATTCCCATGTGATTGGTTGATAATTGCCATGTTTGGAATGATGGAAAGATTCTTTGAAATCTGTGTCGCCACCGTTCATGGGCAATTTACCGTACATGAAAGGGGAAAGGCAGTATCACTGATTAACAGAAGCCAATATGTTAGAAGACTAACTCTACCTTTGGTGAACCCTGATCCAGAAACAATATATCAACTAACTATCTAGAGGTAGGTCACTCACTCTTTTCAAATACACACGCCTTAGTGATAGATCTCGCTTTCTTGAGAAAAGATAATAATTGTGCAAGTAAAGTGAAAGTATTCACAAGTTAACACCCTTAACACTGATAAGATTTAAAAAAATGTTTCCATTTCACTGCTTTCAATTTAGTCACAGTTTGACTTGTGTTAACTGTTATTGCTGTGACTCATAATCAACAGGGTGGGCCAGCAGAGGTATTGTAAATATGCTGTGCAGCTAACTGCCTGTTAAAATGTGTCAAAGTGAGCTAAGCTGAAATAATGATACGTTGATAGCCTCCGATCAACAGCAAACAGGATGTTTCTTTGGGTTTGCCATAGAAGGATGTGAAACAAAAGGTGAAGTGTGAGGTGTGGCAAGCAGCAGGCTGCAGGTTTGGAACCTTGTTTTGACTCAGCATGTTAGTACACTACTTTCTGCTGCATCAAGAGCCACTGGCTTCTATAAGACAATTACACAGGTCGTGTAAGGGATGACAGGAAGTCATAAGTTTGCTTTGAAACTGGCTCATGTAAAAATATTGTATTTAAACCTCTAGGATCGATCAATTGCCCCATCAGTTGCTTTTACAATTGTGAGTGATTGCTCGGAAGAAGGTGATGTGGGATTGGAAAGTAGATTCCTGTGAAATAATTTTCCCTTTCTTGTTATTGATAAGATTATTTACTTCTTCCTGGAGACTAACAACATGTGAAAGAAGTGCAATAGCATTGGAAGCAAAAATAAATGAATCCATAAAATGAAAGAACATTTCAGTAGTAAGTATATTATTAAATTAAGAACGCAGTTTAAGATGTTACGATTGTTCTCATCTAACAGACACGTATGTCTATCTCCCTCCCTCTGCATTTACACTCAGTTACCAGTTCATTACAGGTACAGCTCACTAAAACTTATGCAATCTAATACAGCAGTCTGGTAATTAACCCTACCTTCATGAAGGTTATAATGTTTAGCTTGGTTCAGAGGTCTGTTGATTCAGTGGAAGGTGTAGTTTATGGTGCTGATAAACCGTATGACATTATAAATAGGCCTACAGGTGTTTATTATTTCGTCCACCCTATTCATATCAGTGAGGACAGGCTAAATGACAGAGACACCTCTCTGAACATTATGACCTCAATGGAGGATTCATTGTAGGACTGGTGCATTAGTTTGAGTTAGGTGTACTGTCAACTGAGAGTATGTATGTAAAGTATGTATGCTTGAGCCCTGCTTGTCTCTACAGCTCTCAGCAGCAGCAGCAGCAGCAGCAGCAGCAGATACTGACTTTCCTCTGTGCCTTCCGGCAGCTGCAGTCAGCCAGTCTAACTAGCTCGAGGACTAGCGCCCTCTATGAGTGGCAGGTACTAAATGTTTCTGCAGAACAGAAACCAGAAAAGCAGGGCAGGCAGCTGGACAGGGACAAGTGCAGCAGGGCCACCGGCTCATGTGAGAGACAGTGGTGCAGCCCCCAGGAAACAGCTGCTTTGCTATCAGTCACACTTGCACTACAGGCATGGGATGGAGTAAGTTAGGTTTCTGGAATCATTCTTTATATGGCCTAAGAATGTGTTTTACGTTATTAAATAATAATGACATGTGAAGTGAAATCTTTTAGATAAAAGCATTGAGAGCAAAGTTCATACCTGCATTTCATAAAGCTTATGTCACACACAGCTCTCACAGCCCACACTTGTATTGTTTTGTAAGTACTTGCTGTTTGTGTGTGTGTGTGTGTGTGTGTGTGTGTGTGTGTGTGTATGCCAGCTGTGAACGAGTTAACCACAGATCAACCAGCCAACAAAACAACAGCACAAAGCAGAGTCCAGGATGTGTTCATTCAGTCTGGTAGCAGGTGAGGTTAAGACCAAGGCGAGGTGTTTAAGTGTTTAATTTGACCAAATTCAAAACAGGAAAAAAAGCAAAAAACAGAAACATGAGCTTATGTCATACAGCGAAACTCTTATTATTTGGACACAGATGCATTGAGAATTTAAATATAAAATTATAAAAATGAACATGAATGAACATAAACTTGACATACAGCACCTTATGTGGACGTTGAGCATCACAATCTATGTATTCATGGGAAAAATGTCTTTTCCATACACAAAGCTGTTGAACTGTAGACTTGGTTTCTTTCCTTCTTTCTGTTCTCTGACTTTAAATTACTGTACATACTTTCATGTCCTGGTTACTGTCAGGTAGCACCTTGTGTTTTCACTTTCTAGGCATTTAAGAGCAAAACTGCATTCTCTCTCACCTTTATGGTTTAAATAAAAGGACATCATCTTCTGTCTCCATAGCATCAATAGAATCCTCAATTCTGCAGACTCTCAATTTTAGAAAAAAGGTACCTACAAGAGTATCAAAGGCTCCTGCTACCAATGAAACACGCATAACAAAGTAGGTGGGGGAAATTTAGTACATGATTTATTTTGTATGAAATTACTCAAAATGAAACCTGATTTTCATTCACTTAAAATTTTTTATGCATGACGGACCAGGACATGTGTCAAGGGAATTTATGAGACTATATTTCTTGAGGACTAATGCTTATGAAAAAATAGAAAAGAAACAAGATTCAACAATTGAACCATTTAAAACTTAGCTTTAGGGTGTGGTTATTTCAAACCTATGATGTGTTTAAGATTATGTTAAATTAACAAGTGTAAAGTCCAGTAAGCATTGCACACAACATGTGTCATCTTAAAGTCATGCATGTATTGAAATAAAATAATAATCAAAAAAAAAAAAAAAAAAAAAATCAGATTAAGGTCCTCCAAAGCACGAGACTGGAGCTGAACTATTAAGACCAGAATTGATACAGGCCACAGCGACCTAATCTTATCAGCCGGGGTGGAGAGTAGAGAGGCACGGCTGGTGTTATTTCCGTTGGCACTCTTTCACATCAGTGTTTGCAGTGGCATGACCACTCCACATCAACCATGGCAGGGAAAGGTAGTCAGTTATCAGTGTGAATAAAGTGCTTTAAACATGGAACGTGACTACTTCAAAATGGAAAACAGCAAAGGAAAAAAAAATAATTTAAAAGGTTTTCCCCTTTGTTCTGTTTCAGACCAAAAAACATCCACTAACAGGCATCGGTAAGCAATGGTTTTCTGTTATTCAAAACACACCAGTTGAGATATAAGTCATCGATGTTTCTTTTATTTGAGATGACATTACTAAATGAGTAATACATGTTTATACCTAGAGTAGTCAGACGTTCTAGTCTCACGCGAGTAAGCCTATAAAATAGCTGTGTGAAATCTTTTAAAAAGCAAGAACAGCTCGTCGTCAGTTAACATGTATTTTATGGATAACATGCCTGTTCCTGGTGTTTCTTTACTCGAGAGTTCTTCTTGGGAATGTGGGGTCCTGGCAGGGCCACAGTTAATATCGCGAGGGCAGGTGGGGAGAAGGGTGAAGCACAGCGGGGTTTCATATCATATGTCTTTAATGTCTGTCTGTCTGACATTCCTGCTTCCCAAAGCCTGGTGTTCCCATCCATCTTCATACACACACTGTCTGCCACCTACCTACAAAATACACAATAGCACATTTCTTTACTTTTTAAAAAATCCACACATAAACGCCTGCACAGGCACACACAGACACACACACACAGACCCCCCACGCCCCCCTCTTTCACAGTTGGGACTGCATGGCATTGAAAAATAATACTAATGGCCAAAGTACAGTGCCTCAACAGTATCACTGTCCAGGCCGGATATTGAATCGCTGAGTTTTAATACATGATAGGCAGACTGGGATGTTTCCTGTTATCACCCCCAAAACACACAGACATAAACACACTCCTCCCATAGTTTAAATGTGTTTAAGAATCATATCATAATCTGATGTTGAAATTTGAAGCCTCCAACCTACATTCTCTCTTTCTGTCAGTAACATGCACTTGATTTTTAAGTTTACTGTAAATTGTTGTGAGTGTTCAAATAGACTACTGTTTCATTAAGCCGCCCCCTCCCTCCTGCCTTTCCTTTTCTAAGCCTCTGTTCACCCCAGCTTGGCCTCATGTAGGCCCACACCTCACTTCTGGGCTTCCTGGCTACTGATTGCAGCGTCTGACTCACAAAAGGCAAAACACAAGCTGCTGGTGTCTGTACCAGGTACCATCTGGGTCTGGTTACCCAGCAGTGGAGGCAGTATAGGGGAGGAGGGGGCAGAGGATGATGGCAGGGCATAATGTGGTCCCCTCTGAAATTAACTAAGCAGGCCATGAGAACCTACAAAAGAACTTAGATGACTGTACATAACTTAATTCAGTGAACGACATACAAGCAATGTCTGGGAGATCTTAAAGTACCCTGTGTTTCTTAAGTTTGGAACCTGGCAAAAAGATCTAAAAAATAATCTAGGATTATGTTGTCTGTCACATCAACTTAATCTAGTATATTTTGTTTTTGAGTTCCACCCTTTGGGTTATTATCCTTTTCGTCCAACCTTTTGGATAAAGGTCGTTGCATGTCCTGGCGTATTTTGGAATTCAATGAATCATACAATAAAGCATTTTTGACCTTTCCAAACGAAACTCTAATTGCAACACCTTGTCACAGGTTGCATATGTCAATATGTCAATGTCAGTTCAACCAAAGATTCAAATAGTCTGATTTAAACTTTTTTTTTTAGGAAACTGATGATCCAAAATTATATACAAAGTAATTCACAAGCACAAAGAAAGAATAGATAACAATGATGAGAAGAAATGTCCCAAAAGATGCACGTTCATCAAATGCCTCAAGACTTCAGATCATGTGTCCATATTTTAATTAAAACAAACTGCAGAAATTACAGTAAGAAAATTACACATTTCAAAATACATACATGCATAAAAGTCACACACCAGACATCACACGGAAAAGATACATACTTAGTAATAAAAAATAACACACTCAGGAGTTGCACATCTCCAAAGTACGACATTTACTCCAATCAACACATATATAATCATACTGTAAGTGTTCTCTTTACCTGGGCCACATAACATCCTCATGTTGTCATAGAAAGCAACTGTACATCTCTGCACATAGCTCTATTTGTACACCCACTCTATCTTTACCATCACTTCAAATAAACAACAAAATAAAAATACAAAAAATACTTGATAATAGCAAGAATAGCAATTTTGTGTGTGTGTGTGGAAGTGAGAAGAAGTGAGCTACACTTAGAGCAGCGGTGGTGGTGGTGCTTTCCTGTGCCTGCACACTGTCCACTGTCCTGTCTGTATGCTCACTGCACCACTTTTATCTCTCGGTAATGCTGCTGGGTGACATTACTGTATGAAGGATGTCCTGAGCAGAACTGATAACACGTTCCTCATCACTGAGGTCATTTCCTCTACCCACAATGCATCTGGGACAGCTGGTGAACTAGTTTGTGGGTTAGCACCAGGGTCAACCTGCAAACCCTCACTGCAAGAGATGTACAGTACGTCATATCAAAATATCATAGGTCTGAGATAGCAGGTGGCTAATGTCGTTTTTAAAGTTTTGTAAATTATATGATTTAACAAAAGGATTTGACAACAGGCACTATTTAATTTTACCAAAAAGACAATTAGACAATCTCATTACACGGTGAGGTAATAAAAGAGTCACTGGCATTTATATTATAATAATAATAATAATAATAATAATAATAATAATAATAATAATAATAATAATAATAATAATAATAATAATAATAATAATAATAATAATAATAATAATAATAATAATAATAATAATAATAATAATAATAATAATAATAATAATAATAATAATAATAATAATAATAATAATAATAATAATAATAATAAATATATATATATATATATAGTACCACATCAGATAACACATTAACCTCAGAAAATTAATCTGCAAGATTGTGTGTTACAGCATAAATTTATACTACTGCAAAACAATTAACATAATATTGCTGCAGTAACTAATACTAGCCTGGAAGTATAGATGTAAAATGTTTGAGGGATTCATTTATAAAGAACGTGAGGGAAACTGAAGAAATACAAACTGATTTTTATGTTCATTTGGCAAGAAATGTGGCATTCACTCTGTAAAGAGCAAGCAATGCGACTAGGCAAAATTCCTTGGACAACAGTGAACAATCCACTGTTTTCTGCAGCAGAGGCACAAAGGAATTATAAATCATGGATCTCAGACATTTACATATATAATACTGAGCATGTTCTATGTTCAACAGCATAAGACGGTGTATATACCAAGCACATCCAGCAGTATGGAACATTCAAGCTACATGGCTTCAGCTATAGTTATGCCCTGGCTTACTTTGATAAAGTTTAGAGAAGTTGTAATTTTAATTATATGTTCATAAGAAATCTATTACAAATGACTGCATGAAAGACCATGATCTTTCCCTAAACTTAACTAAATGCTGCCAGTGGCTGAACATAACTATAAGAAAGTTGAATAATGCTGTGAGCTCAGTATGAGTGAACAGTGTATTGCAAGATTGCCTATTTTGGTGTAAAACAAAAAAAAAAAACGTTGTCAGTGATCATCTCACTGAACATTTTTTGCAACTTTTTAATTGACAACATTTACTCATTATGCTAATAAAAAACATACAGTAATTTGGCCGGTAATGTTTCCCTAAAGTCTGTGTAAAGTAAGAATAAATATGTGTTCTGAGTTTGTCAGACAAAAGACGTAAGTGTTATTAACCGCCCAGCCAGCGCCGGTTCTGGCTACATTTGCGCCCTGGGCGAACAACCCCCCCAACCCCCTCACGGAGACTGCGCCCTGGGCGGTCGCCCACATTGCCCATAGCCTGCACCCAGCCAAATTTGAATGATTAGAAATATCGACAGGTTTATGAAATGAGGTGTCAGGCATGTCTGCTGAATGTGCTGAAGCAATGCCCACTCGTGGGAGCACGAACTCTGATGAGTTCAGAAAAAACGAATTCAGTTCAAGCTGAAATTTATTTATATAGCGCCATAATAAATAACAAACACTTTCCACGCAGAGAAGGTATTTACAGAGATCCAACAGGTCCACCGTGAGCAAGCACTTTGCGATGGTGGTGAGGGAAAACTTCCTTTTAACAGGCAGAAACCTCAGGCAGACCCAAGCTCATTGGTCCGCGACCGGTTGAGTTAAAGATAGAAAGGGGCAGATAGAAAGGGGGGTGAATTGAATTTAAATTTTGAATTTATTTCTCTGCTAGAGGTGTAGGGGTATGCTCAGGGTGGCCTCAGTGTGTCATCGAGCCACCCTTTAGGACCGCCCAAAAAATCCTAGACTGAAAACTGGTGAGAAACTGTTTAAACCTCTAACTCCACATTTCAGTGATATATTGTTTAAGTCTTTTCACATGTTTTCAGCAACTATTTTCCAACATATTTAATGTATTTTGAAAGAAATCTCAGAATTGCCTTTACACAGACTTTACTGTATTTACTGCTGCATATTAGTTGTATATAAATGTCATTTCAACCAAGCAGTCCTTGTATCTCGCCTAGTTTAGCACGTTGGCATCTGCGGCACTGCTCTCCAGTGGTTTAGGTCATACCTGGCAAACAGGAGTTTCTCTGTCATGATTGGTGACCACTGCGCCTCAAGTGCATCCCTGCCCTGTGGGGTGCCACAGGGATCTATTCTCGGCCCTATTCTGTTTTCATTGTATATGCTACCTCTGGGATCAATTATAAAAAAACACAACCTGTCCTTTCACTTTTACACCAACGATTTGCAGATATATTTGCCCATGAGACTAAATGAAAACACTGCACTTACTAAGCTGCTGGACTGCATTACAGATATAAAGCAGTGGCTAGCACAGAACTTTTTGCACTTAAATGACAGCAAAACTGAATGCATTTTGTTTGGTTCACCATTTATGTTGAATGTTTTCATCACAAACTCTGGCACTCTGGCCCCTCTTTTTAAGTCATATGTCAAAAATCTTGGGGTAACATTTGATAATATACCTTTTTTCAGCTCCATTTCTTGGCCAAAGTGAAGTCTTTTATCATTTGGCAGGATCTTGAAGGGGCAACCTACACTTTCATCAGTTCCAGACTGGACTACTGCAATGCCCTTCACGTTGGCCTCATTCAGTCCTCAATTTCTCGTCTCCAACTTGTGCAGAACGCTGCTGCCCGATTTTTAACAAGCACATCCAGACGCGAACACATTACCCCTGTGCTGTTGTCACTCCACTGGCTTCCAGTCTGTTTTAGAATTGATTTTAAATTCTGTTGTTAGTTTTTAATGCCATTAATGGCGTTAAAATTACTTGTCAGAGATTTTAACTTCTCGCAATTGTGGCAGAGCCCTGCGCTCTTCAGGTCAGCTTCTGTTAGAGGTCCCTAGGTCGAGATTTAAACAATGGGGCGTCGTTCTTTTGCCGTCACAGCTCCCAAACTGCCCCCTTACATTCGCACCACTACTGATCTCAGCCTTTTTAAATCGAACCCCTTACATTCGCACCACTACTGATCTCAGCCTTTTTAAATCGAAGCAATTCTGACTTAGGTGTAGTCAATCTGTCTGCTCCTTTCTATGTATTTCAGGGAGGCTTTTAATACCCTGCAGTGCTGCAGCACTACAGCACTTAATTGTATTTATTTGTTATGTATCTGTTATGTAGTGCTTTATGGCTTTGTTGTAAAGCACTTTGGGTACCGTTCGGCTATTGTAAAGAGCTATACAAATAACCTTGATTTGATTTTGATTTCATTTCTTAAGTCTGATTTTCTGACAAAGCTAGTTGGAAGCTAATCATGGTCCAACATGGAAACTTGAAGCGTCCAACAATGAGAATTTTCTTTTCACAGAAATAAGAAACGTTTAAAATTAAATTGTTGTTTTATTATTTAAATATTTGCATTTCCACACATTCGAGATTTTTCAATCAGTGAGAGGTAGTATTAAAAATACATAATTTATTATGTGATATTTCTTTAAATGGATGGATTTCACCCCCGATATCTCTAATAACCAGTGTTCGATATCAAACGAAATTTTCTGGATTTTTGCAAAAAAATCCCAAAAAGTGTGGATTGAAGTACCATTTTTATTGACCATAATATAGTTAACTTCCAACATCTCCTCCACCTAAAATTAATATAAATTCTCCTTAAATGTTGGTTATAAAAATGTTTTATAGAGTCTGCAGTAAAAATGTATACAGAAAATGATTTGCATTGGTTGCAAATGGTTTTCTTTGCTTCATCTGTTAATTTTTTTTATCTGCCTCATCATTTGGATTAGACTTTCCAGGTTTTTCAAGTATTCTTTGATAAAGAAATATTTTTGGAATTGATATCAGGTCACTCAGAACACATTTTTCTCGTATCCTCTTTTTTACTACAATTTATATACAAACATCCCTTAAATATATAACTTCTAAATGTGGCACATTAAATCCCCCCTCAAATTTTGTATAGCTTTTTTCAATAATATTTTATCGAAAATAGAAATAAGAACCTTGGAAGCCAAAGTCAGAGATGCTTCTTAATTAAGACAAATTCATATTATAACAAAATATCTTAATACTTATAATTAATACTAGTTATGCACACAAATGAAAATCCTGTTTTATGTTTTGTTTCCTTCTTGCCATATTCTATCTAAGATATATATTATATATATATATATATATATATATATATATGTGTGTGTGTGTGTGTGTGTGTGTGTGTGTATGTGTGCGCATGTGTGTATGTATGTATGTATGTATATTTCAAAGTTAGGCGAGTACATCAAACTATCATCAGCAAAAACATTACACTTCATAAGACGTTTACCTAGACTGGTGTTTGACATGAACAACATTTTAATACCCCTCCCAGAATAGATATTTATATAATGTTTTTTTTTTAAACCAAATTTATAATCTTAATTTGATGATTGAGACGATTAAATGCCTTTTAAGCAGCTATCACTAATAAACCTACATTGTGCTTTTTTGTGCATTGTATTATACTAAAACATTTTCTTGTACATAAATGAACCCTATTTGATTCCTAAATCTGGTAAAATAATTTAAGAAATAATCATTTAAATTAATAAAGGTCTGAAAGGGGTTCTCCAAACAAGTGATGTTTTTATTGTTGTGAAGCAGAAGAGTTCCTACCCTTTGCCCAGCTGCTGACTTGCAGTTTTCTTCAGCCAGAGACGCCAAACCCTATCCCTAAACACATAATCGCCTCCACGGCTCTACAACAACACCTTTTTCAAAGTGAGTATCGCTGCAACTCATAACTGAGCACCCGACAAAGAGAAGTGATGAGTAGGTATATTAAGTATACACAGAAATTCTGTTTCAGTCAGTTGAATGATAATGTACACAAAAGTTACCAATTTGAACATAAAATGCATTTAAAGGCTAACTAATGTGTCCAGTACAGCATGTGGCACAGGTGAGGACTTGTAGCACTCATTGGTTTGACTACAGACTGAACAGAGGGACAGGCAAGGGTGCGTCTTTGAACAAGAGGCCAAGTATGGCCAGATCGCTTCTCAGTAAAAGTTTGGAGAGGAACTGCTGCCGTTGGCTCTGAAAGGAGAAACCCAGTCAGGGTGGCCGAGGATGATTCCTCTTTTGTTCCATCTCTGTCACCTAATCAATTTTCTTTGGCAAGTCCTAAATAAAGTCATATAGTGGTACTAATGTTTTAATATAACGCCATGTGTCTGTGGCACAGTTATGGCCCCAGACCTCCTGATCCCCCCTTCTGTATCTTGATTCATTAGCAGGCTAAGGGGGCGGCATTTGTTTTGCGGCTGGGCACGAATGAAGGGAGAGAAGATGAGCAAAGAAACAACAAGAGAACAAGGGAGGGAGACAGGGAGGGATGGAGCCAGCAGAATAGAGAAGTGAGCAGAGAAAGAAAGAGAGACATAAAGAAACAAAGAAAGAAAAGAAAGACATTGTGGCCCTGCCATTTTACCCACCATGCAATAGAAAGGCATCATCACCAAAAGCTTTAGATTTAGGGAAGTTAAAGAATAGAGGGTAGGGAAAGAAGTCAAAGAATCAAAGGTGATGCTGAAGATGACGAAGAGGAAGGGGTGAAAAAGCTTCCTGCCTGAATGGGACTGCTGGGCTCAGCAAGTTAGTGATTACTGATTAGCCAGCTCAGTCCTGTAGGGAGGCCTGTCTGTCCTTGGCTTGGGAAAACAACATAAAAGAGAGCCGGCTGTTTTGTGACGGTACTTGAAAGCTTGTAGCTATCGGGAGACATTAGCCTTATCAATGGCCGGTCACTACAGCCGGGCTATATGAAGCAACAAGGGCACTGCTTTTCCAGAAGGAGATAACCAACACATACCTCGGCCCACATTTGCATGCACCGAGGCAACAGGCAGGCAGATACACAAAATATGACAGAAAGAGACAGACATAAAAAATAAAAATAAAAACATAAAAAGTAAGGCTGGAGAAAGCAGCTTTGCCAACTGAGGTAGTAATGCCAACCAGCCAGTAAGATAGCCATTCAGTCAATGTGTGCTGTCCAGTGCCCAGAAGGGTGTGGCAACCTGGCAGACAAGTGGAGTTCAATGTAGGCTTGCCTGAATCCACTACTGTCCTGTGTTGGGTTTCTACATATACAGTACGTGGAGGGAAATGAGAGGTTAACAAGTGCAATGGCACCTTTCAATCATTGAAAAGAACACCTTGAAACTTTGTGTGTGTCCGTTTGGCTGGTTTGTGGAAGAGTTTTCCATTGGGTCGAGTCCACTAGTCCAATCTGTTGAACTTGGGTCAGTGGAAAAAGCAGCTTTGAAAGGGACAGGAGGACTAAGGTGAACACATGATATGACAATATGAGAAAACATCAAAAGACTTTCTGGATAGATCCCCATTTTTTCCTGCATCACCACTGTACATAACACATTGGATCAGCCAGCTTGTGCACAAAGATACCAACACACACACACTTACTTCCCCTTTTTACCGCTCCACTACCCAGCCCTCCCAGTATGTTTGTGCTGATTGATTTTTGTGGGGTAAGGTCACTTGGAACAGCTGCTGATAGACCCGCAATTCATCTGGAGTTCAAAGAGTGCTCGGGTCAGTCAATGCCGTTCCTGCTTGTACTTTACCGAATGACAACGTCATCAGGCGCCCTGCCTTGTCAACAGCGTGGGTGGCAGGGCATTTAGTCTGTCTGTCAGTCACTTTTCTATCGGTTATCACAGTTATCTAATCAATGCAGCAGAGTTTATCCTTACAGGTGGAGTTTGAATTTAGACTTCAATATGGCCTGTAAGAGAGGATGTCGTATCATCATGGAGTCCCTTTAAATTAGTACAATTCTCTTGGACAATAAAGAGTCACACAATACATTTTAGAAATAAAAGAGAGGAATATTTATTTCCCCATACTTAGTGTGGCTAAGCTGGATAATCAGTCCCGGAGTAAGTGAAATAGTGATCAAGATCAAAGAGACGGTGAATGAAAGTTACCTTGGCATAATGCACCTGTCATTAACTAAATACTAGCCTAATCCTGCTTGTGCCTGCTATGTTATGTCTGTGATATTTGCAATGCACAAACATCTGGAACAAGGTTCAAAGCAACAAACTCCGCACTCCTGCGCCACTTTTTGCCCCTTCTCTCACTCTCTTATTTTCTCTCTCATCTTTGTCCCAGTTCTGACACAACTGCCTGCCTCAGATCTTGTTTTCCTCTCTCTCAGCTGACTGGCTGGCACACCTTTCAGAGGACAAAGTCCCTGAGTGAGAAAAAAGAAGAAAAACACACGCGTACACGCACATCGGATCGCAAGTGAACACATGTAATCATATGCAAACACAGGCATGCTCACTGGGATGCAGACACATTTTAAACACAAACCGATACACAGATGAATACACGCGCACAGAGACAGGCCTGCTGCGCACACACACGTACACACACACAAAACTCACTTCCAAAGTTCTCCAGCGTCATGCCTTCCCAACCTACACTTGATAAACCCTTGTGTGAGCCTGACAAAGCAGGAGAGGGCACTCAGCAGCCTTTGAACACTGGAGCAGGTTGCATAAGACAGCTCAGTGTACCACTGGACTGTATTCACACACTAAACTGTAGAGTACTGTACCCAGTACAATATGAGTCAGCTAAAAGTTTCAAGGAATTTGATCTAAATGGGTTTGCAATTTCACCTCTAATACATTGTTGTAGATTTATCCTTAGAGATCATTAATATGGCTGTCGGTGGTATTTACACTAGAGCTTTCAAGGATTAGTTGATTAGTTTTTAAATATTAAATAACTGGCAACTATTTTGATTGAATAATTGATGCGAGTCATTTTTTAAAGGAAAGAAAATCTCTGATTTTAGCTTCTCAAATGTGAATATTTTCTTGTTTATTTAGCCGTCTATGACTGAACATCTTTGGGTTGTCGACAAAACGAGACATTTGTGGGGTTTGGGCTTTGTGTCATTTTATAGACCAAACAACAAATCAATAAAATTTTGACTGTTAATCAATAATGGTTAGTTGTAGCTCAAATTTACACCATCAAGAACATATTCAAACATCTGAAACGTGTCCGACATGACAGCTGAAACAGACTTGGTTGGTAAATCATGTTTTCAGTTGATTTCTAAAATTATTCACAGTCTGTTGCATCACACAATAAAAAACAAATGTATCAGCATAATGTGGTAACACTTCTGCTGAACAATAATACATGACTGTTGCACAATAGATGCCAAAATTAAGGAAAAAACCACAGCAGTACAAACAGCATGGGTTATTCTGACATTGACATGGTCAGGCTCTGTTCAAGAGGACAAGGTGAAGTAAATGCCGAGTGTTATTTTATGCTTTGACTTAAAGGGAAATTTTAGATTGAGAAATTTTATTAGCAGTTCATAGTTTTCTCTTAAAGACACTTCCCTCAGCTAGACTGGAAATTAAAGTTTCAGACCTGTGATGGACTGTGACAGCAATGGATGTTGGGTGACTCCCTTGTGATTAGGATTGATGAATGAATGATATTGTCTGGAGGTTAAAAATGCAAAATAGCAGCTACAATTTGAGGGCATTATCAGCTTTATCAGATGAACAGTTAAAGATCTACGACAGCAATGACTCTTACTGAGATCAAAATGCTGCATGTTTTGTATTATATATGCAATGCCCTACAATTCCTACAATACCAAAGTATAAGGTTGTCATATTTTAAGTACATCTTTCATGGATGTCAATGTGTGTGTCTGTGACAACACATTAACCTGTAGACAGTCTAGAGTACAAGGCTTGCAAAGCTACTGTAAGCTTATGCTAGTAGAACTTTAAGCAATGCATAGCAATAATAACAATTAAATGGCAGTGTAGAAAACCATGTGGTAGAGCAGAAGAGAGTCATTTTCGGTCAAATGTGTCAGTGAAACTGTTGTAAAAAAAAATAAATAAAAATAATCCACATTCTTTAAGTAAAGTCATGTTAACTTTTGCAGGAATGTGTCAACTCTAATTGCTATCTCAACTCAACATGTAAAACACCAAAAAACATTTTCATTTGGATTATTTTGAAACTTCTTAATAGTCACGCTTTCCTGGAAGTATTTTGGCTGTCATGCAGATTATGAAGGACTAAGTTCTTAGTGTCTACATCCATAAGGAATGAATGGAGAAGTTGTTGAAGTTCAAAGCAGCAGTTTCCATCCCTGAAGAGGAAACCAGAGCGCTCTGTTTGTCATTGATGTCATCGCCAGCAAACCACACTTCAAACTGGTAATAAGGCAGCAGGGGTATTCACTCCAAAACACAGAGGGCCTTATTTGTTCAAGCCACACACCCTGCGTGTGCCTCCATGCTTCTACCGACACTGTGCACTAATGGTTCCCACATCAGACTCTCTCAGTGGCCTCAGTCACATATGACTGCCATGCGTCGCCATCTCCATCTTAATCCACCTCAGCTCACCTCCAACTGGCTCCGTCAATTAGTACGTAGCATGGAGAGCGCAAAGCAGGCTTCTGTAGGGGCCTCCCAGTGGGGAATGTGAACAGACCGGCTGAGGAAGCAGAACTATATTTACTGAAAAGCACATTTGGGATGCACTGATAGTAATCTGACTTTAATTTAACTTGTAAAATAGGGATGTGAGTGTATGCATGTGTGCCCCTATGTGTGTATAAAGCTAGGGGTTTGTGGGAGCCCTGCACTGAGTAACTGAGACCGTATTTTCAAACAGTTCTGACCAGATCTTGACTTAATCACGTCTGGCCCCATGGATGGGGTAGACCAGGGTCTACATCATTGTTTGACAACGTGTACACTGCAGATTGATTTTCTGGTTCCAGTGGACGGGGGCAAACGGATGTGAAAGGGAGGTACATGATTATGCATCATGAGAAAGGAAATACAGAAAAGCGTGGCATTTGGACCATGTGCTGAGCTCTGAATTGAGATTTTTCTTCTCCTTTCTCCTTTCATTTTCATTTTATTATAGTAGTTGTGATGTTCTTGGACAGTGAAATTGCAAATCTTTCAAACTGTCCTTGTGAAGAAGAAAAAGAAGAAGAAGAAGAAGGAAAGGAAAGGAAGAAGAAGAAGAAGTAGAAGAACAACAACAACAACTTTATAAATACCCTAAGGGGAAATTCAATAAAGCAAGAGAGCAAATCAGTTGCCATACTGTACAATCAGCACATAAATCTTGAGGAAAATGGTTAAGGAAACCACACCAGTAAATTTGATGCAGAGGTTGGATCGAGAGAGCTATGAGGTGTGTAAGCAAGGCACAGAAAGCAGAAAGTAATCAGTGGTTAAAACTGGGACTGCAGTCCGCTGCCTTCATCTCCTATAGAAAAGAAACAACTAATCATACTTGGCACAGTAAAACCGCTAATAACTTATAACTTTTTTATGATTATTTAGTGTTGATCTGAAACAGCTGCTCATTTTCTTTGTCTTCCTCAGGCTTGACGTGCATTTCGTTTCCTATGGGGCACTTGCGAAATGACATGATTACCTTCTTTGTCTTTCTGGCTTTGCTTAAAAAACAAAGACCATTCTAGTTTAGTTAGTGTTTTGTTGGCTGGATTTTGCAGGACAGCCTCCTAAACAGCATGTGATATGGAAACAGCTATGATCAACACTAAATGGTAAAAGAAGGTACTTTCAGTACTGCTGCAAGCTGTTCAAGGGATATTCCAGCAGTATGTTTACACCAAACAATACCATTAAGCCTATTGAACAATGCAGTGAGATGGAAAGATCTAATAGATCGAAAATCAAAATAACTCCTCATGTTCTGTCTTTGTTCAATTACTGTACACTGTACATTTGATTCCTATCTTTTTAAAGTAGTTCTCTTTGCCACCTACATGTCTAAAACATGGGTCAAACTGAGGGCTGTTAATTTAAAAAAGTTATGGCTGATTATGCTTGTTGCTCATATACAGTGTGGTGCTACACCTGCTCAGTCATCAGCAGTTTCTCCCTGCTTGGGGCAATTTTGTTGGGGAAATTCTCCACCTCTGAAAAGGAGGTGGAAACATAATGCAGATGGGATTCACATGAACCACAACAAAGGCTGTAGCATCAATAATAAAGCATTAAATATAGACTTTTTTTATTTTGTTTTGTTAAGATATTTAAGTGTGTGTTTGTATGCATTTGCCAGCCACCTGTTGCAATGCTGTGTATACTTTGTCTGATTAGTCTATTATATTACTTTTTCTTATCCACAAAAGTGTTCATTTATTCCTCTTAATGTATTGCATGTAATGTATTGAATGCTCAAGACTGTAACATCCTTACTTTATGAGGAATATTTCGAGTAATAACAGTTTACCTCAGGTCAAGCTAAGCCATGGACAAAGCTATTATTTTGTAATCGAGATCACTCTGCTGGGGTTTATTTTCTGGGCTGATTGATCTCAGAAACTGAACTGAACCTATGTGCCTGCTGAGTTCAGTACAAAGATTAATAACATTTGCTAAGGAGATAATGTTTCACCTGGTTGGGCTGTATAATTGTTTTAAATGTTTAAATAAATAACATTTGATTTGTCTTTGGTCTGGATCTGGAGCAATGTGTGAATTCATACATTTCATAACATTGCAAGTATTTTCAATATTTTTTTTCTGATGGACTACTGGACTTAGATGAAAACAATTAAAGATTTGTCAGTGTATTCTTAATCAGATCTGTGTCCAAACACATCAAAACTATCTATTATTATAATAAATTTAGGGAGATTGTTCATTCTCTGTGCAATTACAATATGCACGCTTTCTTTCTCAGTAATTTCTAGTTGCATCTGTTTTTGTTTTGCTTTGTTTTTTCTGATGCCATCACCAAAGCAGAGCAATGTTGGTTTTTTAAAGGAAGTGAAGTACTTAACAGCTCACACTTTCCAGTGCGTTTCTGGAATGTCTGATGTAAGCACAAAATTAATAGCGTGCAACAATGAAAATATGTCGTAAACATTTATCAACTCAGCGCTTATTTGAGCAATGTCTTTCCTTCATAACAAGACACATTTTCAAATAATAAGTTAAACTGACAGCAATATAAGCATGTTACATTTGAATGTAAGCAGATTTAGTGTAATTATAATGACACAATGAAGCCGTTTTTACTCTATGTTCTTAGCACTCACCACTTATCTATTATCTGATGTCAAACACATGATCAAAACCAACACACAACATGGTTTGGGTTTCACATCTTTAGGGATCATCCCACACTAGCTGGGAAACTGAATGTGCGTGGGCGGGTGTTTCATACTTCCAGTTTAACTGCTGCACTACCTGTAGGCTTAGGAGTTTTTGTTCTCTCCTGCCTTTGATCTCTGCTGCATTGTGGCAGAATGATTGACCTCAGTTAGGCCTGATAAAACATTCCCCACCTACAATTATTCTTGCAATTCACATGAAGAACACGTTATTCACAACAGGATGATCTTGAGAGTCATATGAAGGCTCCATTAAATCCAGGCATTGTATCAGATTTCGGCTGCTGGGTTAAAAATTGAAATTCTCTTTGCACTGCAGGCATGCACCACAGATGCAAGTACTCAGCAGGATAATGTATACAATATGAAACCAGAAGAAACAAACTTATTATACGAACCTGGTTACCGGTTTTACGGGAAGTTAATTAAAAAAAGAAAAAGGAAAAACCATACAAGCTTTAACAAAGATAAGATGTGAATGAATGTATGAATGCATGACCTAACGTTTTCATAATGTCAAGCAACATATGAAAAGAGTTTTCCTCCACCGTGACGTCAGATTATTATTCGACAAAATACCATAACATCCTGAATGTGCTGTACACTTTTTTCCTTACTCAAGATGTGGGTAGCTGTACCGAAGGGGGTGCAGATCAAACGCGGTGGCCTGGGGCAGATTAGATCCAATTCCACTTTGTTGCAGAGGCCTGCATTTATTTTCTGACATTTACCATACAGTAAAGTCAGACGTAGCCCTTGTGCAGGAGGCCCCTCAATCGGAGTCTCCTAAACCTATCAGTGGATGAAGAAAGGAAAAGGGCGACTTTGGACGGCAAAGAAAAGAGCCCAAAAGCATCTGACTTCCATTGCCGAGCTCAGCTTGTGTGTTCCACTTAGCCACTGGTATTTTGAGGAGATGCACGGCACCGTTACCAGAGCCCCACACTCAAACACTCATGAAGTCATTGAGGTTCTATCATTACAGGCTGCAGATGATGCTGTGTTGGGCCGGGTTAGTTCCCACGCTTGTTTATGCAAATATCACTTTGGAAGCAATAACGCAAAGAGGCTTCCTGCTGACACTTACGTAAGGAAGGAGAAAAGAGAAATCCAAAGGGGGAGAGAAAACGGGAATCTCAAGTCAGGATTTCCTGATTTGCTATGTTTTAAATTCCTCTCATGTTACACTCCATATTGCAACATCTGTCTGAGACCTTCTTCAGTCCTCTAATGAGAAACCGTTGAACTATTTCCTGAAGCTCCTGCTGAACAAGTCAAATCTTCAGTGAAAGCTCACATTTCCTTTTAATTTTGCTGCCGTAATTGCAGTCTTTTGTGCTTTCTGACTCAAATGACAAATCCTAAAACAGCTATCATCATCTATCATAATCACAATGCATACAAAAATATGCATTGTGAACACAGCAATGAGTTTTCCCCCAGTTGGCTATTACAGGTTTACAGTATAAGTAGGTGTGAACTTCCAGATAAGCTCAATTGTGCTTCACCACATTCATAATGTGGACAAGCAGCTTTCTTGAAACATCTGAGCACTTGGAATGAATTCTTCACTTAAGATAAGGACTACAGGTAATCTGGTCCAAATAGGCCATCTGCTGTTCCCACAGCCAACAACAGAGGCTAATAACATGCTGCATCCAATCAGATTGTAGCAGAGTCAGCCGAGATAAAGGCAAAGCAATAAAATGAAACAATCTGGTGCTTTGACACTACAAGCAAGAGAGCTTGCTATTTCACTGCTGGGCTGGGGGCAGGAATGTGCTCTTTGAACCAGCTTTATTTAACAGCGGAGCAGCATGTGCACAGCACGCCCTGAGTCTCCGAGCTGGCCCAGGGACCGTTTGCTCCTGGCGTGGGCACGTCAGACGCGGGGCCACCGGGTCAGGAAGCTGGCATCCTCACCCCTGGCACAAGTTGCTCCCCTCGGGGGCGTAGGGGCTGACACCGGGCTCATGGGGAGCACCAGACAGACAGGGGCCTACCAAACAGCTTGTGACCATAACCAACAGTGGCAGAGAACAATGAATGCAATTATTTACAAGAACACAGTCCAAGTCTCTTTTAGTCTTTCCCTATTACGCCTGTTTACTCCCACTCTCCTTTTGCGGGGCTGCATGGAGGGGCTGTGACCCTGTCGGTACAGTCGTCAGCAGGACGTTTTCATAGAGCCCAGGGCTACCCTGCTATTCATACTCTATCAGGCCTGATCGGTGTCCAGCTGCAGCCTCTTTCCTACCAACTGCACATTTTGATGAGCGGTCAGAAGAGACACATCACACTGAGTTGAGAAGACCTTTTCAAGTTTTGTGCAAAAAAAAAATGTATAAAACTGCATGAAAATAAATAGGGTTTTCTTTAGGTACAGTGTTGAGGTAATGTGGAAAAGATCCATTCAGGGTTCAAACAATAATACAGTGGTGAATCATTACTTTCATGCACCATTAGGAAGGAATTTCTCTTTCTTTTGGTTTTAACTGCTGAGAACCTGGTACAGACCAACAAGTTTCTGTCAGCACATGGCTGTGAGTGGTAGGGAGGAGCTGAGACCCGAGTGGGCAGAAAAGTCTTCCTAAGTACAAATCCTATATATTTAGCCTCATAAAATGGAATCATAAAATATAATTCATTGGTAATAAATAGTAAATAGTAATACTTTAATAGGATTTTAAACACAGCACAACCAGTGAGTGGTGTGATTAGTTAGTAACAGAAAATATATATTTTTTTCTGACATGCATTTTCCATTCAGAAGGTGCTGCTGTCTGTTGATGATGTTTTCCCAACATCTACCCACAGCTTTTAAAATCAGCTTGTAGAGACATGCTGCTGCCTCATAAATATTCCATCATTACAAATAGTCCTCACTTTCTTCTCTCTAGACTTATGACACTGTGTTCAACAAAATTCAATCTAAAGGATTCACTGTGCATCTACACTTAGGCTTATTCCTCTTTCTCTTTACTTATTTTTTTGCATCGTCTCTGTCTGCCAGGATCAGTACACAATAATAGAAAACAGAAGTAAACACATGGAATCGGTAGCATGAAAAGTCCTTTAAGAAAAATGCCAATACAAGCACTCTTTATTTTGAGTATCAGACTCAAATAAAGCAATGTATGTATAAGCAATGTAAAAGTAGTAAAGCAAAAAATTTAAAATGGGCTAATTTTCAAAATTCACAATTATGGGAAATATAATGGTGAGACATAAAAACAGTATATTAAAAAAGCTTTGGTGAAGCGACAGAGAAATCTATGTGTGATCTTGTTTTTCAAGTTCAGTAATTTTTAATGGTTCTTGTGTCTATACCATACCCGCATGGTTAAGAGTGCACTTACTTTGTTGTTTTGTGTTCATGGTCAAGAGTATACTGTAATTACACTGGCATTATCAAACAGGTCCATTGAGTCATGGGGTGATAAATTGGCATATACCCAAATAAATTGTTTCTGAATCCCCCCTGCCTCAACTTAATGCTCACCAATTGAGACTGAATGTCAAAATGTGCAAAATGCATTACATAACATAATGACTAAATGCATCATCTGTCAGATCTGAGAGAAAGTATATATCAACTGCTGCAATGACTTTATTCTGACTGAGACCCCAGTGGAACAAGATGGCTTCCCTGTCCCCTCCACACTGAACCAACTCCAGCTGAGCAAACAACACACATTCAAGCGGAAGCTCCATAAGAATAATAGCACCCAAGATTGTACAATAAGTGTACATTCCCACTGTACATGCAAACACAAAAGCATACATGTACTCTCTTGTGTGCAAGAGAGTACACACACACACACACACACACACACACACACACACACACATACAGTAGATACAGCAAGTTCAATTTTTCTTTTCCCCTGTGGCTCTTGGCTGTGGCCCTTTAGAAGTCTCCAGATGAAGAGAGCGTGGAGTGTGGCAGAGGGTCCTTCCATAAACAATAAACAACAGTTATCTTGTGTGCGGCCGTCTGTGTCAAGAGGCACATGAAGCCAAGCCCAGCATCTGAGAGGCGTCTGCTCCTCTTTCCGCCTTTGGTCTTGTCTCTTTCAATGGCTTATAAAAGTGTGGATGTGTGTGTACGCCCAAGGGTGTGTGTCTGTGTTCACAGCACAGCACAGGACTCTTCTGTATTGTATTCTGAAGCTGGCTGGAAGTAAAAAGGGAGAATTAAGAGTGGCGGGGGCAAGAGGAAGGGGGCTGCCAGCACACTGCAGAACTGCAGGGAGCTCCCCCAGATCCCAGCTGCCCAGGACTGGCTGAGAGCTTCAGGCGAGTGCCAGGCTTCCTCGGCCCTTGTGGAGGTGGGCCAGAGAGAGTGGGAGGTACACATCAGAAAAAAATGCCAAAAATAATGTCTGGGCCTATATAAAGAAGGCCTTGGGAGACACACAGTGCTGACATACACAACAAAAACTTAATCTGTTAGCAGGTGGCAAACATCAGGGGCATTTCATCAGTTCGTCTTCTTTTTTTGATTTTTTGATTTATTTATTTTTTACAGAGAACAAAACAGACTTTTCAAATAATAATTGGTTATTTAAGGTGTTCATATTTATGAAACAGTCGAACATAAAATCAAAGTACTTCCTGAGTAGCCCAATTAATTGTTCTTCCAGTATTGGTGGCCTGAATGCCTTTCCTTCTCCACAGGGGCAACACAGTGGAAAACAAAGTTTATCGGGAACTGTTTAATGCATTATTTGTCTAACAATCAAGGAAGCAAGTTTATTTTGCAGATAATTACAGCTTTTGTTGCGTTGATGGCCAAGATAAGCCAGAGTTCCGAACCATTAACTGGTTGTGCTTTTTCTGGCAAACGGCAGCACTGAGTTTGTAATGCTGAATGCACCGTAAGAGTCTTGGCAATAAGCTAGAAGATCCTGACATTAGTTTGTAGGGATCCTTTCATTGCATAATGTCAATCAACCAATCAATCAACCAATCAACCAATCAATCAATCCATCCTTTGTTTAAAAACCAAAGTGTTTTTTCAGTGTTATAATTAATAGGTCTTTAATCTAACAAGAGATACTGATCACCACAATAGTTCCTACCCCCATATCACTTGATCCGCTTACATCAAATAACATGACTCAATGAAAAATTGAGGCCATTAACTATATAATATTCAAACCATATGTAAAGCCAATGTCTGATCCGACTCCCACCACACACTAAAGTGAGTCATATTGTACAATCGTCTCAAGTGGAATGTGGACCCTGAGAGTTGGGGCTCTACTGTAAGCAGTAATAATTACAGCTCAGGCAAGCGCCTGTGGAAATCCCCCAGCTGGTCTAGACACTTTTGCCCTCTGAGCTGACCCAGGAACTGGCTGGGGCGCTAATCATGTCACTTGGCAGACAGTAACATTTTTCCATAGGTCCTCAGAGAAAGCCCTTCCTCTACAGAGGCAGGTAATCACAGCAAGAGCATATCCCGCCCAGGTGAATGCATGCCTGCTTTTCCAACGCCAGGAGAAGTTGGAAAACTATTTCTGTGTTTCTGACAGAAACAAATAACCCCTCTCTCACCCTGCCTGTCAGCTGGACTGCCTGCTTGGGAGCTGATGTGGGTGGTGTTCCATCATTGTATGCTCCCACCCTGGGGCCACTGACAGGAAGTGAGTTTTACTATGACAAGGGAGAAACCCATTTACATCTACAGGCTGTTTACTCACCAACACTATATTAAGGGTGATAGGAAACTCAATACTAAGGCGTTGAAAAGTTCAGGAATGGGACTGAATGTGGCATCATTGGCATTTTAGATCCTCTGACTCAACAGACTAAAATTAGTGCTACATGTGAAAATAAGTAAAAGAAGGAGATATACTGTATTAGGGCTTCTGGTGGTCTCTATTCTCTAAATACCTTTAGTTTCCTGCCCTGCACATTTGCAGCATTACCTCCAACCACCAGGTCCCCAGGTTTGCTTCCTGTGTCAAATCCTGACGTACACTGTCTGTGTTTTCCATAGCTGAACCTTTTCCTTTGGACACCTGCACTTTATGTGTCATGTCCAGAGGGGGCCATTTGGATGCATTTCATTACCACTGCTGACACGCTGTTCTCTCTAACATCTTATTACTGCTATGGTAGGGCTCACTGGCAACGAACTGATGAGGACGTCATGGATGCTACTGTTGGACATATTGTTCCATTACTGTGAGGAGATGTAGTGTGAAAACACCCTTTATAGCAACAGTACTAAAGATGCAAAGATGAAATAAACACTTAATATAAAATGTATGACAGCAACAAAACTAAAACCTAACTAAAGCTTACTTTTTGTTAACATTGTTAGCTTTCCTATCGTTGGGCTGAGTGAAAATGTTAGCAAAGCCTCACAGAAGTTGTTTATTTCACAATGAGGAGCTCAAACACTGGTTGCCTTTACACCAACTGCCAACAGTTCCCACAGTCTAAACAGGAGGTCCCAATTTCAGTGGCCACCAAATAGTTTAGTGACATAAATGTGGAGGACTTAGTGACAGATCTCATGCCAGACCACTTTTTTCCTCTTCTCCACAACTCTGAGTGATAAATATACTTAAGCACAGACTGATGGAAAAATCTAATTTCCTCCCAAGCTGAACTCCAGAGACAAAAGTCAGAGCAGGTATGGTATGACCTATTGGAGGTACCACATCTACACACAGCTGGGTTTTTTTTTCCCCACATTCAACGACCCAAAGAGGACCTGTTCAGAGACAGGACACGGTGACCAGTTTACAATCGCCAGACCATATAATCAACATTTAATAAGTTAAAAGATGAAGTGACTTACATTAATAACTTGGACAAGTTATCTCAGATCTCCGCTGGTCATTTCAGCCATGTTCATGATGTCACTCAGGTGGGCCATGACAGAGCCTGACCCAAGCATGAGGTCCTATGTTGGACCACAACAGACTTTCCAGTGCTGCTTTTTTCTGCTTTGCAATCATTCCTCTTGACTTTGTATATATTTTGTGAGTGGAGTTTGATTTCAACATTTGGATGGCCGTCTGTAAGAAAACATAGGAGAATACAAAGAGCAGATTTAGAATATAGACATGCTGTGGAGGAACTCAAGAAACCGATTATTGCTATGAACTGGATGAAATTAATAATGTTTATTTTTCTGTGCCTGAGACATGCTTGCAACAACATAAGCCTCTGTGTACATCCTCATCTTTCCCTCAGCTTTGTGGCCTCCTGATGCCCACAGTCATCTAGTTCATCTTAGCCAGACCCACCAGGCCTAGCCCACCCTGACATTGGCACTGACACAGCCAAGCTGACAATTATTATCTACCTCACTGCTCTTGCTAGCAAGCTGACGGGATGGGCAGCATTTGTCTGGCTAGAGTATACAGTATCTGTCTGCCTGCGTAGGGTCAATGAGTGCATCCTCACTACCCCCCCACCAAAAAGTAGGCAAATTCAGACTCATCTACGGTAGGTTTTATTTATAAGTATGTTAAAACTGGTGATACAAGTGTGGTGAAAGAAAGTACTTTCTTGTGGAAATCAGAAAAAAAAGTAAAACTGTCAATAAACATTTCTGTTATCATAGAAAGGGACTGAGATCTACACAATGTGGCAGATGTGTGTTTGCAGGAAACCCCACTCTAACTGAAAAGAGCTGTGGTGTGAGTCATCCTGGGATCTTCTGATACTGTGGTCTCCTACAAATCTTCCTCCACCTCTCCTCTCATTACCAATTGGTGTTCACCCAGCAGAATTCCTCACAGTCACCACTATCATTTTTTAATCATCCTGGACAGCAAGCAGAAAGTCTTTGCAACCCACTGATGATGAACCTGATGAATATATTACTTCCTGAAATTGACTACTGCTGCTTTCATTTTGACAAGGTCTGACAGCGTCATCTTGTACCTTTATGACTCAACCACAAGCGACAAACTGAACTGGTTCTGGCAGAACTAGTTCTTACTTTAAAATGACTCAACTCTGACTTTATACAAGAACCATCATCTCTACCACTGCCACCAAAGACTAGCCAACAGCTTTTTGAAGACCTTTGTGACTCATCAGAGAGAACGCAGTGCTGAGGATAGGGCAGGAGCAGGCAACAGTATACAGAGAACAATAAAATGCAGATAATGACAGATATGGCCTGTGACACAGATGGGACAGGACTGTTTTAGATACCGACCAGATCACCAATGTGAAATTGCAGAGTTGAAGAGTGCTGTCTTGAAGGAAACATGACTTGAACTGAAAGATCAAAGCGAGAAGACTTATGTACTTACATTATAGCCTACAGATGGTGCAAACTGGTGTTTTAGTGTGGTGATGCAGGCGACTGTGTACAATAATTCATACTCTAAGTCATATGTGGAAAACGTTTTTAAATCTATTTATGAAACAACTTTGCTGTTGTTTGTCATGTAACCTTGCATACCCCGTTGCTAATTCCATCCAACGGAAGTTTGGCCCAAACTATTAATAACTGAAGAAGTGACCAACACTCTTGACTCTTGAACTGGGAATGATCAAACATTTTTGAGTTAAAAATAAAGACATTAGCTGTACATAAACATCCAAATTAATTCTGAGGCATGTTACAAGTAGTCTTTTTAGAGGTTTGGGACTGTGGTGAGGAGTGGGTGGCCCAGCCCTGACCCCTATTCATCTCAGTGAGATACAGTAGGCTAAGTGGAGTGACGTGGATTGACGTTCAAAGGAGCTGCATCCCACAAAACACACAGCCCATATAACATATAAACACATATGCTGAGGAACAGACTAACCACAGCAGCAAGTCTTGTTTATTGACCACTTATCTATACATCCATCCATCTGTGTATGCATCCATATTTATATAAGTGAATTTTGGTTAAGGAAAATGACTGAAAGCAAACAGGCAGACAGACAGATGAAGAAAGAAGTGTATGACACATCGTATCACACTCCCTGTCACAGACACTAACATAGGAATTTATATTTTCAGTTCCACATTATTCTGTGTTTTATAGCTGCCATGTTTTTTATCCACAACTGATGATCAGCTGATGAACTGTTGCAAGTGAGGAATGAAATAGATTATTAAAAAAAACAACTGAAGCCTGGTCAGAATTTCCACTGGGAATTCGAGGAACAAAATGTGAAAATTAACGACTGAGACAAGAGACACATTTCTGATTTACTAAAGACCTTTTTGAGATAATTTATTCAACTGTAACACCACTATATCAACCAGAAAATATGCTAAAAATATGACTACACAAACATCATCTGGGTCCACAAATGTCTACAATTCATGAAGATGCAACACCCTTGATAACCCTTCCTGTCTCCATCTACAATCTTTAAGAACTGGAAAGATCAAAGCTTGGAACAGTGCCGCATTCTCAAAGTCCAAATGATCACTTGTCTCAACTTGGATGTGATCCTAGAAGTTTTTGACATCAGTGTCAATGAGACAGGCAGGCTCATTCAGACAAACTCACTCCTTTCTGGCTCGGCGCTCTTGTTCTCACAAGATCCAATACATTCATAACCAAACAGTGGTCAACAGCGCAAGAGGACATGAAAAGCCTGTGATTCATAAGCAGCGCCAAAGGGTTTTCCATAATACTTTCTTTATGATCACTCATTTTAAAAAGGGTAATAAGTATGATATAGCCAGAATTATATTATAGTTCATGAATGTCTAAATGTTTTAAAGAATGAGCATCAACAGAATGTGAAGGTGTAACAGTATTATATAGTCTTCCCTCAGTGCCACATGAGGATGAAGTAGCACAAGCTGTGTGAAGCAGAGGGTCAGAGCTGCTGGAGCCCGGGGGAGCAATGGAGGAGAGACCCGGAGTTTCTTGAGGAATAAACACTTGGAGTCACACCGGATTCTACTCTGATCCAGAGCCAATTTACTGATGGGAGGAAAGCTCAGTTTATTTTTTTCAACTTTTGGATTTAAAAAGTGAATCTATCTTCACTCAGCCTGGCGAGGGAGGTAGTTGGACTACCTGGTAAGCGTGAAAGTATGTATGTTTCAGCTATCTGTTTTATATTTCTACAACCTACTGGCATAAGCCTGATCAATCTAAACCTTCAGAAAACAAGCATTTTAAAAGTTGTATGCTTGTCGCCAGACATGTGTGGCAAATTATGAATCCAGATTTTTTACAAATTGGCATCATGACGTAGTTATCTCGACATCCTCTTGATATATTTATTGCGATAAAATCACAGGGAAATCTGTTTAATTTAGATTCATACAGCTGAAATGGAAGCCAGTTGTGTGGTTCATAGCAAATAAACACAAATTATCCCATGATCACATTGTAACCACTTGGCATTACTGTTATAAAAGTTTGAGAAGTCACTATACATTCAAGACATTGCAAGGTTTATTACGCATATGTAGCTGTAAACTATCTTGAACAATGTCATTACATCTTTTAGAGTATATAGCCAAGAATTACACATTGCTCCTTCAAATATCAGTAAAGTACATCTCAGAGCTGCTGTCATTAATCTGTTTTTGTTCATTTTGATAGACCATTTGGTGATCATAAAATAAGAATCAAGAGAGCAGAGGTCTGAAAGAGACTGTATGTCCATTATTTGTCAGGATTGGGAGATGGAAAAGGGATTGCATCCAGATTGCTTTAAAGTATTGAGCAATCATGACCACACGGAGACATGCCACTCCACCACAGGCAGAGGAGCTTCTAGAGAAGAGCATTCTTCCTCTGTGGTGTTCCCCAGGGGTCAATCTTAGGTCTGCTTTAGTTTTCTATCTATATATCCTATCCTGGACACCTGTTTTATTATAATACATATTACAAACTTCAACACTACAGCCTCTCTTCAGTTAATTGAAAGAGACAGAAACATTATCCACTTATTCTGTCCTGTCTTCCTTGTCTCTGCGATTTTCAATTAGTTTCAAGTTTTCACTGGTAACGTTTTTGCTGTTCCATCATCTGTTAAGAGCTAGTCTAACCATGTAAAGCGGTGTTAATTGGTATCACTCATATGTACATGTTTAATCTTCCTCTTTGTCTCTCTTTCTCTCCTGTCTTGGATGCACACCCCCCATTATCTGTCATTCTTATTTCTTAGATTCTGCCTCTCACTGGCCCCTGGCACCATCTTGAATATTCATAACTGCCCTCTGATGAGCATGCTAAATGGGTGTCAAGATGATTTGGCCACATGACAGAACTGGATTGTCTTTGATAAGCCCCGACTTGAGCCAGAACAAGGCCGCAAGGAGGAAAAGAGTGACAGAGAGAAAATAGACATTGACCCTAAAGGGTTTTTTAGGTGCTTTGTTGAACCAATCAGAACCCAGGAGCAGAACCGTTGGAGCTATGACTGGGCAGCAATGGAGAGGTCAGTAGGGGGGCAGACCCCTGTGGTGGCCCCGGGGGTGAAAGTCATTGTCACTAGGCTTTAATGGGTCCCAAAATTCCTCAACTGACCAAAACCTGTGAACGATTGAGAAACGAAAGACATTTGTGATTCAAATAGGGCCTCTGGGGGCTTCACCATGAGGTCTGCAGTTGGAAAAGCTTCTCAGAGGAAACAAACACTCTCCAATACCCGCAAGGATAAGCCAACCTGTTCCCCTTTCTGGCTACAATTTCACATTTTCATATTTTTACATCACAAAACTGTGGGATTTAGTTAGGTTTACTTCAACTTGGGGACAAAGGGAGCTTCTATTTGTAAAATGAATTATTTATTTAATTCATTTGCCTGTATGGCAAAGTGAATAATCATGGTGGGAAAAGAAAGCACAGTAACATGATTTGTCTTTGTCTTTCCTGCAAATGAGTTCCATCAATAACAATTTAAAAAAATCTTATTAGAATCCCAAACAGAAACTGCTCATTGTCATGGACCTGCCTTAGTTTCTCTACAACCATAAAGATAAATGCCAGTGAGTAATTTCAGAAAGGAAATAATTTCCCTTTCTTTGTGTATTTATTTATTATTCCGCTCATATTAGTTTGGCATAACCTACACAAACCATCTCCAACCTCGATACCAGCGACAATAGGAAACAGTGATTTATTTATTTGATAGGCCATTTGGAGTAGCCCAACTTATAACATATAGGCATTTCAGACAAAGGCCAGAGCTCTGAAGTCAATGCATGTATATGTTCACAGTGTACTGTGTGCTGCTACACATGTGCACATCTAAATGGGACTCAGTGTTACTACTGATAATGTGTTTATGATTGAGGATGCAAAACTTTCCATAGACAACATGCCAAAAAGACTAACATTCAAAAAACAGCTGGAGTTTGGGAATTCCTGATCAAATCGGGTGTTAATAGTTTTTAAGTACAATGATAGCTTGTTGTATATGGTTGGTTAGTGACACAAGCACTCTTAAGTTCTGATGAAGGCAATAAACATATATGATAATATCCATCATATAGAAACACATAAAAGAATCCTGGCTACATTTAACTTAAGTGGTAGGCAAAGCAGTTTGAGGTTTATGGACTGAGTTGCTCATTCCCTGGTTGTTGTACATAAATCTCATCATGCCGTGGGAGGAGTCGAGGGATGGCACTGCAGGCTTTGTTTCCTCTGTCAGCCTTGCAAACTCATCTGCCCTCACTCTCCTGTCACATAGTAAACCCTGCCCGGGCTGGATGGTAGACAAAGACCACCAACCACTCTTGAGCCATCCTATCCTACAATGTGCTATTGGCACCCCACATTTACCAGGCACATATAAACATGTGCACACACACTCACACATGACAGAAAAACCTCAGTGGAAATCACAAACCTGCTCGCTAATCTTCACTAAATCTGTCCCCGTTTGGCTTTATCTGTCTTTTGTTATCAGTGCTGGGACTGGAGAATGGCAGGGGGTCACAAGGGTAAGACTTCTTTTCCAGCATCTGCTTAAAGAGAGAGAGGGGGGAACTACACAGGGCAAGGGGCCTCCCCTTACTCAACTTCTCAACCCTCCACACCCCAGCCCCCCACTCTGATATTTTTGGAAGTCTTTTTTCCTTTATTTCGTCTTTTTTCCTTTTTCCTTTCCTCTAAAACCCAAATAAAATGTGTGATGGATGAGTGAGCAGAGGCAACACCTCCCCCATCAATCTAGCGCCAGGGTTTAGGGAGAAGGGGGAGGCCATCCCTTCACAGGCTTCCAGAGGACCCAGCAGCATGCCCCCCATGTCTCTCTCACACACATCCACATCCTCTAGACACACATGCAAGACCAGCTATATTACAAAGTCTTCATGCACAGCACCCACAGATACCCACGGATGCAGATGCATGTTCAAAGCATATGCACAGTACATGCATACAGTATAGGCATGCAATGACAGATAAGCACCTCTCTCAAACCTCAGACCTCAGCAGATACACCCATCCACTCCACCACAGCACAATTTAGCAACCCCTGCACAACCCCAATAGCAGCCCCAAGTCTGTAGACCCCCCCATGCTTGCAGAGAGCCTCATTTCAAACCAAATAATGAAAAATTGCCATAACCCAGACAGGAAGGTGAACAAGTGAAGAAAAAAAAAAGTCCAAGAATAAATGCAAAAGAGAGAACAGGAGGGGTAAAGAAAAGAGTGTGGAGAAAGGAGACACCAAATGGTCCTGGTTAGTGGCTGCAGAGCACAGAGAGATCTGAACAACACAGTCAGTCTCTCTCTCTCTCTGAGTGCACCACCAGCACAAGGAGTAAATTCCAAGAGAGTGTCGTCACCAGGAGCAAGCGAAAGGCAGGGAAGTGGTTTTAGAAGAAAAAAAAGAAAACCCTGGTTTAAGCCTCTGGGTAAGTAAGTTTGTGGGTGGTTTGGTGGGTGGTGTTGTATATGTACAGTGTTGTAATATATATAGTACAGTCATAATATATATATATATACATACACACACACACACACACACACACACACACAGGGGGTGTACTGGGCGATTGACAATATAGGTTTACTTGTACAATATAATGCACTCCTATAAAACAGCTCTGCAACAAACTGTGTTGGACAGAATTTTATTCAACTCTGCGGTCATTTTCAAAGTTGTAGTTGTTGGTGGTGTATATTGGATCTCATACCACAGCCAGGGGCAAATACTTCTTTCTTAATTATATAGCAACAGGTGTCTATCAACACCATAGACTGTATAAAACAAGGATGCAGTTTCTGTGATGTCACCCATAGGTTTTTGAAAAGTTGTTGTGAAGCTCAGAGTGTCATGACTCTGGCCGTCACCATCTTGGCAGTCCTGTCTCTACCGCATCAGGCAGGCTGAATGAAGCCTGCTCAAACAAGCCGCCTATAATGGCACCCACCTGTCAATCAAAGTGGCCACACTCTAGATTTTGCATACCCTTAAGCCATACTGGGATTTGAACAGGTGAGTTATAAGTTATAAGAAGTGGAGCCTTTTGATATGGGGGCTGATGGAGTTTTACCTGTTCTGTAGACAGCCTCAAGTGGCTGTTTGAGGAACTACAGTTTTTGGCACTTCTGTACAGGCTTAATTTCACAGTCATGAAGGATGTCGCTTGGTAAACACCCTACACATTTAACAGCAATTTAACCTCTACTTTAAATCTTAAATAAGAAGAAATGAACTAAATATTGAACAAACATCTCTTAATATAAGGACAATTGCATATTTCTTGCATGGATCTACGCAAATATGTGATACGCATTTGCATACTTTCTTCTTCTACAGTGGTCTTCATGTGGACTGCTGTATGCTGGTCTACATCATGTATCACAGTAGATTTCGATACATTACCACTTAGTACATGCGTACTTGCTTTAAAAACATTATATGCTTTTCAAAGATAGAACCTACCTGTGTGCACTTACACACATATTCTTATGAGGCTGAATATGAAGTGCAACCGACTTCTAATGAAATGTCTTAATAGAATAAAGAGGAATATATCTGCCTGCAAGCTGAAGTTTATTCAACTTAAGTGAATAATGTGTGATAACCTGAGCTGTATGACTCCAGTTTCTGAATATAAAGATATAATGATGAGAGGAAGAGAAGAACTCTAGTTCAAAAATCAGTCTAGGTTGGAGCACACACACAATGATACTCTTGCCTCAAACACACACCCATGTCTATACTGTTGTGAAATGACGTTGTGAAAACATGGAGAGTAAAAACACAATAAAGTCATCCAAAAATTAATCTCCTATTCACCTGGAATGCACCTATACTGTACACCTGCTGTCTGGCTTGATCAGAGGACTGCTCTTGTTTCATCCCTCAGGGAAAGTGGCTGCTGTTGGAAAGTGTATGTGTCAGTGTTTGAGTGCTCTACACCTGAGTGAAAATGGATGAGTTTTCTGTGAGCCAACATGGTTGTGATGGAGATGAATGTACACACTCTTCCAAATAATGGTTTGCATGGTAGTATGTGTGTGTCAGGCAGAATCTCCAACCAAGCAGAATTATTGAGCCTTGGCTCATTTGTAGCCAGCACAGCAACAAAGCTGAGATCGGTAATCCAATTCATGTGTAGCCAAACCAGATTCTGACTCCAGACAGCTTGATGTGGGGACGACAACCCTGTGTTGTTGTTGTCATTTTTGTTTGTGGGTCAGGAAAGGGTTTCCGGTATTTTGATGCCACACATTGTCAAGTGTGTGGTTTTTTTTAAAAGTATGTGTTTGGATGCAAAATGGACTGCAGCCCTTTTGCTGTTTGTTGTGTTATATGTTTAAAAGGAACTGGAACCAGGCAGTAAAAACCAACTTGGATTCCCATGTTGGTGAACTTATTATCCAAGTATGTTGCATGGACATTAAACTCAAAAATCTCGGGAAAATTGACCCACAGCAGAACTAAAAATACTGGTTATCACAAGCACATGAGGAGTGAAGCTAAACATAGCAGCAAGCTTCTGACACAGTGAGAGAGAGAGAGAGATGGATAGATAGAGATGGAGAAATAGAGTGAGAGAGATAGCCTAACTAACAGCTGTGAACATTTTCCATTTGAAGTGAAACATTCCTGCGTGCTCGTGGCCCTGCACACTCCAGCGGGCTTCCTCTCAGCTCCATGTGGTATTTGTCCCCAGCTAAGATCCAGAGAGTGGGAGAGTGAGCTGCAAACTTTCCCAAGGATACCATCCAGCCACATGCCACTCTTGCCTGCCCTCCCTCTCTCTCAACAGAACGGCCATGCTTTTGCCTCTTCCCACTCTCCTCCTACGCTCCCTCTCTCCTCTACTGCCTCCTCGCCACCATCCGTGGTTTACCAGGACATCATTTTCATATCAGTTTCAATTTGCTCCTGACTGGTAAATCATTCTATTCTAATAATGGCCACCCACTATCACATTTAAAGACTCAAAAAAAGCACTTTGAATATGTGTGAGCAGCATTAAAAATATTTAGCCATTATCAGCATGACTCTATGATCGTGGTCTGTCAACCACTGTGGTCCAGCCCACGCATGGTATTGCTACAGGTGACTGGGAGACACATATATTCCAATGTACAAAAAGAAAGAGGGAAATTTGCTTTCCACAAAATCATCAAGACAGATTCAATCTCATACTTTCCCGCATTGAATAACACTTTTGGCTAGATGCAACTTTCTTTGTGCTACGCGTAAAGGAAAAAAAAAAAAAAAAAAGCCAGTTTGTGGTGAGGACCAAGACAATGTATCAACAACGCTCACGTAACAGTATTCTTGGCAGCATGTTGAATGTTGTATCAAATTCATCCAGGACAAGAAAAAAAAATAGTCTGTAACTTGGCTAGCAGCCAATATCTCCATATCACCAGCTGTTCTGAGGTCTCTGTCTCTCTTTGGTTTACTTATTTCACAACACTGGTGATCCTGGATAATAACCGGTATCATAAAGCTGGTTATCACTGCAAGTGGAAGAGGCAGGTTGTTTACTCACACTTCACATGAAATAAAAAGTTCAGGTCTTAGTAACTACAGGTATAATATGACAATTAGTTATATTTAGTGTATATAAAGTGAAATATAGAGAACATAATCATATAACTCAAACATAATTAGGAAGCTTTAGAAAAACAATTAAAAATAATTCAGTTTAAATTTGTCTGGATCGTGTAGGATTGATGACCATTATCAGTGACAGTGGTTGGGTTATTGACATGTTTTGATAAGATCCAGCAGTCCATGCAGAACATGCACATATTGGGATACAAAAACTACTGCATCACATTATGTACACAATAATATTTGTTCCCATGCCTTTTCCTTGAGCATTACCACTTGTTGTTTTGAGACGACTACTACTGAATGGATTACCATTACATTTGGTATACACAAGAACTGTAATAACTTACCTTAACCTCTTAACTTTTTAATCAGGTCAATATATTTTATTTACAACAATTTGGTTTATTTATTTTGGTTAATAGCTGCAAAACTAATGCATTTCCATAAATTTCAGCTATACATTGTAATCTGTGCTATTTAGCCAATGCCTGTATACCTACCATTAAATTAAGATGGGGAACATGGTAAACATTATACCTGTTGAACATCAGCATTATAATTTTTAGCATTCTGACATTAACACTGTGCTCAAAGCACCACAAGTACAGCACAGAACTACTCGTACAGCTTTAGATTTTTATTCAGTATCCACTTGATGATCATACTTTGGGGGCAGTAGATCAGTCTGTGGGGAATGGGAACCGAAAGTATTAGTCAGCACGAAGTGTGAATTTGTAGCTGGAGTGGCTCCAGTTCACCTCCTGGGCGCTGCATAGAACATCTAACTGGTCGGGGTGACTATGTAGCAGCTCTGACATTCCTCTCTATATTAACGTAGAAAAACGTAAAGTTTGTCATTTGTACTTATGAGTTTTTTTTGTTTTTGTTTTTTAATAAACTATGTCTTTCTTTTCTTCTATATAGTCCATTTCTTATCCAAGTCAGAGGCTGGTGCCACAGTAAAACTCTTTGCGACTTACGGTGGTTCAAGAAATTTAGTTATATAGGGACTATTTGGGGGGTGTCTAATGGTTTACCATTGGTTATGGCTTGGTTTGTGCCAAAAATGGATAGACAGAGGAAATATTTATTGGTGTGGCATCTCATATGGCAGAACAACATTACATAAAACTGTGACAGCTACTGGTTTAACTTCCTTCATTTTGTTTGCTTCCTCAAACATCATCAATGTCAAGTCAACGGTTTGAATTTGCATGTCAAAGTTTACCAAAATGGAACTCTACATGACAGCATCAAGCAAATTTACTTTACCTCACCCGATCACAGCAATTCCACTGAAATTAAATTACTGTGATGTGAAATTTCTCTGCAATAAATAGTGGTGAGACCATGCCTTATCCTTGAAATTACACTCATATATGGTATTGTAAAAGCTGAAAATGACTTTACTCTACAATTATTTCATGCTTTTTTTCCTCTCCCTCCTCTCTCAAGATCTATTCCCTGCCTGAACTCCTCTTGGCTGATACCCACCTCACTAAAACACTCTCAGTGTTTGTTTTTAAATGTTACATGTCTGTGTATTTCCTTCCAGGAACATTTTGCCATTTGGTCCCACCTCGTCTGCATGTGTCCAAATGCACAATAAATAGCCTGGACCTCTTTCTGCTCTGTTCACTGCCACATCTCATGGCTGTCACAACTGTAACCGCCATGAGATGTGTGTGTGTGTGTGTGTGTGTGTGTCTTCAGGATCTTGGCTGTGCTTGTGTGTCCTCAGGATCTTTGGGTCTCCAGTTGTGTGGGTAACATGACGCTTTGGCCCCAGCCAGTTGCCGCAGATGGTAAGAGCACAACAGCTAAGCGCAGGAGGGGAGCGAGGAGGAAGTGTTGTTATCACCAGCTGGCTCAGTGGCTCAGTCAGAAAGACGAGTGCAGCAACAGGAACGCGTGGGTGTGCATGTAGGCTGAGGCCCCTGAAGTAAAATGAGAGGGCAAATGTTAGGAGTGTGTGCATAAGTGTCCACGAACGTATGCTGTTTCTAGGTACAGTACGTGCATCCAGATTTACTTGTGTGTGTGTAAGTGTGTGTGGCCTTTAATGCTCATCAACGCGGTGGCCCACACATGACGTACGTCTAGCCCAGAGCACTTTCTACGACCTTCATCTTACTTGTTTGTGCAGCCTTCTGACCGGACGCTGAGAAGCTTATACTTGTTGCTGTGTTGTTTTAGTCCTGATTACCCAGCAATTAAAGTCTAAATGTTACAGCAATTTGCAGACATCTGAGATAAGTCAATGATGTATTATAAACATCACTTAAAAATATCAGCCACAGTTTTACTCTCTAAAGATGACTAGGCAGTCTGTTCTGATTCATGAGGGTAATTCCTATTCTAGTTTTTTTCAGAGACAGATGGATGAGCAGACAGGAACAGGATTTGAACCTGTGTAGTTTGCAGTATATGGATGCTTTACATTAATGACGGTCTAAGCTGATGTCTTTCGTGGTCTCTGAGGGATCAAGAACTAAAGAAGCGAGGGCCTCTGACAGTTGGGAGGATGCAGCCATGAGACCTTGCGTACCAGTAAAACTAAAACAAGAACACGTTTCCCGTAACATACATTGATTCCCCTCCCATTTTTAGTGTTTGTGTGTGTGTTTCAGTGTGTGCGGTGAGTGTCTTTGTGTGGCCTTGTGGTGTTACTGAGTTCACACACTCACAAGTCTGCCTGGGAAATTTCTGTAACATATTGTTTAAAATTCTTAAGATGAAACAGAAAGTTACTTTGAAACTTATCACTGCAAATATTTAAGTCTGTTTACAGTTTAGGGGTAGTTGGGACTACAAGCCTGTAAAGATATGACAACACATCATTTTCCGTGAGCTCTCTTTCCAAGTAGGCTCTTCTCTTTCCACATAAATCTTTCCATATTTACATCTCGATTTATAAAAAGTCCAAGGCCGACATTCCCTTTCTCTCATCATGTCATCCCACCCTTTCCTAAAAGCAGTTATTGTTAGCACGTGGCATCATTACAGCCGAACAACAAAAGGGATTGTCCACTACAACAAAAAAGGGGAGTAAAACCTGACATCATCTCTTCCTGGTGTCTTTTAATAGCTTTTTGATGTCCAAATTCAGTTGCACCTCTGCCACACTACATCTTTAAGAGAGTGGAGCTCCTGTTAGGGAAGGCACTGTTACATAACAGAGCCCCTTCCTTTGCACATGTTTCAGAGTGTGACTGCCATGAGTTCAACACTGAAAAGGGGGACAGAGGACCCTCTGAATGATCAGAGCTGGAGGACGGAGGATAGAGAGAGGGAGCGTGCGTAGTAATGCGATGTCCTCACAGTACATCATTCCTCTTCTCTCTGTCACCCTCCACCCTCTCCCCCAGGCAGTCAGCCGTCCACAGTCCATGGACAATGGGACTGTTCAACTAAAATAGTACCTTGCCTGAGCCAGGCTTCCTGCTTTAGTCCTGGCCTTGCAATGTTTCTTGCCCCTTATCGAAAGAGGTTCCAATGAATTCTCAACTCCAAATGGTGACTGGTGCGGGGAGCAGCGCAGAGACAAGGTCTGCTCAGTTCAGCAGAGAATTGCAGATGGGGGAGAGATGAGAAGAAGTACAACAGTGGAGATGGGGGAAGATCAGGACTGACGGACTAAAACAGAGATCACACATTGCAGTCAAGAGACAGTGTGAACGAGGAGGGAGTGGACTAGAAGACAGTATAGAATAGAATGTACCAACATTAACTTCCTGTTTAGCTCAGTTGGATTAGATGCACATGCAACACATCCACATGCTGATGGACTTCTGCTAACTCTTGTAGCTGGTATGTAACCCTTTTGAGATTAGTTGACTCGACCAAATTAGATCACAGACAAAAGTGCTTCACGTTACAGGAACAACAATGGACCCACATGCTGTCAAAAACAGGCTGTGCTTTGCCCACAGAAAACACAAATGACAGCTTTAAATAGGCTGAGTGACTGAAAATTCCCCTAAAATCTTGGCCTGGGGAGGGTACACAAAGTAAAAGGAAGTACTGTAAGACTCATCAACATGCACAACTTGAGAAGCATTTGCATTATGCTCTGAATATTTGTCCTGTGTGTTATTACTCAAGGTCTTATAGAGTGCTGTGCAACATGGAGGAATCTCAAATGATCTCATAATCTTTCAACATAATCTATTGGCAGTTTCATTGTTTATACATTTAAAAACAAAACAGTGACAAACAATTTGTGTTCAAGGTGCACATACACCCAACAATCAGACTTGTTTTCAGGGTAAAATACGGTTTTAAAATACGATCATTAGTACAAGAAAACTTTGTATCGTATCAGTTTCTAAAATCTTTTCATTTGTAATGAAAAAAAAAAAAACACAACAAAAACAAAACAACATAGTAGGTCGGGCCCATAACAATTACAAAGTCTGGGCATGTTATCGTCTGAAGAAATAGTGTTTTGTGCTAATTCACATTTGAGTTCTTTGGCTTAAAGCCATGGACGTAATTGCAATCACAGAAATGAGGCACACTCCATGTGGTAGCATTTGGCCTTGTATTTACAACATTACATTCTATTACTGCCTTATTTATTAAACCTGTATGATTAGCTGTCATGTTCACACAATGCTGCCTTGGGTGGTGGTGATCAGTTCCTGTTAAACACATCCAAACTGATGAGCACTCCAATCGCCATCACTGTTACACTAACAACAGATCAAAACAAAGCAACAGTCTGAAAAACAAAAGTAAAACCAGTTTTGCAGTAGACAATTTTGCAAACAGTATAAAAAGAGCTTGAGACCACATGAAGGACTGAGGGTAATATGACACTGCTCTCCAGATTTCTGAGAAAAGCAACCCATCTCTCTTTCTTTAACGCTCAGTCTCTCTCTCTGAAGCTCTCTATGCTCTTGCAAGCCTGAAGACAGACCCTGTCCTCCCCAAGGGTTCTGCTCGGTGCAAACCCAAAAAAGAGTTTTTCTCTGCATTGTGTAGAAGACATGTTGTGAAAGGCTTTGGCTCTGACTGTCTGACAGCAGTGGGGGCTGTCTGTGTGAGGGCCTCATTCATGGCTGTGGAAATATGATGTGGTGAGTAGATGCATATGGGGCTGTACATCTCTCCCCCTTTCCGTCTGAAGTGTATTCAAACCACGTCGTCCTACTGAGAGCTTTATTATGCTGCCCAGGGGAACACATCGTCTCTGTGGCTGCATCATGGATCTCTCCGTGGACTCTGCCTCTCTGGTTTCTTTCCCTCTTTCTATCACACAGTGCAGTGACTAACAGAGAACGCACCTTGTCTATCCCTAGAGGACCACCAGGATTGAACAGCACGCGTCCTCTCATCAGCAAATATCCCCAACTCATTCTGCCATCGCCCCTTTAGCTTACCATAGGAACCCATAGCAGAATGTATTTCACACAGGCTGCAGTGTCTCTTAAAAGATTCGGCCCTCTTTTATATCACATAACTATCAATAAAAAGATCTGTGAAATAGCCAGCAAACTCATGATGATCCCTAGGGACACTCATGACAGCTTCCGCAAGGAACAATACCAAGGGGAATTTTCTAAGTGGCTGCTGTAAAGTATCAATATATTGTCTTCAAAAGCATTTTTAGGTGTGTGAACGCACATAAGCCTGTAGGTAAAATTAAAATGAGCTGTGTGTGAACGCGTACAATAAAAACAGGCCATGTGAGCAATGTGAACATGCAATGCTGTTCAAGCTTCAGAAGATTGATACAACTCCAACTGGGGAAAAAAGTGCACAAAAAGGGGTGCAATCCAAAAAAACTGAATGACTCACAAGAACAAAACGCAAGCACTGATCAGCAGTAAGTATACTTCTCCAATTCAAAAACAAGTAACACATACCATCAGCACTTGGGATCGAATGCGGCCTCATACAATTAACAACAATTGGTTGCATTCCCTTAAGGATTTTCCCAGACAAAAGTGCTTGCCGTATCAATACTGTCCCTAGCTCCCTCCCTCGCCTGCAGTGCTGTGGTATCATATCTGGCCTCTTTGTGCACAGGGGGATTTCCAGCCACTGAAACGGTGAGCCGGTTGGGAATGGGCATCCGACCTCTGGGCAGCGTTTCTTTAACCGTGTGGGAACCGAGCGCTCAGTGTGGGACTGGAAGACATGTGACAAATGCACACATACTTTTTCGGAAACATGCACAGTGACATGGCTGGTGTGACAGTGTGAAAGCAACAGGGCAGATCTGAAATGATACCAGGGAAAGGCTTTTGAGGTATCAGTCTTTCATACAGATGCAGGCCTTTTTCTGTGGAAGCGACAGGACATTGTGCCACAATGTGTGCACTCAAATGCATGCAACCGTAATCCCGCACATGCAAAGACATACACACACACAAATGAGGTTGGTGGTGACCTAATAAGGGTGTGTGCCAACTCGTAGTCATGTTGCTTGGTAAAAGAAGAGTTGAATTGTTTATCACATTTACACAATGGTTTGGAAAATTTAACCATGATTTATCAAGGGCAGCACAGAAGCTAAGTGATACCTGTTGCCTAGCACAAAATGCAAAAAGTAAAATGGTCTTGGTTTGAATGTGACTGTGCCATCTCCAGTTTTTTAAGATTAGGAAACTATAAATACATGGTTATGGTTGAAGGGAAAACATCTACAAATAAGGGACAGGTACGGTTGGACCTCATATAGAATAAGATCATGGTCATGATACAACCCTCATGTGTGAGACTGGTGTCAATCTCTAATCTTTAGTGCATACTTGTCGTGCCCGTCCATTATCTCATTGTTCCCATGAAGGACACACTGGATGTTCTCAGAACTTTAATTGTTGCAGAATCCGATATACCGTATTCTCATCTTCTTGGACTAACTGCATAACATTATTCCCAAAAACTTCCACTTTCACTACATTTTGCCATCACTTATGTTTCTGTGAACCTTGGCCACATGTTGGAGAGATTGCTCATGTCCACCATAACAAACTGTTCATGCAATTGTAAATACAGATGTAGACATACTATATGTGCAGTAGGCTATGTCCGAACTTTGCATTCAGGAATGGATTACCTTATTAAAAAAATATTTTTCTTAATGACTTCATGGTACTGGTACATGGTACAATACAGTTTATTCAAAAAGTATTCTGAAACATTTTTGTTGTTTTGGCTTCAAATCCAACTTGAAGAACGTACCGACTTTAGATCTAAGTTAGTTTAAAGGGTGTGAAAATCCATATTGGGTGCACCTGGAACAGGTATGAACTATTCATTCATAGTCTCAATTATGAATCTTACTTCAATCTTTCAGTCAGCATTTTAAACTCATATACATTCCATATTCAGTGCCCATGAGAGGAGAACATAACAGGCATTGTGTGTCTTTTTACAACTTTTTACAGACTGCACTGTATAGTTGTCATCTCTTACATCAAGCACACTCTTACATTTAGCACACATTTTATTGCAGTTGAGGTTAAGTTCCAAATTGGGTGTTTACAGGACTCTGTTTACATGCAGAAACTCCAACTACTGTGTAAACATGCATCAGCGCAAAGTATACTGAACTGAAGGCTGATGGTCAGTCTCTACTCTTATACTGAAAAATGCAGCAAACTAATTAAACAACCTCAGTAAACTACTCCTGCCGTATGGATTTTCTAGTTGAAAAATGATCTCTGTGTTTGCTTCTCAGACTGGTTCACATTTTTAAAGCCTGAAAGGCGCATGTGACTACTCTGTAGTGTGACACATTCTTTACATTCTTTCTGATCAAAGGAATTATAACAAATAATTACTAAAAGATGCATTTGATGCTGTAGATTATGGTGTGCTCATTAAGCATACAAAGATGGAATGTATGATTTAATATAGAGAAATTACAATATATTTAAAAGCTACAAAATCCATCATTGTAAAGGTAAAATTGACTAGAGTTTCTCTGCTAATGGAAAATGATCATAAAATCATGCATAAACACATTATAACTGGGTAATAAAGCCATTCAAATTCAATGTGAGAAGTCTAATGCAATAGTTGATACATGGGATTCATGTAATTACAATTAGAGTGCTCTGACAAAGAACCTTACACACAGTATGCGACCTTATATAGTGCAGCTCTTGTACAAGGAAAAACCTAATCTTGTGTCTCAATGACTGAATCACTAAAAACATGTCTGGCCAATGGTCAGTAATGAGCAGACAGAAGGTTAATCAGATCTACTCGGCAAACGCAGAAAACCCCAGCTGCACAGAAACCATTCTTCTCTTAACAGACTTGTAATTGCAGAGACAGACAGACAGATGCGGCTTACAAAACAACTCGTGAAGAGGAATGCCAGCCATTTGGCATGTACAGTACAACAGATGAATGGCTTTTGTTGAGGGGTTTCACCGGGCCTAGTTGACAGAGGGCTAAAGTCAGTGCTCCCCAGCCCAGCAGACAGACGGGACAAAGACAGGCCAGTGAGTTTCACCCACAGTTTTTCTCTAGGGGCCTTTTCACAGCTAATCCACTGGGCCTGAGAGGAGCAGCAGGACAGGTCAGTAATGCTGCTCCACCTCTGCGGAGGCCTGAGTCTTTGGCAGCATTATGGAGGCAGATAAAGGAGCTAGACGCTGCCTTCTGTGTCTCTGAAGTCACTCTTGTCGGGCTGATCCTGATCCCTGACATCGGACTATTGGAAGGAAGGCTGGCAGGTCATTGGCTCAGTTTGATGGCCAGGTAAGCTGCTGTAGAGCCTGCTGTTACTATAGTCTGCCCTGGCTGGATGCTCGCACTATGGCCCAGCTGTCATGAGATCAACAACAGACATCCCTACCTTCCATAACCACTTCCCCTCCCTATTTGATTCTGTCTTTCTCTTCCTGGCTCGCTTTCCCAGCTCTCCACCCTACTTCTGGATGCCCTAAATCACCCAGCCCACTTTTTTAATAGTGGCCAATGCCTCTGAATCAAAAACACTCTAAATATGTCACATTCCACATGGTACCTATCTCTGCGGTGGCAGGACTTTCTCACAGAACTTAAACCCTATTTTTCTTTGAATGAGAGTACTCTATTGTTGTTCAAATTGTCCATCCAAACCCTAGCAACTTCCCCAAATCGGTATGCCGCAGGAATTCCTGGCTCCACTGCCAACTCTAGCTACCTGGTAAAGGGGATTAGGGCTGCTTTATCCTTTAGTCAAGAATGCGGAATGGCTGAACTTCTGACCAAGTCAGACAGGCTTGACATTCAAAGCCTGTGTTCCAGGGTGATGCCTCCAACCTCTGTTGTCCTTCTCCTAACTTAAAATTCCATCAGGATAATTTGATATCAATAGCACTTAATAAACTATTTAAGCCATAACCTACTGTATCTAATGAACGGTGATGTAAGGTGTAAGTAAGGTAGTGATGTTGACACAAAAGCTTTCTTGGAACTTGAAGATCAAACGTTTGAGAAATGTGCTTGGCCAACAGTTATATCCTTGTTATAATTATAATCCTAACATTCATGTTTGAACACCATCCATTCCCATCAAAGATGTTGAGTTAGAACAGGTAAATCATGTGCCCACCCATTTGTCCCACTCCTCCTAGCCTCCAGGCTGTCATGTAAAAATAGCTATCATCGATAGCATTCCAAAGTCATGACACTGTGCTCAAGGTGACTACCACTCCCAGCAGCAACAACTCTCTCACACTCAAGCCCATTCATGAATAGCATCCTTGTACAAGCCTTCCCATTAGAAAATAGCTGTGAGGTTGCACATGGCCCCATCAAAACAAGGAGAAGGAAAAAAAATATATTAAGACTGTTGGCAGGCTAGCAGCTACAACACATCTTCAAATATGTCAAATACAGATCATCTGTCAGAGATGTTGCATGTTCCAAGAACACAGATACACAAATTCTCCAAAGTGGCAACATAAGCCAGTCTTGTGACCTGGCAAAGGTCTGAAGTACATGCTAGGGCAGGACTGTGTTACAGCACATATTAAGGCAGGGTGATGCTTTTCCTCCCCTTTAGGACAGTTTTAAATACTGTTACTGTAGAAAGCAACTTGTTATAGCAGTTTAATTATTTATTGACAACTTTATTCAGTGGTCCCAGATAAATCCACCCAATCACGAGAAGTGTGCTCTTCTAGGTGCAGTATCACTGTTCCTGTTTGTATGTATTTTGTCTCTTTTGTAGCTGTCATTACACCTGCCCAGGGACTGAAGTTTCAAAATGAACCTAATTAAAGATGGCTAAATTGGTACATTTACAAAAAATGTCTATTAATGCACACTTTTGCAGCCATTCAGAAGACTATGATATTTATATGTAATATTGTACATTATGTGCATTTCAATGGATGGTCTGTTTTGGATTATTGTAGTCATAACAAACTACTTTGAAACTTACTCTGTGGAATATAATTATACAAGTGACACTACTTTTCAGGCTCTTATTTTAGAAATTAAAACCCCCATTCCCATATACTGTAAAAACAAAACTGCCATGAGAAGAAAGAGAGGTTTAGCCTGTACATGCGTACACTTCTAAAAATTCTAAGAAACCGTCGCTAGGCCACAGCCCAAACTACGATCAAACATAAAAAACGAATCTTGTATTTATCTCAAATCAAAACCAAACGGGGCTTTTCCATTTTTAGTCGCTGCCTACTTATGTGATACCACATAAGACAAATGAACAGTATAAAAAACGAGAGAAGAATCTTACAAAACAAGGTGTGTCTTTGTTTTGGCAAGGTAAATGTGTCTTCCTCTAGGGTAGAGAAAGAATAAACAGGAACTTGTCCTGTAAATATTTTAAAGATAAAAAAGAAACAGTGCACCAACAGGTTTGCATACACTTTACAGGACTGTCAGTTAGAAATACCTGTCCTGCTGCTTCTGCAGTTGGATGAGGTGTCAGTCTCTGTACTTCTTCTACTTCTGCCTCTCTGCTTCTCTCAGCCTCACTAGTAGTATATTGATGATAAAATATCTGAGACAACACAAAACGAATTGAGCACTATTCAAGTCAACTGATGAGAGCACAACATGAACATGGACATTTAAGGGCACTTTCTGAGTATTCTCTTAACTGTCTTGGGTGTCTGTGAGCACTTGACATAACAAGAACTCACTTACAGATGTCTGATCTTTTTCAGTGTTAAAGTCTGCACAAAGTAAAAAGCCTTTTGAATAATATAGCTCCTCTGTAGTGGATCAATTGGACAATTTACATGTGATTTGCACATTTTATGCATATTTACCTCATCATTTAGGCTACAATTTAAATTATTAGTCACTGTAGATATAAAGTTCCCAAAAGTGCCAAATTCTGGTGATCCGAATGATCCCCTTACCATGATCTCTATTCATATTGATATATTGGATTTGTGGCACACATATCTGGAAAATTATTTTATTATTGTTGTTGTTATTTATTTATTTGAAAAGCATTAGTTTCTGGAATTCAAGAAGGAGTCTGGTCAGTAAACCCAAACATTGTCAAATTTCTAAGGGAATTATTCAGCTCAGAAGTGACATAAAGCTTCATACGTAAAGATTTTTCTTCTAATGCGTCTAGTCATTTTCTCTGTTAAAATTATTCCTTAAAACAGAAAAAACAAGAAATAAGAAAACTACATGTGGTTCAGACTACAAGTTGAGGTAGAGGTTAACATGAAACGAACATAGCCACTATGTACTTGTTTACTCTGCCAAAATAGCTTCAAAAACTGCCAACAAACTAAATATGATTGTGTGTTGCATCACTGTATTTTAAGTTTTAAGATAAAAACAGACAGCAAATATTGTCTCCAGCTGGTAAATGCCACTGTCCTGGCTATTATTTTGAAAGCAGAACAGGTCTAACAGGATGACCCTTCATTTCCAGGTGAAGTTAAACAGGTGACTCAAATGCAGTGGCATCCTCCTGCATGCTTAAATCATCTGTTCACGATTGTGGACCTTCCTGCTCTTCCAAATCTGTGCCTGTGCACTCTCAAAAGTTGATTTGCAGACCGAGAAGCGCTAAGATTTGTTTTGTGCTCTCTCTAATCGTTTGTCATCACTATACTTCCATACCAGTGCTGCTGTCCTTCATGGCAGATAGGAGGCACCTGTGAGGGGGATGCTGCGGTTGGCCTTGCCCTCCTCTCATTTCTAGAGACCAGCTGACTTATATCAGACGGCCGGCGATGCTGCGGTTGGCCTTGCCCTCCTCTTATTTCTAGAGACCAGCTGACTTATATCAGACGGCCAAGTGTATCAAGGACAACTCTCAGACATACCACTGAGAGAAAGGAACTAACCTCCTCCACCAATCTACCACAGCATGAAGGCATGACTGGACACAAATCTTCCCCTGACACAGAAACAGACTTACACCTACATGTACATACAAATATACTTGCATACATACAACATCTGCACCAATATAAACATTCTTTCTGTTCTATGCTCTGTAGTTGCTCCTGTCAATTAGTGAGTCTTAGCTTGAGAAATCTCACTTCTTTTTATTTTATTTTTTTTATTCCTTGAAAACCCTGAAGCAGCCAGAGCATGGAGGACTGAGGCTCTGGCCCGACACCTGATGCCCTCCTCCTGGCACCAAGGGCCACTGAAAGATTCCTCAGGCCTGTGAAACCAGCCGGCTGTGCACAGGGTTCAAAGATTCAACAAATTCCAGGGCAGCTCTCAGGGGACAGTTACTTTGTGAACAGCCACACAGAACCAAAAACCCTCCAAATATTTGAGAATGGTAATTATAGACTCACTAAACTTATCAGGGACCATACATGTTCTTTTGATGATTACTCTTGGAAAAAGTTGCATTGATATAGTTACAGTTTACAGTTCTGTATTACTTTGACAATATTATCTGAATAAGAAACTATACAAACATTTTAGTTTATCACTGGAGCAATTTTATACAAGTAATACAAGTCTAGTTTAATGGTTACATTATGGTGACAACTGTGCGTAACTGCAAACACTATTAAAATGATCACTTATGGCCATATGCAGGATGAGATGAGGAAAAAACAATATGCAATCTGGGACTCTAAAAAACTTCCTATTTGGGTGGGAAGTCGGTGGGTGGGGGGGCTATCCAGATGGACAGAGGACCAATATGGACGGAGTGGGGTCATAACAGAAACCAGAGTATCAAAGCTGAGAGGGCTGATTCCAGAAACTTGGCACTTTCAAGTAGCACTTATCCAGGGGTATCATATAAACTTAACCCTGCTGTCAGAATGGCCGCCTGGAAGGAAATGAGTTGAGGGTCATGACCTTGAAAGCACAAGTCAAACGTTGCCGGGCCACGACACAGAGAGAGTCACAAGGTAAGCTGCACAGCCATAGCCTCGGCATGCCAGATGGCTCTAAAATCTGAGTCGAGGGCTGATGGAAATCTCTGAAGACCCACGTCCTATCTCAGGCCCCTCCACAAAAGCAGCAGCCTGATACATAAGTATCAGGGCAACTGTTACAGGACGACCACACACCACTTTGGACCAATTTTCTTTCATTAATCTTTACACTAAATTAAAAAAAAAAAAAAAAACCTCATGACTGTCAAAATAAAAAAAAAAAAAAAGTAAGGAGACAAATTAGTTAACAAGGATGTGAAGCCTCATCTTTAATTTCCACTGAGCTAAATTTGTTTAGTAGCATGTCATTGGCAGGGCTTGGTAATCTAACTTGGGGACAAAACTTTGAACAGTCGTAATATTTGCTTCACAGTGACAAATGTTTTCTGGCTCTTTTTTATTCGACTTCCAGCCAGCTACATACAAAATTGTGAAAACTGTGTTGTCATAACTACACTGCCTACAACACAACTAGGTTATAATGAACGCGTCACTACTTCACTCTAACATCACCATGGTAACAAAAGTAACAAATAATTGATGTAGCACATCTCTTCTTCACACGTTTGCTGGAACAGTGTGACTGTCAGCAGCTACTAGAAAAAAATGTGATGGATGTGCCATGCCTGCCATGCTGGTTACTAGAAGAATTAAGCAGGCTTATTGTAAATGACAAGATAATTTCTTGACTTTTGGAAGCAGCGATTACAGCGCACATGTCTTTTGAACTCCCCCATGAGCGCTGTTTGCAGTGGCGAGTGAAATTCTGCTAATGACTGTTTTTGGACAGGCCCCTTGACTGACAAGGTAGGATTAAGAAGTCTCACAGTGTCTGCTCTCATTCCAAGACCCACTGAACATCCAACTAGTTAAAGGTTCAGTCAGCAATATTGCATGGCAGACCAACTCAGCTCAAGGTCACGGTGAGTAAATTGTTGCCTGGCTTGGTTGCATTACTCATTACATCAGTATATCCTCAAGCCTAACGCTTGTTAATGACACTTCAAGTGTTATTATTTGTTGTTAAAACTACAGATTCCACCTTTACAAATGTAGCAATGATGCTGTCAAAGGAAGAAAAACCCCTTTCCCCCATCATTAATCCCTGGCTTATCCCACCAGGACTACTGTCTACACACTTCAAACATTGAGTCGCCAGCTCAACCTGAGGCCTCCTCCTCACTGCCATTACTCCACGCACAATGGCTCGTCAAGGAGTCTTATTTCTGAGTCACATTCTTGGATGAATAGTATCCTGAAATCAAATCATGTGGAAATGAACAGACAATAGCTCTCTGTCAAGGTTGATTGGTGAATGTAAGGAGAGTTTCAATAAACTATACATACATACTACATATACATATGTAAATACATAAGAAACTATCTCATTCCAGGCACCATAGGCTTGCTTGTACATTTCCTCTAAGTTTAAGATATTTCAGCTTCTGTTCTTGTTTAGTCAGCAACAATAGGTACACTAAGGACTTTCCCATCATCAGTAAGTGACCACAAGACTGGCTTCTGGACAAAGATATCTAGGAGACAGGAAACTTGAACACGCTATTTCCAAATCATTTCCTCAGCTTGTTTTGTGTGTGTTTGTGATATGTAGCAATATATCTAATGAAACTGTCTCTTATGAAACAATCTTACTAATGGCCTTCCCGGCACAGACTAACTGCCAAGAGTGAGTGCATTTGGATACTATCACCAATGTGTGTTTCACTTGCACATAACTGACTCATTGATTTGTCCAAAGCCCCTCACAGTCATTTAGTATTGAGCAGTTGGGGTAGATGTCAAGACTCAATACAAACAGCCTGAAACGTGACTCCTAAAAATCCACTTTACCTGATACGTACATTAGTCATCAAAATTAAGTTCCTACCATGTCTAATTAAGATTCTTTCTAAACAGAAAAAGAAAATGTGTTAAAAGTGTTAAAAATGAAGAAGCCACATTAGATGCATGCTTCTCTGATAATGCATGCTTTGTAAAACAAAAATAGCTGTGAATTTGAAAATGGTCGGTCTGAGCCAACCAGATAATACTTGTATCTATACCCATTTCCTGTGACCACACTCCAGTGCTCGTGGCTGTGCCTGGCCCTCAAACTAACTCGAGTCACTAACCTAACTTGATGCATCCCGTTCACTGCTATAAGATATCAGATGTGGCAGCCTTACAAAAACACATCATGACCAATAGACATTAAATACCAGAGGAAGAGTTCTATAACTTGACTTCTCCTCTCTGCACTTATGCGCAGACAAGTGCAAAAGCAGTAAAGCCAGTAGGTTGTGGCTGTTTATATGGTTATTCAAGAGATAAATCATTTTTGATAGACTTTCAGCAGTCACCTAGGTTTTGGGGATTCTCTTCTGTATTCCCTTGTGTAATTAGCCAGCTGTTGAAGTGACCAAATTCTGGTCATCGTTTAAGTTGACCTTTGAAGCTTCAGAGAGTATGCGAACTTGGTTTTGGTCATATGTTTGTCTCACATAAAGGCAAAGTGGGGAGTCGGTTTTAATTTCTTGACACACAGGAACACCCATAGTTACTTATTTTTTGATTAAAGGTAATGGTTCTCAGTACTTGCCCCTTTAACCTTAGAAAACATACACTTTGCTCAACCAAAGCGACAATGGAAATACAGTTAAAAACAAAAAAATAGTTGAAAACTAGAATTTTTTTGGTTAGATTTAATGTATTTTAAAATTATATACACTGGAAAATTAGTGTTTTAACTTAAGCCTCAGGCATACAAAATGAAATACTGTATAATATCTATATAGAGAGGATCCATTTAAAAAATGTCACCTTCCCCTGTGTCAGTTAGGGGAAGGTTGGGCCTCAGCATTCAAACTTCGTGTCCTTCCACCTCTGAACCTATACTAATGACAACATGACAAACATTATAAGAGGAGTGACAACAACAGTTGTGTCTGGTTATGAGTTAGGTCTATACAAAAGAAAAAAAATCCTTAACAGGAAATAGAAAAAACCAACCCAAAACACCAGTTGCCTCACATTCCTAGAAATCCTCCAGAAAATGAATACCAAGAACAGGACGTGCGCGCAATCTTCACTGCGTCACTGCGTTTCCATTCTACTGTTTGGTAGCTTGACAACGGCTGCTTTGTTGCCTCTTACACACATCATGCTGCATCTTTTACATATTGTATGAACTGTGACGACAGTGAGGTTGAGAATCACTGATAAATGACATTATTATGCATAACTGCAATGTACAATATCTATGCATGCTTTGAAAGTGGTCACAGATATTGCACAGTAGGTAAAACATGGAAACCATGACGTTATGAATGAAAAAGATAAAAAGATACACTGATGTTGATAATTGTCAATATCACAGTGGTTTAAATTTAAGAAATGTAACCTAAAAAACGCACTTTGATGCACAAAATGAAGTTAGCAATTGACTATGTGGTCTTCTAGTGAAATATGTGGTCTAAGTCAGGGAAACTACCGGCATATTTCTTCACATCTGCCTATAAACGCCAGCACAAACAAATGTGTAAACATGGACATTAAGTTTTACATAAAACCACATATACAATAGGTCATGCACATGCAAACACAGGGGCACACTTAAGTATGACTCATCCTCATTTATCTTTATCAGTTGGGGCTGTTAAACACACATGCACACAATTAAATTAATGCTGTCTACAGGAGAGTTAGGATTGTCAAGATGTGGAGTAGGTAAGGTATGACTGGATCAAAGTAAAATGTTGGTTTGGCTGGCAGAGTGGAGGCTGGTTCAACGGTTAGGCCCCTGATGGTTGCACACCTGTGGGCCCTCAAAGAAAATACCCAGCCCCTGAAAACCTCCAGAGCTCCAGGATGCACATTCATAAAGCCTTTAAGCACTGGAATCTGATCCATCCATTAACACAGATCAGCTTACACATTTACAAAAACATGGGACCTGTCTAGTCACAGGAAAAGAAACATTTTGTTTTAAAAAATGAATAAAGATTTAACATGCAATGCCTCGTATTTGAGTCTGTCTGTCCCTCACCACACGCCTTCGAAAACTCCCAACTGCTCAAACATAGCTTTTGTTGTGAAATTCTATACATACATATGTCAAATGTAAACCCTCTATTCAGTGCATTGTATTTACTATATTTGTCTGACGCTGAGTTATTCCTTTGTGTCATTATAATCACAACCACCAATAACGCAATCAAAAGCAGCACAGGTGGTTGAAATGATGTGACATATGGTGGAATTTAAGATGTATGAATTGTGCTTGGCTTCAGCAGATAATGGAAAATATTAAATGAAAAAAAATCAATTATGTTTACAGTTTACAGTTACAGACAGTTAAATTGTCCCAGTGTTTATGAGCTCACTCTTTGTGATTTTACACCTACTGCAGTGTGTGAAGATAATTGGTCTCAATGGAGTGAGTAAATGGCTAATAAGTCTCTAGCTTTTTTTCGCCACTCAGTGAAAAAGTAAAAGCTACTTGAGGGAAAAAAGCATTACAGTATCTTAGAAATGGCAATTTGTTGATGAGATAATATCTTGAATCATATTTAATAATTGATGTAAATTCCTTTTAGCAATATAAATCAGATATTGATGCTGATTTGTCTAAAATTAAAGCTCAATTTCTTGTCATGGCTCATAATTCAGCCATCATTTAAAATCAACTTGTTTGAATCACTAAATAGAAGACAAAATTATATGTTGTAACTTTAATAAAATATATTCAACTCAACAATAATCAAATGACGTTTTATGTGTCATTAAAGGTCCAGTGATTCAGTATTGCACTTCCTTAAAGTTTGTTTGCTCGGAGAGGATATCGCAGCCTCTTTTATTATTTATATCTTTTAGTCTCTAGTATTGGTCAAGCACAAAAACAAACCCACAGGATACTACATTTCCCATAATGAGAGTGGATAGTGTCTTCTCAATACCTCCAGGTTCTAATCCAGTCTTTCTGTTAAATAAATGTAGGTCTCGTGCCCAAGCAGGAATAACCTTCATGACATCATCACGGTTATTCTTTTAATACTTTGGAAATCTCCTTCACATCCAGAGGAGGCATTGCACAACTGTTTCATGGCCTGAGTAGTTCTCATGATAAGCAAACTGAGCTTCATGTGTTTGGAGTGGAGTTCAGGACTAAAATACTGTTGGGGCAGAGTGAAACTCAAGATCGGGATTATCAGGGCCAACTTTGTCAACAACAGATGTGTTCTGGTAATATTTCTGTATTTGAAGCACCATGATTCACTGCAAGATTGAGAACCTTTCCCTTTAAAACTGTCACTATGAGTCTATTGTACACATGTGATTCCCTACAAACCCTTGAGCGTGTCATGGCAAAACTGTACTATCACTGTTTAGTTCAACTCAGATGGTGCAAAAAAATATGGGAGGTTTTAGATATGACTAATTCACACAACACATCTTTTAAGACTTGGGGTCTTCCCATTCATTCTGGATACATAAAGCCATGTAATGTACATATGGGTTTTTTATCCTCATACTGTTTGACTAACACTAACTTCCAGTGTACTCATTATGGCATGTGAACAGCACTTCTCTCTGACTCAGGAAAGCATTAAAATGAATGCAGCAGTTCCATCTAAAGGTTAGAAGTGGGTACTACAAGAAGAAACAAAACATCTTTCACTCTTGGTCCTTTTTTCTATTTATATATCCGTTTCTCTCAAATACAGACACTCTTTTTCTGCTGCTTACGAAATTCAAACAAGAGGATATTCACTGTATGTGTGCAATGAATCTGCAGGACAGAAAAATATGCATTATCTGCGTAGGATAGCTGCATCAGTGAGACTATTGAGGGAGTTGTACTGGGAGGAATTTAAAAGGTCTGCATGTCATTGACCGAGGGTTCCTGCAAGCTATGAGCCCAGTTTGTTTGTTGCAAATTTTTTTGAATCATGAGTGGCCCTATTATTTTCAGGCAAGAAACACAGGAAAACACATGTACTCATGCATAGATATACAAATATGGGCATGTGCACACTCACATAAGTTCACACACGTGTACTACACTGTATTGGGGTGGGATGTTTAAACCTCTCTTGGCACCTGATCAGACCGAGTTTCCCATGAAGTTTTCTGTGGAGCAAAAGTGACTTGAACTGATTGAGGCGGATAAGTGGCCTAAGCAAATAGCCCTTCCACTGTGACAAGGGAGTGGAGAGAGCAATTAGTCTGGTCTTGAGATCTACAATTCCATAACCTCAGATAAACCTTCTTGATTACCCCATAAAACTGGCCTTTCCTGAATGGCATGTCATTGAGGAGAAATGGGGCCGTGTAAAGTGCAAGGCTGGCAAAAGTCCTGAAGTTCAGCGAGTTAAAACTTAACGCCATGGGAACGATGCCAATCATCCATATTATAAGTTGTGACGAAGATAGATCTGAGAATAAAGGCACACCGAATGAACACAGAAAGCATTTAAGTGCAAACAACAGCGACACGCTGTTGGCAGGTAAAAGGCGTTGTCTGCCAAAACAAAGACGAGCGCAGGCTTTTCTTAACTGCTTTTAAGCATTGGCACTCAGTGATGATACTGAACTTTATGCCAATCCTAAGGCTTAAGAAAATGAGAGAGAGAAAGTCATTATTTATTCAGCAGCAGACTAGGCTGCTGTTCAGGCTTAATTAACTTCATGAGATAACACCCTCTCAATAGATTAACACATTGCAGCTGCATGAAACAAACTGCAAAGAAAACCTCCCTTTTCTTCAGTATTTAGGTGCTTGCTTCCTGCTCGACATGCATCTCTCCTTGTTCAGACTGGCAGCTGGATTGAGTGTGACAGAGAAGACGACGGATCAGAGTCACATTTACAGTACATGCAAGCTAGCGTCCCAACAGCTGATGGCTTCGCAGTTCAGAAGACAGCTCCCACATGTCAGGACACTGCTGCTGGCAAAGACACCAACTACACAGCAAAGTACAGTACAGCACAGTGCAGTGAAGTATGAACTTGAGTCTTGTAGACATACAGTAGGTGCTTGGTACAAACACAGCACACCACAGTGTGGCTCAGACTGTCTGGGTTACGAACAGACTACAGCAGACAGATACAACTGTTATGAAACATTACGATTTACAGGATGGAAATTAAAGATCATTACAGTACAATATTGTATGAATATTGGTAAAATGCAATGTTGTGAAATCAAAATGGGATATAACCAAAACAACCAAGTCATAAGTGTAGGACCTGGTAAAGTACAGTAAAGGGATTCAAGATGAGGGGGCTGAAGGGATAGAAGGAGGGAGGAGTGGAGAGATTGAGCGTAACAAGCAAGCACACATAAAGCCGGTCTCATTCTTTTTTCCTCCCCTCCCTCCCGCTCTCTGTCTCTCCCTCTCTCTCACCATTACAGCAGCATTAGAAGCTGAGCTGCTCAACTGTTCCAAGATGTCAGAACTACAAAGCTCCCTTGAATGAGGGAATGTGGGGCCCAGGGCGGCGAGGGGGTCTGGAACAGCTGGCCCAGCGGTGGGGCCTCCTGTTCCCTCGCTCTGCAGCCGCTAGCTAGCTGGGACAAGACAGGGATGTCTGGCTGGGGGGTGGTGTGTGTGTGTGTGTGTGTGTGTGTGTGGAGGGAGGCTGGATGGAAGGGGGTCAGAGAATATTTCTGTCTTCTCCTTGTGGGAGTGATGACACAGGGATCACCAGCCAGGTCCCCCTGACCAAAGCTGGAGAGGATGGAATGGGTGGAGACAGAGGAGGACGAAGCGTGTGGCTGGGTGAGGTTGACGAATTATTGTCAGTGAAGTTCACATCAGGCTCTGTGATTTCAGTGAGCAGTGGTTGCAACATTGCACAATGACATGTAGGGTACAACGCCAAAAAGGAACTGAGCAAGGAGTTGGAAATTGAGAATACAAAGCAGTGATTAAGAAAGTTATTGTACGGATACATTTTGTAACGTACACACATGTGTAAAGAGAGCTGCATCTCCATCTGCTCATACTCTGTGCTTAAAGAGACATGGAAAATTACAGGGAGAGAACACTTGTGGCTTCCATCTCATCTTTGGTGTCAGAGAAGTGTGACTTAAAAGGGAGGAGGATAAAAGGAGACAAACTGTTTTCGACAACTGTAAACAGGAGAAAGCTCTGAGCTGTTGGAGCTTAGAAAGAAGAAGAAAAAAAAGACACATAAGATTTCAGCAGAGTTCAGGGAAGATGTCAAGTTGAAATAAAGCTTAGTTCTGCAGTGCAGTAAGCCTCCGTTTCCCAAACCATTTGCATAGATGTATGGGTGTTCATGTGAGCTTGTTGTGGACCACCACACATGATGCTGGAAAAAGACGGCTCAGCTATTGCAGGGAACGGGCACAATGCAGGCAATGGAAAGGGACTTTAAGCAGCTACATCTGCACTCGCAAATATGGAAGACCCACAATTACTAGCTGCAATGGAAACACGACTTTCAAAGAACAAACTCAAGGCAAATATTTAATGTAAACCACCATACAGTAAATGTAACCAAATGACGTTGGGTCCCATGAACGGGTTCTGTTGTTCATTTAAGATATGGCACCATTCAAGATTCTCACTGTAATTGTATTGTTACTTGTTTTTATTGCTGTTTGTTTTTTCCACGCTTTGGGGGTGTTGTCATCTGCATTAATGAGATACATATGAATTTTCTGGAGCTTTTTCTGACACATATACACATAAAGATGCAACCCACCACAGAAAAACACACACATAAGTGTGTACATAGAAACGCAAGTGGATATACAAGCGTATCTGCATGCTGCACACATATGTACGTCCATTCCAGCACACACACACACACACACACAGCATTCCTGTTGGGGGTGTGAGCACTGTAGACCTCATAGATTGTGAAGTGCACAAATTCCAAAACAGCAAAGTAAAACATCCCCTTTTAAAGAGAAGACTGGATTATTTTACAGGAGTTTCCATTTGAGGGCGCCACACAGTCGACCATGCGCTCGCTCCACACAACAACATAAAGCCCAGTCTTTGGGCGGCCTCAAGAGCCATCCAACTAAGATTAGAGCTGGTCTTAAAACCGGATCTTAATTGTGTACATTTGTAATTATACAATGGTTGGCCTCTTCCCTTCAGAGTAACTTAAACATCTGGAAATGGGCATGACAGAGGCTTTCTTTACCACTGCAAAAGAAGAAACACTAAGTGAGAGTAAGATAGACAGAAACGAGAGAGAAAAAGTGAAAGAGAAAAAGTGAAAGAGAAAAAGAACAAACAGAGAAAGCACAGAAATAAACTTGTGAAGATTCAGCAGTGAAGGCTTTCCTTTCTAGTGTGAAAGCATGTGAGGTATGTGCTGGAGGAGGACACAAAAGATGATTCCTGGAGTTCTTCTTTTGGACCAGCCAGCAAGCTTTTCAACCAGCCAGTCTCAGCTGCAGCAAATAGTGCTCTCTAAGCTCTCTCAGCAGCTCAGTACATGATGCGTGATGCATGTGCAAGCAGCAGCTTGCAAAAATGGGCATACATATATGCAAACTTCACCACCGTGTGTTCAAAATCTTTGAAAGTAGATGGTTAAGTTCAGGGCTGTATACAATTAATCCTAAATTAACACATTTCAGTGTTGCATTTGACACATTCAGGGCAACTGAAAAAACGACAGAGAGGTCTACCAATCACAACTTCTTGCATCTACAGTATGTTTAAAAAAAATGCTCTCTTGGTGTGAAATCCCTCTTAAGGAGATAAAACTTGGGCCCTTACGCACACCAAATGTGGACAAACATCATATTTTAAGCACATAGTGTGTGCAGGACAAAAATGTCAACACTGAACACTGCAATTCTACTTTAGGAGGGGTTTTGTAAGGGGCTCCATGTTGTGCGTCAGAGGTTTGGTATACAGTAATATCTGGTCATCATGCTGAACAACTTTCTTGGAATGTGTCCTGCTGTCAAATGTTGGACAATTGTAGGCTTGGGAATCCTTTCTTGCCATAAAAGACAGACCGAGCTGCGGCTACTGAGCGACTTGTGTTTTCTAGCAGGTTAGACATGCTCATTGACTTACGGTGTATTCCTGGTATTCCCTTTACAGACCGTTTCTGTATGTGTTCAGTCAAGGAAATCACTGAGACAATTTCCATGCCAGTGAATGAAAAGATGTATTCATTCAGACTTGGGTCAAACTCTGGTTTGATTGACATAATCGCATGGAAACAGTTCATTCATCTCTCCCATAAGCTACTGCTTGTGACAGCCTGTGCTTTGAAACTTGAGCCGGCAGCAATCTACCTCCTGATACGTATAATGTTAACATTAAGTGAGGCAATAGCACTCATTTCCTCAGCTTATTATTGCACACACTAGTTACACAAAGAAAGCAATCTTACACAATTCACTTCTGCAGCAGGAGTGAAAAAAGAAAGAGGAAGCTTCCTTCTGTGGGAATGGAGAGGACAAACACAGAAAGTCACAGGAGTGCGGTCGGTCATTCAGAAACAGAAGGCTGAAATAGTGGCCTCTTGTTGTTCATTAGGACTTGATTCAGAATTCAGGTGGGTTATGCGACTATGTATAGAGGAGATTTGTAGGAGAGGACGGGAGAAGGTAGAGAAAAGCAGGAGAAAGCAATTGTAGAAAGAAAAAAGAAATGTTTTTGAGGAAAAGATAGATTTTAATACAATCAATTCTGAAGACTTTGTGCCTGTCAGCCCTGCAGCTAGCATGAGAGTGATATCACTGCACATATTTAATACGCCTAAATATGGTGGGATGTAAGGTTAGACACAAGGGAAGATGAATGTGAGGAAAGAGTGAAAATATGGCTAATTCTGTTTCGATGAACTCACTTTTCCTGCTGAGCCTTTAGTAGTATGACAGATCGAATAATAAAGATAATATGTTAAAGTTGCACGCTAATAAAGACATCTGCAGTGAGTCTGTCTAAAAACCGAAGATGAAAGGGCATCTCACAGTAGACGGATGGAGTGACAAAGACAAGCGGCACCAGAACCACATTTTAAATTTCTTCCCATTTTCCCGTCAGGGCCGACAAAGAAAGACAACCTATCCTGCGTCAGATGAAACACCACGAAATGTCACTTGAGTATCCCAAATCCCTACAATGAGTCAATTATACCTCTCCTCAGTCACTGGCAGCGTACATAAAACCCAGACATTTGGTGACCTCAAACTGACTCTAGAGAAAGCAGGCAGAAAATGACAGTCCAGCGATGACTACAATGCCTGCGAGACATTAGCCTTAAACTGTCTCTGTGGTATTTTTTCAAATGCTTCTAAAAGACTTTGTCTGGCAAACCGTGTTCTAACTTGAGAGTAATTACATGTGACCAACACAAAGGCAAGTGCTGTTGTTACAGAGTTATCATGGCAAAATATTATCAAAAATATCAGGTGTGTGTTTCCTTGGCAGGTGGCAAAAGACACACACACACATATACACACACATACATGCACCCACACAGTGTCCTCTGCATGAGATGACTCACATGCCGTGACATCTGGTTAGTGTTGGATACATTGTTTAGGGCAGCGCAGTGACTTAACACTATGCATAATGGAAGGAAAAAGGAAAAAAGAGAAAGCCATGGAATAAAATACATTATTATAATATTAGGCCTCGGTTCTCTATTAATGTTTTTTCCTCTATTAACAATGGGACACTAGACTGCCAACACAAGGGACAACTGTGAGCTGACCAGTTAAGTGGCAAGAGAGGTCAGGTGCAAGAGGTGGAAAACATTAGATTCTGGGCAGGATGTGAGTTGATATTTCAGTTTCTGCTGTTTTGGTCTCCAAAAGTGTGAGTGAGATGAGAGACATTCTTAGAGAGAGACATTAAATCATGTCCTCACTCTTTTTCCCCCGTCTGCACATGTTCCACTTTAGCAGACATACAGTAATAGCGTGTTCTTAGTGTGAGGCTATTGATGATAGTGTCAGGTCTAGTGTAAATGAAGCTGCTCTGGTCAAAAAAAAACTAAACAAAACACAAAAAAAACAACAAAACAAAACAAACAATAGCATTGACTGTGAATGGAAATGTGTTTGAGACAAATCCAAAGCAAAATAATCTGCAGTGAATTTATCCTCTCATCCCTCATTACTGCATCCCCCCATGGCTTCATCTGGGAGAGACACTGGTAGAGAGAGGCTGCTGAAGAGACCCACCTCCCTCTTCTCCCAGCACTGCCTCAGGAATGCTTTTCTTCTGGCCCCCTTAGCCCCATGTGTAGACGCCCTCTCTGCAGGGTGTGTTTTGCATGTAAAGCAGGCTGCAGATGCTGTCCGCAAAAGCGACCAGGAGGGACAAGGGGGACCAGGACACAAGGAGGCCCCACTGCCATGCCACCCGCCTGGCCTCGCCTCGCTTTGCTTCCACCCCCTCCGCAGCTCCCCTCCCACAAACACCTCTCATTACTTCACCCCCTCGACAGTCCCCCCCTTTCTATCCCTGGTTCGACATGCCACCCCTCCATCACGCCATCCCCTCCATCCGCCCCCTCGACCATCCCTCTGTCACCCTCCTAGCACACGCAGTTGTGTGTCTCCTGGGAAACAAGCTCTGGTTGGTGTATGGAGGCACGCTGAGCTTTGACAGACGCACACACACACACACACACACACACACACGCACACACACACCATACCACTTCAGTGGATAGAAAGACCTGAGAAACGGCATTTGGACAGAGAGAGAGAGAAAGAAAGGGAGAGAGAGAGAGAGAGAGAGAGAGAGAGAGAGAGAGAGAGAGTGATCACCTCTAATAAAATGCTTCTTTACAATCCTGTTATGCATATTCGGGTTGACATGACTACATTCAGGGGAAATAATTAACAAGTGTATGGCGTGCATTAATATTGCATTTGACAGCAGACAGGTGGCTGGCTGGGAGCAGATGTTAGGAGGCAGACCAGAGAGGGAGAGGAAGATGGAAAATTATTACAAGGTTCTGTACTATAAACACATGCAGAATATAATCACTAGAGTTTCACAGACTTGCAATTTAAATGCATCTCTGTAAGTGTGAAAAGAGTTGGTGTTTTGTCTCTATTTTATATCATTGTGAATTGAGTACCTTTGGATAAAACTTGCATTCTGACAAATTAGACTTGGGATTTTCATACCTTTTTTGTATAGATTAAACAATTACTCAACCAATTAAATCAATAATCAAGACATAAATTAATATTTAACAAAAATCTAGTTGCAGCTTTAAATCTCTGTATGATAGCCAGTGTCTATATGTGATATACAGTAAAGCATCCATCACATTATTCATCCTTCCAGCTCCTCTGTCTGCTGCACACAAAGCACCACAGTGTGGCCAGTCAGGGAGGGTGCAATTGGGATGACATAATGGTGTTTTCCATTCAACCTCTCCACTCCCAGGATCTGTACTGTACAAGGCTGAACAAGGTGTGGTGGGGTGTGTAAAGTAAGGTCGGGTGAATAATTGTTGTGACACACTGGTGCATTTGGATAATGACCTTTTCTGTTACTTCTACAGTATACACACCTCAGTCTGTCTTTAGAAGCGCAGCCGTTCATACCAAAGAACATCTTGGTGACGCTTTGCGACCTTTATGTAGTCTAAAAGATATTATTAACTGGGATGTTGTTGTTTTTTTGTTCTGCTGTGTGATTAAGAATCACGGTGCAACAATTTGGTATGTTTGTGAGATTAACTGAATGGTCTAAGTGAAGCCACATTGATCAGGCATAAAAATAATATTTAAGGTCTTTTTGAACATCCCCTAGATGACACAACTGGGAGTGATAGTGGTCCATGTACTCGGTGATATTTCAGGCTGACTGTGGCAGCCAGATTGCCTATTGCATAATCACTGCAACCTAAACCGACTGATGTTTTTGCCACAGGTCCTGATTTGATTTGAATCTGATCTAAGGATGAAAGACTGGATGAGCATCACCATTGAAATACTCAATTTCTCGCTGCATCTCCTCTTGTCTACAGTTGTTCACTGTACTCGAGTGATTCTGCAGCTAAGGGGCCCGCAGCAAACACATGGGTCAAGAGGCAGGAACTCTGGGAGTCTCCATGCCTTGCTCCAGCATTTGGAACCACTCTCGACCTATCACAAATTCCTCTTTCTTGGCAGCTATACAGTTTTCCCTCTCTCTCTCCCTTTCCTCTTTTCATCAGTGCTGGCAGTAGAACTGTAGTCTACATTCTGCACTAATTAACAACCTTCGGAGGAAGACCACCAAACTGGTGAACTGGCACACTCGAAGCACGCTTACAGTAAGACTCTCTTTGGTTCTGTTTTTATCTTTGTTCATTCTCTGTCCATCCCTGGAAAGGGTGTGTTGTATTGAAGGTTGTGTTGCATTAGTCAACACAACTTACAAGCTAAGATGGAGCTCCGTGTAAACCTGAGCCTCCTCAAGACCACACATGCACACACACACACATACACACACACACACTTTCAGGCACTCACAGTGAAAATGATCTATGGCCTTTTCATTGACCCTGCTACTAACTCTTGCATGGCAGCTAGCCTTGAAGTGAAGGCTTGCTGTATGTTATCAGAGTATCTGAATAAACAACTGCAACATCCACATGGGCCAAGTTGGCAGCTCTCCCTCTGTGACATACAAAACACAATGAACAATACTTGTTCTCATACTGTAATATACAATCTTGGATATTGCTATGCTTGTAATAATCATTTTACATATGGGTTGTGTTAGGACTTATACTTTAACACTGTTATTGTCCTCACCATGTCTATCAAATCAGTCACTCATTCACAAATGTACAGTATAAAAATTGAGTTATGCACTACTCAAGAGCTCGGGTATTCATAGATAAGAGGAGGAATATAAGGCACACACAAACAAGTGCAAATAATAGTTTGAATTCAATTAAATATGTTAGAAAATTGTTTCCACAAACATGTTAAAAAGACTTTGAACAATATATTACTGAAATGTGGAGTTAGAGGTTAAAACGTGGCTCGATGACACACTCTCACCCTGAGCGCACCTCCGCACCCCTAGTGTAGTCATCTTTCAAAGTTAGTCATGTCATTTTCTGAACTCATCTGACACGTTTCAGTCTCTTCAAAATTGCTGCTTGACTGCTCCCACGAGTGGGCGTCGCTTCATCGTATTCAGCGTATTCAGCGGACAGTCCCCCGCAGTCCTAGAGCTGAGAATACTGCTCATTTTTACCTTATTTTGACACTACATTACACTGGAATGTACACACACACAAATACTCTGCGTCAAAACTCCAAGCTGCTGGTCTGGAGCATCAATCAAGTCTCTGTTAATTCTCCTCACCCTCCTACTCTCCTCTGCCATCTTCCACCACCAACAACCACACCACATAATTTGTCATAGAACAGCACAACCTTAAACCAGACAAGCTTCAAAGCACACTTAAATTAAAATCAGGCACATGCTCTCCTTCAGTAATACAGTATACTGAATAGTCTGGGTCTCACTGGTTTCAAATCTTATACTTCCCTTGGGAAAGTTACCGAACAGGGGGGCAGAGTGGGAAGGTCACAGGCTGTCTCAAACTGTTGTGATGGAGTAAATTCTTAACATTTCTCATGTTTAAATTCTTTGATTTCCAGTGTCCAAGCAAACAGTAGCTCCCGAATATAAGGAGTGCATTAATCACAGCCACAGTGCCATGAAACTAGGGCAGACATTAGAGAAGTGGTCTTGTGACCAAAGGGTACAATGCTAGTTCAGATCCCTGGAGCAACTGGAAAAATGCGGTTGGGGAAAGTGAATGATAAAAACTCCGGACAACTTCTGTCAATGCGCTCTTAAGCAAGATATTGAGCAAATATTCTGGTTAAGGAGCTGAGTGCCCAAAAGTAGAAGGCAGCCCCAAGGTGTGTAGTGTCCCCTGAATATTAAACAGAGGGCATTGCTTGTAAGGAGTTGAGTGTGTTGTTTCAACTTTCCCTGGATAAATAAAGGGCATAAAACACCCCTGTGTTCTTGGAACCACTGTGAAAAGTGCCAAGCAAGCAGAGACAATTAGAACAATCATCAAAAGACAAGGAACATCATCCTGTCAAGAGGTATTTCTTGTCCACCTTCATTTGACAAACTCAACTATGGGTCAAAAGCTTGACAAGTAAGCCCAAACATATAAAAGAAGAGGCAAGGGGTAAAGAATCAAGGAATTCCAAGAAGACAGTAGGTCCAAGGAGACAGTTTGCCTTGTTTCCCAAAGAGATGCTCTGGCATGTCAGTGATCACAGACAGCCTTACAGAGTTAAGTGACTCTGAATAGCACAGAGGGGACAGCGAGAGGACAGAGCAACAAGATTGCTGGACCGGAGAAAGGCGAGTGTTGCTGGCAGGACGGGTGCATTGTTCTGGGAGACGAGCAGGAGGCTATCACGTCCTGGGCCAATCGCTAGCCACGTGCTCCTCACCGAGGCCCGCATGAATTATTACATTTCATTCTGTTATCTTTCGTCATGGTTCATTACAGACAGACAATTGACCTTCAAGAGGAGCACCACGCTCAGGGGTCCCCCCAGATGCCCTCAAAAAAGAACAAAAAAAAAAAAGACAGAGAGAGAGAGAGAGAGAGAATCCCTGCACTCTCCACTGAAAAGGATGGAGGAGGATGGACAAAAACACATTGTCCGTGGATTTAAAAAGGAGGCTTATGGCTGCTATGAAAAAGAAATGTGCTTTTAAAAGAAGAGAAGAATGAATCTGCCTGCTGATGCACACTCAATGAGATGTACGCTAGCAGAGCCATAGAAAAAGAAGCAAGAATTGAATGGATGGAATCTGAGGCAAATGACACTCGAGTGTTTTGAAAATAACTGACAGCTGCACAATAGGACACCAAAACAGACTGCAATCTGCCCATAGATAGATGAAAAGACATGGACTTGAATAGAAGTGCGACCAAATACATACAGAGATACTGTCCATTCATAGCAGACGAGGATAAATAGACAACCGTGAAAATGGACATGAAAGGTGAGTTTTTGCTCTGATAAATGAGCCAAACAAAAAGATAACGACAAAGAATTTGTGAAACAATTAGGCTTTCTCATTTTAAGTACATGAGTGCCATAAGTATGTTTAGGCATTGATAAATTTTATTTAGTAGAGTCACACTTGATTAAAACATTTAGATTCACACAGTGACAAAACAGAGACCAAAAGCCACTTTAACATTTACATTGTTATGAGTTCACTAGGGGACATCGGTATTGTTAGACCTAATCATAGCTGATTACAAACCTGTCTGATTCAATGATGTATCCCTGAATGAATGAGCCACAACCATCCTGAAGAAATGCATGTGTACTGGTATAATCGCAGTGTCTCTTCTCAGGAAGCTTTGCTATACGCGTCTGCATGTATGCATGTGTGTGTGTTCCTAATGCACTTGTGTGTGTGTCCAGAGAGGTGAGTATCAGAACACACTCCTCTTGTCACTCGCTGTTCGCTGCATAACACAGACATTTTCCATTCTGTCAGCACAAGCAGCAAGCACACTGGCTCCTTCTAAACTCAGCCGCCACTTCATTAAATGACTTCAGACTCTTGGCAGAGTCAGTGGGAAAAGTCTATATTAACTGTGTGTGAGATCCACAGGGTGACCAACAAAGGCCATAGTTGTTCTTCTATGCTGGGTGCTGCTCGGGGGTTTTCTGGGGCCTATCGGGGTACCCCTCCGATGGGCCCTCTGCCCCATTTGTGTCTCACACATGCTCTTGCTTCTCCTGCTTCTTCTCTCTCTCTTTCTTAAACCGCACATACATACGGACAGACACAAACACAAAAGGATGCACACTAGAGTCACATAAAGCTTTGCTGACCTTTGCCCTACTTTCCCTGAAATGGGGCTGGGATTATGAGTGACTGTAAACCAGCAAGTATAAGCCAGCCACAGTGGAGAATAAGGTGCATGTGTGTTGGTAGGGCACAGTTTTGACATCATTACGCAGGATCAATCACATTATGCAGGATCAAGCCAGGTTATGGATTGCATTAGAGAATGAAGAGATGAGATGAGAGAATGAAGAGATGAGATGAGAGGATCTGTGTGTGTTTAGACTGGAGAATGAAGAAAAGGGTAAGGGCTGATGTCTCCTCTCACAGTCCAACGTGACGGCTGGCTCATTTGTTTATAGGAGGTTCAGATGGAGAGCGGCAGCCTGATGCTATCTAATGGCCAGGAGGAGAAGCTGGCGGCTGAATCAAAGCAACCAGCGAGGTCAAAGTGCTGGGTCATTTGGGAGCAGATGGGCAGAACAGCCAGAATGGTTGGATCAGCCACCACAGAGCTCAGGACTTGTGTATTTTGTAATGTAAAGTGAGGAGAAAAGCCTTGTAAGTTAAAATTCCACCATAAAACAGTATTTGCAAAGCTTTCTTCCAAAGAAAGATGCCAGACACCGGGTACTCTGGTGACAAGAGGTAAGAACTGGGACTATCCATTGACACAAAGTAGGAATTGATACTGTGGTATCATGGGACTTCTGTTAGAAGGAAAAACTGCTTACACCTTGAGTTTTATTCTTGCAGCTCTGGCCATTGTTGACAATATGATATACACCAAAATAACTGATGAGATCTTGGAAAAGCAACATTGCTCAAAAACTTGAAGTCCAAGAACAAGAAACACGATTTTGATTTTAGATGAGATCATACAAATGGTAAATAAACTGACAGTTTAGCAGATAACCTAAGCCATTTCAGGATTAATCTCTTATTGCCCGGGAGAACTGGTGTATGTGTACAGCAGATCAAAGTTGAACCATGAAGTCAACTTTTATCAGTTTAAACAGTGTACAGTTTGCATAATAGTTTTATACTTTTTCTACTTTTTCTCTATCTGACTCATCTGAGCACTAGTATTCCTTATGTTGTTGCACCTATATTCACCGATGTCAGTGTTCCAAGATCCTGGTTATTACTTTGAGTAACATGCTATTATAATTGAAGTTGTAATAGATGTTAGGATTCCTTGAAACTTATAATCCTTAAGATTGTCACCATTCCAAAGCCAATTTTGGTAGTATTTACTTGTATACATATACACATTGATTCAAATTCCGTCGACATGCACAAGTTATTCACAGGAAACGATGCATGCAGCATTGGATGAAGCTTGGGAGAGGAAAAGCTGGCGCATGCGCACAAATATCATGCAGTGTTTTCAAATGTCACGTAATGAGGTAATCTGGAATAGTAAAACAGCTGAAAATTCACAGGCATTTTTGAACAGGGAACATACTGTATTTGCGTCAGTACAATTATAGCTGTAGCGATTTATAAAGAAGACATAACATTTTCATCATGGCCAAACAAGTAGCAAATGGAAAACAGCTCCACCAGTGATTAATAAACATGTAAAGCACCACTTATACTGCAAGTTCTTTCTAATTCAGTGTTTTTTCTTTATTTTTATTTCTTTCTATGTTACTGTATAGAAGAAAAATCATTGACTTGAGAAGGTGTGTCCAAACCTTTGACTGCTAATGTAACTCAACTATAACTTAAATGTTAAGGATCATAACTTTGAAGGTAAAAACATTTTGGGTGCACTATTTTAAATTAGTGCACTGGAAAAATAAAAAATAAAAAACATACAATCCTAAGATATACTAATATCACTGACATGTGGGATGTTATTGAAACTAGTATCAACCTACAAGTTCACCCTAAGACACCCTGAACTACATAATATTATTCACCTTTTATTGAGTTCCTTAGACTTAGAAGACAGTTTGTTTCCATTAACAGTTCACATAGTAAAAAAAATGAAATGACAGAAATTACAGCTGTTCTGGAGAGACACAGTAGAGTAGAAGTCAAATGGGGAGTGTCCAGAAACAGACAGACGAGCAGTGAAGTGTGGGAAGAAGAGAGAAAAAGTATTTAGGTGAAGAATCCTTGTTTAACCACAAAAACATTATTACAGCCTCATCTGTGGTTTCACACATGCAGACAAATAGAAAGACATGCAGATGTAAACCCAGGCACACACATCTATGATCTGGAAGCCTATTTTTACATTTCTTTTTTTCTGAGGCTAATGAAACACACGCACACACACACAAAGGCTGGAGCCTTTAATAATCCACCCGATGTATTGAGATAGGTGCAAGAAGCAGCAAGCATAAAAGGATACCAGTCAGTCGAATTGACTGGATATACCAGCTAACTTTAGTGGTGACCTTTACCCAATCTGGAGGATTTATTTGTTCTAATTAAGCAGTTTAGGGCCACATGCCTTCACAAATTAAGCCATTGATCTTGATGTGACAAGTCAGAGGAGGAAAGGCCAATTACCCCCAAGAAAAAGAGCAATTTCTTCAATACCGGGAGGTAGAGTGTCAGAGAGGGTTAACATTTACACGTGCATCCTGTCTCATATTCCAGTGTTGCCACCATTTATGCAAATACTGGTATGAAACATTTCTTCAGACTTGTGTGTGTGTGTACTTTAAGTGAACACAGTCTGCAACCACTTACTGTAGGTGGACAAAATGCAATGATTGCACTATACTGTAACTATCTTGTGTCAACACCAATTAACCAGGTGAAACGTTAAGTTACTTAACGTAATCCCTGGTTCTTTGATAACAGAGTGAGGTGTTTCACTATGGGAATGGCGAGACCATTACGAAAGCTCCAATGACACAACGTATGTCTCTGACAGACAGGTCGACGTGTAGGGAAGGCCCCGCCCCCTCTATATACCACGGTTCACCGCCCCGCCCGGGCCATTCTTATCGGTTTCTTCCCTCATACATGCAAGGAGGGAATTGTTGGTGAACTCCTAACTAACTCTGTTATCAAAGAACCAGGTATTAGATTAAGTAAACCAACGTTCTTTTCGCCAGCGCATCCACACCTAACGGTGCAACCGATGCTGACAATGCGATGCCATTAGCAACAACAGCCATAGACACAGTCTGAACTGCACCGCTGTCCCCGGTGATCCTCCTTTCTTTGGAATGAAGAAGTAACGGGAGTAAAATCCCTGTTGACTCTCCTCAATCAAGACCAGTCTGATCGCTCTTTTGAGTAAAAGCGAATTTTGTTTGTTCTGTAACACCCGTGCAGCTTCGCCCTCTACTACTGACATCAAAACACAGTTGAATCTCGGTGTAATTGTAGCAAACTGAAGTCTGTATCCCCGGGAAACAGACAACATGACCAATATATTCACTGCGCATTCGCGCCATTTCTCCACCTGAGCCGCCAGGGACCCTCTCTCCAGAAGGGCGATGGCGCCCACTGGTGGCCAGGAGGAGGTATGAACCCTGTCCGGTGTTTGATGACAACAGGGGGGACAGCTCTTGGCTGTAGTGAACAACAGGTGCTTGGTGACACTTGTTGAACTGCCGGAGGAGGAACAGGTGACGAGGGGCATGGTGCGCCAGGTAGACCGCTTCTTCCCACCCCCGGGGGTTGGGGAGAGTGGCATTTCTGCACAGCTCCGCGGGAGGAGCGCAGGAGGAGGTCGTTCACCACACAGATTCTGTCCCACAGCACTGGGTTCAGAACCCCCGAATACAACTGATGGCCCATCTCCTCCAAAATCTCCGCTTAATAAGCCAACAGCCTGACAGCACACCCGCTGCCAACAACAGCACGACTACACACCCGCTGCTGTATGCTCCGTTTCACCGGGCAGGGATATGAGATAGATCGGCAGCTCAGATGGAGGTGGTAGGCCAGTGAAGGCTCCACAGCCAGGGTTCGGCCAGCCCGAGCTTCGCCATGCCATGCACCTCTAGCTTGGAGTAGCCCTGTGTGGTTACCTTGCTCTTGAATAGGGTCGACCAGAACCGACTCATCTCGGCCATGCAAGCCAGGACCGCTGGGAGAAGCTGCTTGGCCGGAGGGCGGGTCGGAGGGAGCCTTTTCCCGTCGTACAGGTCCCTCGTTGGAACCTCCATGTCTATGTCTATGTCCATGCAGGAAGAGCCCTTCCCCTCCTTCTGCCCGGCTCCTATGATGGGGGCTGCGGGGACAGGCATGCCAGCTGGGGGAGAAATGTGGTACCAGGGGCCAGCCTAGTTTAAAATTTTTATTGAGGTATATAGTCGGTGTGAGCGTAACTATGCCGCTATGTGTTAACTGTCCTCCGAATGATGGTGGCACACAAGCTAATGTGAGCACCTAGCCGAGCTCGAGTCAACGTAGCCTGAAGCTAGCAGCACACCCGGTAGGTGAGCACCTGGTGAGCTGTCGGGAAGCTCGCCACAATGCGGCCGCAATCCAATTGTAAATAACCGTCAGCACAGTCCAGAGTCTGTCGTGCTGCGCTAGGCAACGTTTCCCTTAACGGGACATCTGATAGCAGTTAAGCTAGCAACCAACTTGACAACTGGATGCACTGAAGGAGCTCTTGTAATTCCTCTGAGGAAGGAAGTGAGAACGGCTTAGACGGGGCATCGACCGTACATATATAGAGGGGGCGGGGCCTTCCCCACACGTCGACCTGTCTGTCAGAGACAGACGTTGTGTCAGTGGAGCTTCCATATTGGTCTCGCCAGAAGCGATTCCCATAGTGAAACACTGAACTTGCATGCACTTACATGTGCAGTACTAGACAGAAAACAAACAGAAATTGTTTTTCTTTACAATTCTGATTTTGACTTTGATGGACACAGCCACGTGGGCCCATCTACACATACAAAACACACAGTTTTAGAAAAAATATATAAGGCAGGCCAACTAAACACAGCTTACAGCATCGCCCCAGGGTTGAAAATAGTCCACAATGTCTAGATCAACAGAGGCTGGAGCCAGCGGGGGCTCGGAGGTGGACTGAGGCGACCCAGCGAGAGGCCTCCTCCACCAGCCTGGATAAACACAGTTAGCTGGGGAACTCGGATTGTTTCTCCTCCTGTAATCCCACACACTGGAACCTCTGTGCATATGCACTGTAGAGATGAGAGTGAGTGTGTGTTTATGTGTGATTCTTCAGAGGAAGCGTGGGTGAGTACTGTGCTGTATGTAAGTTTGTGTGTCCAACTGTGTAGGCACCACTGAGCTGCAGATCTGAAGCTAGAGCGTAATTGAGGATATGATGATGCATACAAGCATAGAGCAGAATTCCCCATGTAGCTATATTCATTCATAACTTTTCCTTAAACACAAACTCCAAGTTCTCTTCATTATCTGCCAACACACTAGAATGAATGTGATAACAGTCTAGTGTACATAAAACTACACAAAACTCACCTTTCACTGGAAACTCTTCACCAAGGGAAGTTTACTTTCAATTAAAATGCACCATTTCACACACAGCCACTAACCTTCAAGTGACTCCCCAGCATCCTGAGCCACATTACACATGAGATTCAGAACACAAAATGAAGGAATAACACCAAGCAACAATATGGCTCAGTTCTTTTCACTGTGGGGTTTCGGTCTGAGAGATGTTTGGAGTTTGAAAATACTACATCCTTCCTACAGTATATGAGTATTCTGAAAAGGGCTCTCTGTCTTTAATTGGCCTCTTACCTTTTTTATCTGTGTTTGTTTCTCTCTGTCTCTCTCACGAACACACCTCTCTGGGAGCCCCACTCTGAATTGGTTTTGCTTCTAGTATAAACTTCCAAGTTGAGGTCAGACTGTGGGTCATGGGCGGCTACAGAAGGCCATGTAGCTTGACTTCAAAGAGAAGCAGGCCTAAGCAGGGGAGCTAGCTTGTTAGCACTTTCTCTGCCTTTAGTTGGATCTTTTACATTCCCTTCATGTCTTCATGTCTGTTTCCTATTGTTAATGCTAGACATTTAAGGCTGTGTTAGCTGACTGCTGCGTTTAAAGTGATTTTGAAGTGTTGTTGTATGAGGTACTTATCAATAGTCAGTTGTCCACAGTAGACAGTGGTCAGCCTGGCCGTCTGCCATCTGATGTAGGTACCACAGTGACTATGCATACCCAAACCATCCCATCAAAATACCTGACTTTACTTGGATCTCTTGGGTTGTTAGTATTCATTAGACAACAAACATCATTTGGCAACTCTGGAATTAAGTCTGTGGTAGACAGTGGCGAGCATTTTACTGAAAAAGCCCTTTAAGATATTTATTGATTTGGTGTTAACTGCGGGGTAGCAATCCACTGGCAGGCATAGTAAGTACTAGTTTAACTGACTTAATTATTGATCTGTACAAGTTGATTAAGGCCGGGTATTAAGCTACAGCACTGAGTATCTCTAATGTACAGAAAGATGGCATCAAATGCTTTGATTAAATAGTTAATTAATTAGATGAAAGTTTTGTGAATTTAAAACTGCACTTTATTGAAGCAAACTTCTTCAATGGCTGCTTGTTAGATTTTAAACATTTAACATTTAAAAGGGATCTTGAACAAAGTATGTTCATTCTTTTCAAAGGTGGAGGAAAAGGTCTTCTTTGTTAAGTCTAAACTGAAGCCTACAGATGTTCTTGTCACATAAAACCATGATGAACATGACTTTTCTGCTCTCTAGTGGTGATGTAAGAGAACAACAGTGTTGAAGTGCAATACCAACATTTTCTAACAGTGATAGTATACATACATATAATAATAATAATAATAATCATAATAATCATAATAATAATAATAATTCACTATAGGTTTTTTTTGTTTTAGTTTTATTAAAATACTGTTTCAGAAAATATACCTAAGGCAGTTTAAAAATGATGCCATGCAAATATCTGAAGAGATTAAAATAAATGGGTTCATTTTGCCATACATTTAATTATAAAATCCAACAAGTGTTTTTGCAGTTAATCAGTCAACACATGTCAGTTTTACTGAGGTACACTAATATGATATTGAAATCAATTTTTTTTAATCTGATAATGATTATTATGTTATTTCATGATAGCTATATAAAGCTGTATGCGATTAGGTCACTTTAGAATTAGGAAGCTCTTGAAAACCATCTACTCTACTACATATGGAATCATAAATGAACGGTCTTTTGAAAGTCAAAGGTGATAAAACATTGTTGTAGTGATAGCCAGACAAATGTGCGTCAACTATATCTTCTTAAATTCGCATTACACATACAACAAGAGGGGGTACTGATCGGTATAGATCAAGTTAATGACAGAGGCAATAGATGTTCAATTATAGGATGACCTATATTGTACAACCTTTCTTGACCACTAGAGGTCAGAGTTTTAGCATTTATGAACGACACCCTAGACATCATTGCCACATTAATTATGTTCTCTTCAAGCGAGTCAACAAACAACTGAAAACAGCAGAATTAAAATCCAAAGAGCTCAAGGGGAAAAGTTACTCTCATACAGCTTTTTCTGCAGTAAAATTAAAAAGACACCATTGTTTTAGCACTGCTTCAAAATTACATGCAAATATTAGTGAAAGATTACATTGGGACCTATAATCTGTTCCAATGAACAGTCCTGTAAAAATAAACAGAAGTGCAAAAGCTCATTATGGTATTTCATCAAATTATGATGTACTACCTAAAGCAAAAAAAAAAAAAAAAAAAGTTATTTATTTAGCCTGAATATCCTATTTATATTAAAAGCAAATAAAACATTTAAATTAAATTCATCTTATTCTATCACAATACTAACACCACATGTTTATATAATATACTAGAATCTGTCTACATAAATACCTTTAAGAAATTTACTTTTTGTGTTTATGGATTATTGTTTTTATGTATAGCTACATGTATATATCTGCAATATCTAACTTATGTATAGATCACTTTAAATATAGAATTCACAAGAAGTCATTTAAATAAGAAAATAAAAAAGTCCATCTGGCAGACTTCACGACATAATGACTCTGAGTGTACCTCAGGGAAATGTGTTGACATGTCTTGATGTTAGTACACAGGGGAATTTTCCATGCCACAACATTGAAATGTCAGCAGCTGATGCACCTATCAGAGAAACACCTAAAACAGCTGTAGTGTGGGACTTACTGTAACAAGAACCGCAAAAAAAAAGGGAAAACAAGTGACATTTCTACTTCACTGATCACCTCATCTCATGACGAGCCTCAGCGAGTACACAAAGTTACACATTGTGCTGATTTTAATAATGCAAAGCTGAAAAAAAAATTGAGTAAACAAATGCTGCAGAAAAAGCTGTGTTGCAGTCAGTATATTTATATTACAGAGTTATGAAAAAAATTTGCCATTTCCTTTGGCTGGCATGTGTATGTGCACTTAATGCATGTTAAATTGCCGGAAATTGCTTTTTGAGCTGCAGAAGCAGAAATAAACATATGAATGGCTGTGACATAACATGCGGATGGTTCATTTGACACAGGACCTTTAATGTGACAGCATTCTTGCAGTATGTAAGCTGGCAAATTCAGCATTGCCAAACCAGGATGTTTTTCCTGCAGAGCAGCTGCAAAATCTCAAAGCTGACCCTGATCCAAATCTATAGTAGACTCACTGCACTGTCTCCTCTTCCTCCTCCTCATCCTCCTGCTGCACTGCCAAACAACCCAGCAGTCATCGATTAAAGAAGTGTTCATTCATTCAAATTCATAGACTGACACAAGTTTATTCACCAATATCAGTATTCTTTGTGTCTCAAAGGCAGGCTCTATGCACAACCCCACATCCTACGCTTAGTGAGCAGTAACAAGAGAAAACTACAGCTTTAGTGGTTTCGCTGCCAAGTTTTGGTTTTCAGCGTATGATTTCCTGCACACACAAAAAAAAAGTCCTCCAGTGATGAATACAGAATTTCTACAAAATACTGAATGCCTAAAAGTTTAATGGTGCCTAACAGCATGTGCTACTATGACAGGAGTTGTCATTTATACCCAGGTTTTCATCACTTAATGCAGAACTGCAGAATTATGTAAATAATGTAACTCTAAAGCGGCATGAGATGCTTATCACTAAAACTGCCAGCGGGTTTTTATTTGTCTTTACTTCTTTACTTAGGATGTGGCAACCTGGTGACTCATGCACACTCTTTATCACAACTCACTTTTCTGACACTGAAATATGTCCATTGCATGAATAAACACTGTTCTGCTTTTTTTTCCCACTGTGTCAATTCTTTTTTTGTCCTTAGTGAAGCTTGGCCACTTTTTCTAATAATTACATTTTTATAACTCTGTTTTCCTGTGAAATCACCAAGCAAATAAAGTTGACCCTCGTTTTCATCAAGACTACAGCATCTCAGCATGACTGCATTGTGCATTTTAAGCAACCACCAAAATACTGCGGTCTGTCTGTCACTGCTGCTGACAAATGCTGTGTTTGTGTTTAGGTAGTGTGACAGGAAGTGATGACGTCAATGGGTTTCATGTAAGACAGCACCCCTGGTTTCGGTGTGAGCAGCTCAACATGAAAACAAACAAAACGTACTTCACTGTGAGTTGTCATCATTACTTGTGATTCCTGGCACGCAGGCTGACTGAAAAAATTCACGGAAAACCACATGAGGTCTACACATGATGAGATATGAAAATATTCTTTGAATTCATGCTGACCACACCTTGCTTTTCACGCTCACACATTACAAGATTCAACTTCCACAAATAGATTTGAATCTGTTAGATGTGTTTGACCAATCAGTGACGTATGGGGAGTTTTTGATAGTGACTTGCTGTCTCTTAAATCTCCAAAACTGGTGAAAGGGCCTTTCCCACCACAACATTTTTAGAAGTGCAACGATAAGTTGGTGAGCCATTTTCAAAGTAAAAAATGTTAAAATTCTCAGATTTTGGCTTCATTGTAGTCACATTGACGTTTTCTAAAACTATGAACCAAACAACTAATCGATTAATTGAGAAAATAATCACCATACTAATTATATTTTTCAGATGTAAAGACAAATGACAGTCCAGTAAGTGGTGTGACTACTAATCCAATCAAGTATATGTGTGACAGGTTTATGTGCAAGTCAAGGACAGAAATGTTAATCATCTAGTCATCTGCCTATCGAGCTTTGCCAGACCACAATGAGCAAAGTGAGAACTGTGCGTTAGCTTTTCTGAGAGGACTGCAAAAGTAAACTGACCACAAGAATTTATTTTAGCTGCATATTTGTATTATTTTGGACGTGATATGACTGGATGAAGTTTGTAGTTCACATCAATGTGACAGTGGAGGAACCTAAAAGAATATGTGGAAACTGGTCACCATGAAACTACAGTATACATCGTTCTTCTGCATATAGACAGAAATGCTAAATTTGATATTTGATATTTGATAAGTACATTTTTAAAATGATTTTCCATCTGTTTTTGCTTTATATCTACTGCTCTTACAACATTAGCACTTTAGAGTAAGCAGCTGAATGAGTTCAAGAAAAATATCTTGTGAAATCTTCCTAACTGCAAATTCTTCTTTTTGGAGTGATTTATTCAATATGATTTCAGTATCATCACAGCTAAAGCTCAATGTTTACATTTTAACTTCTTCGCCACAAAGTCATTTTACATCCAATACCATATCAAGAAGCCAAAAGCTGCCAGTGACAGAGCCAAAAACACCACTAAGTGTTTTATGGTCCAAGGACTTTTGGGGATGACTATAAACTGCCTGTTAAGCTTTTTTTCTGAAGGCTTTTTGTCTAATAGTGACAGAGATATAGTTCTTCAAAATAGAAACCCACTGACAAAGACCATGGTGCAATCAAGACGAAATAAACTCAGAAGAAACTGTCCAAACCACAAACACACACTGTGTCATGTTTTCAGATTAGTTGCAATGAAGAAAGCCATGATTGCACGTAGTAGTTGAATCACTCCACTCCCCTCCCTCAAGGTATGAGTCTGTGCCAAATCTACAGTCAATTCAGTTTCTCTCAGCTACTCTGACAGGAAGCTTTTTTCCTCCCCCTTCTTCCTCAACCCCTCCTTCGGGCAGCTGAGGTGGGCGTGCTGAGGGAACACAGAGCATGCAGATGTTGACGTTCCACAACGAAAGTTGTACCCACATCCGTTCAGAATAGACTATCGTAGCTTATAGCAAGCTGTTCAGACGAACAGTAGAACAGCAGACAACAAAATACAAAAACACATTCACAGTACACTTTCAGCCCCACTGGAGCTCAGAGACAAGAAGAGGAATGGCATATAGACAGAAGCCTGTAGAAAAGTACAGAAAAGCAGCAGTTTCTGGAGCACTTCTAAAGTGCTTTTAAAAACATAATTGAAGACATTAACATGAACATTTTCTCCTGTCAGTGTCAAACCTACCCGCTATGGTGATGGATTGTCACATTTTCTTGTCTCACACTTAAGAGCAGGACAAAGCAACTCCTTGATACTGACTCTGCGGAGCTATCTAATCACAGGTGATTTTCAATGAACTCTGCTCCATCATTAGCCTGCTCCCTTAAATTACTCAGAAAGTCAACCACAGGCTTGTTAAGTTTAAACCGCCAAGTTCTCTCCATAGTCCATTTTCTACCTTTAAATACATCTCCTTTTTAAAAAAAAAATAATAATAACGTTGACAGGCGCAGGGGGGAAGCACTAAGGACTCACTCATGTCCACTGAGCTGGGAACATCACCACCATTAAAGACTATTATTGAATTAAAGTGTAATTTAATGACAAACTGTCATAAACACGTCTCCTAAAATGACGAATCATTCTTTCAGCCAAACTTCAAACAAACCAGGCAGTAAAAGTCTGGCAGAGATTTTTCTCCCCAGCTGGCTCCGTGACAGGAATTTAACGTTTTTACAATATAGTGGCGACGTCACTCGGCACACTGACGCAACCTCTAAAGTTATAATCATTTTTTCATTTCATATAAACAAACACACACGCTGACTAACACCAAACTCCACGGTTTTCCTCTTTAATCATTACTCTACATGACAGCTGTTTTTGCACCAGCGCCGCTGTTACTACGAGTCACGAGGACGCCGATACAAACGCAGGGCGCGCGCGTACACACACGTAGCACGCGAGCACTTCGTATAACTTTTTTTTTTTTTTTTTTTTTTTTAAACTGCGAACAAACACAACTCTGTCTCACCTGTGTTTTTTTTTGGCCACTTTTGGGTCACTTTGCTTGCAGCGGCGTCGCGTCTCGTCGTAGTAAAAACAGCAGAGGAGCTTTAAAACAGCGTGTAAGAGTTGTTTACAAAGTTTCACCGTGAATCCCGATTGGTCCGAGTGGAGTTTAGTCGACGCCCACAAAAGCCCGCGTCACTGGGCGGAGTCTCAAATGTTGTTTCCTGGACTCGCTGCCTTCCTGTAGATACAAAACACCGCGAAGGAGGCGAGCTGTAGCACTGGAGAATGAAATGTGCGACTGTACGAGGAGTGGTTTTTCCTCTTTGTTTTGTTGATCTGTTAAGCCGAGTTAATTTCAGTTGCATGCAGACACACGAAGAATGAAAAACAACACCATAGGGCGTTTGGTTCTTATGACAATTAAGAGCAACAGTTTGCAGCAACACATTCAGCCTCAGCATTGCCTTAGGATAAAAAAAATCTCTTTTGTCAAGGCATCTCACCTGCAACAAAAGAAAGAAGCTCATATGCCTCAGTATACATGGAGTAGGCTACTTGAGAATACACTGCTTAACACTTGGTTACCCGGTAAACAAAGTTTTTTTTTCTTTCCAGGTGAGCAGCCACATATTCTGTTGCACAGCTGTTCAAAAGTATCCCATTGCTCACCGCCTTTAGGCTGCTACATATAAAACTAGAAAATATTCCTGTAAATGACCATGATTGGAAAAGTTTTCATTGGATATTACTTATACAACAATAAATCATATGGCTGTGTTGTACAGCCTCACCACGCTTCCTCAGGCAGCGTGACAGACGAAGAATCTTTCGGACTACCTGTATAACTTTTTTATGTTTGTTTTTTGCACCTAAAGTGTTTTATTCGATGGGAGTGCCCTTGAGCAAATAATAAATTGCACTGTTTGCATCTGGTGGCTTCCAGTCTGATTTACTGTTATTACTTTAAGCATTCTCAACACTGTGTTTGGCTGCATGGTCTTTATAAACAGCAGAGGTGTGTTCACATATCAAAATCTCTTTTTCTCACTTCCAATAGTTATATTGGCTTCACTTAACATGCAGAAGTTTCAACAGACAGAAAAGATTACTACAGATATTTTACCCACTGGGTTATCAGTCATATTGAGATGAAACAGTTCTACTGACTGACACACCAACTCAGGCTCCTAGAAATTATATTTTACACTGTTAATATGCAACAGAAAATTAATTTCACTAACATAATGAACATCATAAAATTCTCATTCTGAACACATACAGTACTGCTCTTGCAATACAATATCAGTTTGTAACATTTAAAGCATGATATATTTCTTACTGCTCTCTCAGTCACTGGTAAGATTGTGGATGTGGTTAAATATTGAAAAAAAAAGAAAAAAGAAAAATCCACAGTGTTAATAACCTATTGTGCCACCAAAACCACAATCTTTCTTAACCACAGCCAACATGTTTTTGTTGCCTAAACATGAAACACAGACGCTGACCACATCCTACTCCAAAGAAAGGTGAAAAGGTGAACAAATTATATGGTTAGTGGATTTCTGTGAGTTAATTAGAATGATAAAAACTTACACAGTAGCTTGAAAAATACTATTTTTGATTTTTGTTTTGCAAGATAATAACCTGCATTTTCTTTTGTTGCTAGTAATAATATGTACTTTTACTCGTGTAGAAATTTGAATCCAACAAATTCTGTTTAAATGGGTTAAAATTGTGGTTAGAATGAAATTGTGGCTTCAGTTAAACACCATCCACCAATTATCTATATCCACTTGTTTTGTGTAGGATCATCCTAAGAGGCAGCAGGACATCATTTGGGGAATGTGTCACAGTCTGTCTCACTGTCCCTCATTTCCAGCCACATGTCAGTTTCTCCAGGCCCCCTCATTGTCCATACCCATCATCTGCTCTGCTCTGCTCAATTATCCCCGCCCAGCTCCTCGCCTGCATCTCATTCCCTAATCAACCTCTCACTACATATACCAGCCTGTGTTGTCTTCTGCTGATGCTTCATTCATACCACCCTGTGACCAAATGGACTGATTGACCCTCTGTTTTTGGCTTTTGGCTCCATATTATTGCACAACAGTTTACACTTTAACTGACCCAGCAAACATGTCACAAGTTTGTCACCTTAACCGCTCTCAACATGTGACATCCTGGTGTGAACAACTTTACCAGAGGTTTAAAAGACTGCAAACCCACATTTTCTTGATCTCATGAGTAGTGGAGAAATGTCTTCAACTCTGACATCTGCTGTCAGTGGAGATGTTCATTTATACCTGCCATTGTTGGATGCATGAGAAACATTTTTTCCCAGAAAAGTGGAGCTTCAAATATTACAAGTGACCTTGGTGAGCAACTGTGAAAACAAGTAACAAATGAAGACAGGAAGACACCAGCAACAATCAGTAAGTCTTAACCCTCCTGCCAATACATACATCAACTTGTAAAATTCTATTTCTTAATATGTAATTATACCCTAAAGTGATTGAAGCCCTTTCCAAGCATTTTAATGACTTATCTGCTGCAGTGTGTGTATGGAATACAAATTCATTAGACCAATAGCACTGAAGTTGGTCTCCACCTTTTTTGTAAGGATACATTAAGCAAATGAGATATTTCAATCATTTATCCTCGTGTCGATGTGATGTTTCCTGTCTAATTATACAATAAGAATTTATGTGCATATACTGTAGTGAGTGTATATACGAACATATTCACACTGGCTTATCCAATTTTAAGTCGTCACATGTTCTTCTGCATGCATGGTGCTTCATTGACAGTCACCTGTATAACTAAAGCCTCACAGAAAGTTCCGATTAATGAATATGAATTTCACAGGAAGAGCCAGAAATAGAATTCACCACCTTGTTGTGCTCACATAATAAGTCTATTACAGCAGTGAATATAACTGAAGGGCTGGCTTTGATGAGACAAAATAACTAACTTGAAGATAAGAGGGGGAAAAGAACAACAAAATGCATTTCTTCACAGATGTCATGGGGTCTATGTAAAAGGGAGCAGGGAGAGAAGAGACATCAAAGTGGGAGTGAAACCCTTCCTCCTCCTGTTTTAATATCATTCATTGTGCCACACAAATAAACATGCACAACAAATTCAGGTACTCTAGAGATCTTTTGTGGCAAAGCAATTTTGGCAGGCTGTTACAGCTGTTGCTGTTGTGTACTGTGTGTTTGTGGCAGGACTTAATATTCTGTGGATTTTCTACATCATAGTAGAATGCAAAGAAATTCGAGTCAGTTTTATTCATATAGCTCAATATCACAATCTACCTCAGCTATACAATCTGTACTGCACACAGCACCCTCTGTCCTTAGAACTTTAATCTGGTGAGGGAAAACTCCCTCTAATTCATTTTACAGGAGAAAATAATAAAAAAAACCACAGTCACAGAGGAAGGATCCCATTCCTAGAATAGACGAGCACTCAGTGTCATTATTTCAGTATATATCAATAACAAAAACATAACAGGCCTATATACAAATTACAAATAAATATAGATGTATTATGTAAAAAAAAATATAAGCACAGATGGCGGAAGTTGAGCATTTTCAGGTGCCAAATGTAACAAAGACGTTATATTCAAAAAATAGTTTATCCTTTCAGTTAGTGTACCATAATTGTTGCCGACAATTTCAAAGTACCAACTCCACAGAGCTTATTCCCACCCAGAGAGATGGTTGCGTGATGGCAATTATGTTCTTTGATTGCACTGCTTTCATGGCCGTCCAGACCCTCAGGGTGAGGGTCCTCCTGGGTTATGAGCTATCTAACTGCAGTGCAGTTTGGCCTTCTCCAGAGCATTGTGTTGGAAATGCTGCAACCTGGTCAGGAACCACATTGTCATGTTTCATATTTGCTCTCTGCATATTCAGCTATAACTAGCAGCAGACTTGTATCAGCTCTTGTGCAAACGACAGAGAATAAACCACACTGTTGGTATTCCATATTAAATTTAGATGTCTGCCATGGCAAAAATGAAAAAAAAAAGTATAATATTATATATATAATATAATCAAAAACGGCATACAGAAAATAATAGAAACTATCTATGCTCATGCACCCCTTAGTTTCCCCTCCAGTCAGTCAGAACAGAAGACGTCTCTTGGATGAGAGTTAAAACGTCTTCACGGATCTGCATCCAAATCCAGTTGCCTCAGATTTAAACCTTTGCTAATGTGTTTCAGTTACTTCCTGCATTCATTTTCACTGTGAATTTGTAAGTTACATATTTTGTCTATGTTTACCTTGAAAATATCTGCACAATTAAACTGGCTACACTGGCCCTAAAGTGCTACATACTTGCAGTGTGAAAAAGAAAATTATACATGTTCATCTGTTTCCCAGTTTCTCTCACTAATGACTTGAAACATCTATTTCTGAGACTGTGTGTAGACAGGTAAGCTATTTAAATTTAATTAGATGATATGAGAATGGAAATGGCTGTTTCTTTTTAGACAGTAAAGCAATATGCAAATCAAAAAGAAAAAAGACATAAAACATTTTGATTGCTTAATTAAGTCCCACAGTTTTGATCTTTTGGCTCGAACTCTTCTAAGTGGATGCAGCAGTTTTTTGTGGGTTTGCTTAATTATGATGCTTAATCCATAGGCTCTCCTGAGGGTTAGACTACAGCACAGCTGTAATTAAATCAAAGTACTGAATGGAAATGAGAAAATGTTTTTCTTTTGCTCATAATCTTTTTTTTTTTCTGAAGCCGAACAATGTGGAAAAATCTTGGTATGTTAATGTTATGTCTGGAAGATATGATTCAGAGAATGGTAATTATTTGCAGATTTCAGATGGCAGCCAACTTGGGATGAGAAAACTGTAATGAGAAATACTACAATACAAGAAAATGAATATGAGATAGCAACTTATATATGAGTGACATTTTAACACAATATACCCTTTTTAATGAGCCCTGCAAAGAAGCTACTGTAAACAGCCATTTCAACCTGGGTCACCTTCCAATTTTTCATCATACTGATTGATTCTGACAAAATTCTCATCAATGCTTCATTATAAAGCTCCACTAATAACATGCTCCTGATATCTGATGGATTGACTTTGGCAGATAAAAAAAAAAAACACACTTGGGACAAACACACACATACAGTCCATCATCCTGGACAAAGTCTTGCTAGTTTGCCAACAGGACATCAGTGAAGAATTAGAGTTAGCTGCTATGCATGTAAAATCAGTTAGTGTGAATTTTCTGATGCGTTGACTCTGTTCGTTTGTTGAACAGTTACATTTCTGCTGGATTAAATTGTTAAACCCCATATTGAACCTATGGTTCTGTTTTCACTCATCTCAACTCATTAGGGTCTAAAATAATAGCTGGAAAAACAACTGACTTCATTTTTTTCATTTCTGACTTCATTTCTTGTGTCTATATATTTATAAAATACAACCCAATGTTAAAGATCTCAACTTTCCTTGAGACACCCCAATTCATATGACACTGAGTAAACTCCCAACCTCTGAATAAGTGACACATTTTGTGGACATTTCAATGCATAACAGTAATACAGAACAACTAATAATCCTTGTGAATACAGTAACTGCAGGACTTGTGTAAAATGAGTAGATTATTCCCTGTGAAATTTGCAGCTTCTTTTCCTGATTTTTTTTTCTTTTGATTTGTTGTATACCATCTGTACTAATAACCAACAACACAAACTTAGTTTGTTCTCTCTGTTTTTTAAAAACTCTTTATACTTCAATGCTTTTATTTAACAGGATGGTAAAATTATGTAAATTACACGTTTACTTCAGTAAAGGATCTGAATAATTCTTCCGCCATTGAACAGAACTGCATGTTGTTCATTGACCACTAAATGTCTAACCACCCACATCAACATATCTGAACAATGGGAGAGAGTGTGGCGGGGGTGGAGGTCAGAGACCGGATCGGGTTGAGGAAAAACTAACAGTGCCTTCCCCTGGTTGATGGCTTTTTGTCAAGGGCTCACACTGGGATACCCAGGGAGTACTAGTGGGCTAATTAGCATAGTGCCAAGCGCTTAATCCCCATCAAAGTCATTAGTTTGTGAAACAAACAGTGGTGTTCAGATTGAGGGTAATTAAGAGCAAACCCTGACACACAATGTTACTCTTCTAAGATCAGCTGCGCTGTCAAAACAACTCTTTAGCTAACCTTTAGCAGCTCAACAGCTCCCAAATATAGACACATGCATATCCACATGTTCACACAAACCATACTGTACCTCAACTGATCTACACTGCAGCAGGCAAAACTGACTTGAGTAGCGTAGGTCCTCAGTAGGACTGTAGTTAAATGATTCTTCACTCCTCTGCAATTATGATTTTTGTTTTTATTCCTGCCTTTATTTCCACTTTTGTCATCCCTGATTGATTGTATGCCTGACCATTAAATTTACCGCCTGGATATTACAGCCAATCATGAGCAGGTGTGTGTATGTTCTCTAGGAACACATGTCTTAAGGTGCCCACTGAAATTTATGATTCACAATTAAAGCCAGTGAGACACAGAAATTACACAGTAATGATAAGTATTAAATGGCGTAGGTCAACCGGAGTGGCGTCCTCTATCAGTCTCACCTCAGTACCTTGATTGCAGTGTCTTAACATCAACTCTGCACATACTTTGGTGGTATAGCAATCGCCAGTTTGGAAAATGAGTAATATGGCTAATAAATAAAAGCATTTATGTTAGCAAATACTCTAACATACATATGCGGTTTCATTCAGTCATTGATAGATATTTGTGTTTCATGGAGTAGTGTAGTTCATCGCTTCTGTGTGGGCATTTATTCATCTAAGTCAACTGTTAATGGTACGCCCACCAAGGACACAAGCATGCTAAATGAGGGGGAACAGAAAATCCATCACTACTAATCTCTGCAGTTGTTAGACTTTACATCAGAGCCACAAACACTCCTGTCTGTAATATCACATTCATCACATGAATGCATGCTAAGAATTTGCATGCTGAATCAATGCATGCTGAGATCTCAGTGCCTAAGTCAACTCACCTGTAGGCTACAGGCTGTAGAGTGATAATTTGTAGAAGAAGGATAGAAAGTGGAGGGGCTAGCCTGATTCTGTCCAAAGTTAAAAAAGAAATGCATGGCTACTTTTTTGCAATAAGACTGGAAGTTATTACCCACACATACAGCTTTAGTGTTGGTAGGCAGGTTTTTAGACCTTTCCACAACTGGGAAAGATATCTCCGTTCCTTTTTTTTTTTTTTTTTTTTTTTTTTTTTTTTTTGTGCTTAAGTCTGCTGCTGGCAATTTTCCTACCCTGTTTGAAATTCTCAATTACATCAGCTTACACAAGGATTTGAATTTGGCTTATATAATTAGAATGTTTTTTAACAGCTTAAAGTAAAAAAAAATATTTAAGGTTTCATTACTGGGCCTGATCATTTCTTTGTGGAGTTTGTTTGTGAATCCCCTTTGTGCATTTTTCTGTGAAAGCCACAAGACAAACAGGTTGGGTGCATCAGACTTTAAATTGCCTATAGTGTTGCCTGACTTCTGCATGAAACATGCTGGAAAAATAAGACTCAGTTGCTTATGATCCTTTTAAAAGGAATAACTTTAATAACTAAAGACAACAAATCAATGTGAGTGTATTACAATGACTATAAATGAAAATAAGTTTCATGCACAGGTATAACCCCCCAAAACACTTAGTAGCAGTATATGCTGGCAATTAAATGCTGGCAATTTTTTTTTTTTTTGTGTGTGTGTGGGGGGGGGGGGGGGGTTCTGAACAAAATACAGGCATTTTCCTTTGTATCACTGATTGGACAATTAAAACATTTCTGTTGAGTGTATTTTCAATCCTTTATCATACCCTGAAAGGCACGGCTCTTGAGAGAAATATTCATTCTCCAACATCACATGTGAGGCTGTTTTGTTTGTATTCACAAGGTGGAAGGTTGGCTGTAGCTCAGTGTTTTTTTTTTAAGCTGTGCCCTTTCCAGAGTGGTGCTACAGTAACAAATGGATACATTTATGATCTGTGAAGGACAAAACCAGTAGAGGCTTGCAGATGTGCAACATTGCCAGTAGGGGGAGGAAGAGCACAGAAAGTGAGGGGTAGAATAATTCAGTCACAGAAAGCAGATGAAGATGAAGCCATCTGTTTGCAAGATGCATACGGTAAATAGGAATCTTTCTTGTATTAAGCACCCTAATCATTGCAGCGTCAGAGGGTGGCTGCAAACATGTATGGATATATAACACTGTAGGTGTTAATGTACACATAAGATACACAGGAAAAGAAAGAGGACCTTGGACATGTTGCTACAAACACATGGATATCCGCATGTCGCAAGGGGCTTCACACACAACACATGCTTAGATGCCTCCCTGATGTAGGTCTGCTTTTACATGAGGCAGACATGTCAGTATCCTTTCAAAGGTCCATTTTCTTCAGCAAACATGTCCTTCATCTCTTCAGGGGCTGCAATAAGACAGGAAAGCTCAGGTGTATTCAGACCACCCACTGATGCTTCTGGGCTGCAAGGATTCATATGTTACATCCTTGACACTTCACCCACAGAGGGAGAAGGAGGGAGCACATTCAGGGAGATAAGATGAATTAAAAACTGATGGCACACATAAACAGCAGCTCCAATAGTGATGACTGTACACAGAGTAAATGCATGTAATCGTTGGAGGTCTAATGTGTGATCATCATTAGGTATCCTTTGTCTTCCAAGAAAACTCTAGAATGTGATTGTCTGCGTTTATAACGGTGGTTGTTTTAATGGACACCAACTGAAGGTCAAAGTTATATTTACCACTGCATTACTGGAGTTACAGATAAGTGAGGCAAGATGCTCTGAACAGAGTGATGTGAAACACTTGATTAAATAGAGCTCTGCACCTGTCAGGATCAGGTACACGACAAGGCAGCTAAGGTGGAATCTGGAATTTGACAGGAAATCACATTCTCCATCAGTGGAATCGCGGTCACTGGGCAAACTGCACTTTCATACTAGACATTAGCATGGTAAATGATGTCTGTTGGGGCTGCAGCCACCTCCAGTAGCAGTTGCAGTATGAGCTGCAGCAGTTTTTATGCATCCATTTTGCCTTTTTTTTTTTTAGTCTTCTTTATTTCAGATATGTGAAATGATTTGCCCATGGTGATCACTATTTAAACAATGGAATGCTGACCTCAGAGTTCTGAAGTATGGATGGGTTTATTTGAGAGACAGCGAGCTCAAAGAGACATATTTTTTGTCTGGACTTTTATTTAAACGACTGCAGGGATGTCTTCAGCACGAAGAACACTGCCAAAGGTGTGGTGTAAATATACACTGACCACAAAGGTATATTATATATTACTGAATCACTAACTTCACTCAGATATATTGCAGCACAGCTTACACTGGCTCCAGTTAACAGACTTGGCATCACTGAAGTTGCCTTCAAACTGAACGGTAACTCCACAAATGTTACACATCAAAGTCTGTCTACAGGTGTTCCAGACTTTTGTGGACAGACCCAGAGGGAGCTGCAGAAAATGTGATAAATTGCCTGGAGTGATGTCACTTGATGTTGTTTGGGGCTGAAGACTCAAAGAAATCTCTGACTGAACTGTTGGCTCTCTAGTTGAATTGTAGATAGTGTGTACTCAAGGTTTTGACAGGGAAGAAGAGTGTATTCTTTCATGAAGATTAGCCTTTTGTGATGGGTTAACTTTAGTGTTAGTCACAATGAATTAATAGATGGGATTTTCATGTTCCTATATTGTAACATACACCATTCAGTAAATGCTACTGCAAAAGATAATAAATATATATATATATATATAGATAGATAGTAAAGTGGTGGTAAGCGCTACTCTTTTCACAGTTGTCGAACTTACAGCCACTTTTACTCTCCTCCGTTTTAGAACACTGAAGAGCTTTTGATGACACTATTGTGTCTTTATTAATGCAAAAAGCCCACTTTAACATTCTGAAGAACATTCTCTCTGTGATTTTATTATTTATTTATTCTTTTACCATCCGTCCCACCCCTAACATAATATCTAACTACAGACATGTAATTGCCTAAATCACAAGGGGTGAATTGCCTACAGCAGAAAATGCATTGATTTTACAAGAATAAAATCTTTGTTCAGCAGCATTTAAAGTTCTTGAGATGTCAGTCTGTTTACAGAAAACCTCTAACCGCTTTAACCTTGAATTCTTTGTGAAAGCTCCCTCTTTGTAACTTCAACTCAACTATTGAAACTAGGTGAGTTTGAACCGTTCTAAATGCATCCAAACAACTATGAGCAGGTTTCATGGAAAACTGTTTTCTTAAAATGGAGAATATGCCCATGTGGAACCAAGTCTTTTCAAAAGTGCAATAATAATTTCAGGGAATAAAGCAAAATATAAAGTTGTTTGCCGGTCCATGTACAAAGGCTCAGTCCTCGCCGCCACGGCCCAGGGTTTAAATCCGACCTCTTTCCTGCATGTCATTCCCCATCTCTCTCTCTCTCCACATTCCTGTCATTCTTTAAGCTCTCTCTGTCAAATGAAGCTCAAAAAGGCCAAAAAAAACTACCCACAAGGGACTGACCTCACACCGTAGAACAAATTGGCCAGCTGAGTATTTAGCCTTCAAGAAGGTGGTTATAAATGTGAGGATACACGAATGCGCATTAAAAAGAATTGCTGAATTAATTAAGTTACACGCTTATATTTATAAGCTACAGCACCTTTTTCTGCTAGGTCTTGGATACTAAGCTCAATTATTTTTTCATTTTACCACAAGTTCAGTAGTAAGTAATGGTTGATTAAGTTTGCTTGAGAGAAATGATGAGGTCCCCATGGTATTTGTTCTTTTTCCACAAAGTATAAAAAGTAAATTGAAATGTGAATTAAAATGTTCAACTTAGGTTGCGAAAGGTGAAGACATTTCTTCTTCTCTGGAAATGCAACACACCCCTGGTGAATGAGGCAACATGATCAGGGCTCATCAAAAGTCTGCTGCCTTCTGAATGTGTTCATCTCCTCAGGCGACAAAAACAGTCAAGCTTAATATCTGTCCAGCTTGGGACCCACAAACTGCTTACTTCAGTAATGCACAGAACTGTCAGTTTCACCCTCTCTGCAACCATCACTTGATCCACACTGAGCACTATGTGACTGATTGCACTTCTTGTCCTATTTACCTGGATTGTATCAGTCTCTCAGCGGGGTACCTTGTTAGCACTGTTCTTGTGGCTGCAGGGTCCAATCGCCGGTTCTGATTACTTCATGCTTTGTTAGTCATCATGATTGTCACCATTATCACCCTCCTCATCAGTGAAACTGTGGAACAGATAGTAATTGTAATTGCCTGCTTAGTGGTTGAGTGTGTGCCTTTTTTCTGGTCCTCCCATGGCTTTCTGTCTCAGATAATATGTAATTAGCTGGATAATCTTTGGTCTTTAGAGCTTGTTTTGGAAATTTTAAGTTTTTTTTTTTTTTTTTTTTTTCCTTGCAGTGATTGTAAAAAAAAAGTGCTGACACATAAGGCTTATGTTGAAAGCCAGAGCATTTGCCGTTCTTACTAGTAATGGTGCTTTGGAGAACACGGTAATGAGGAATCTCAGACCGCCGTGTTGTTTTGAGCAAAAGAGTTGTTCGTTAATCTTTCACTCACTAGATGCACTTTCTCCAAAAAATTAACTTCTTTTGGGGAATTGATTGAATAGTCTGTTATTGTTTCTTAAGCTTAAAAAACTTCCAAGGGCTTGAGTACAGATGGAAAGACAGATAAAGGATTTCACATTTCATTACTAACACACATTTTATTAAAAGAAGATCTCAAAGGGCAACAAGGAATAGATAAAATGTGAAATGTTCTAATGTCGAAATGGAAAACAAGTATTAAACACTGATAACTACACGGGAGGATCAGCTGTTCTCTGTAGCGTACAATCCTATACAATATTAAACTAGCACAGAGACTTTCTATTTCATTTTTTCTGTTAATAACTAACTTCATTCCAATCTGATTTACACCCAACACAAAATGAGAGGGATTTATAAGAAATAAAGATCTGATGGATGTTACTCAAGGGCAAGCCCACTTATGCAAATTAGCAGATCCATGAAATCTGATTCTGTTGACTTCTACCTCTCTCTCTTTCTTTTCTTTTCTTTTTTTTTTACGGCTGTGCTGTTTGTGTATTTATACACAGCTTTTGTCACACTTAAGAAAAAAAAAGCGTCTTCAAACAGAATTACATTCATAAATAATGTCAGTTAAAAACACATCATTCTGACAGGGTCAGAATTTGTATAAAGGCATTGTAACATTGTAAATGGAAAAACTTCTAACTTTGCCCTAGTGAAAGGATGAACAGCTGCTATGAAAAGCTTTTTCATTTTTTCATTCAAATTTTTTTGCAAAAAAAGAAAAAGCCTCTATCCATTTTGTGAACCATAAGTAAATGATTGGCTTTATCCTGGATTGTTGGACTTTTGCTTTTGCTTGGACTCTTTCAGTCGCCTTTTGTTATATTATAACACCGCTGTATTCATTAAAGATCCATGCTTGCGATTTCCTGCTCTTTCCAGTCTTCATGCTAAGCTGAGCTAATGGTCAACTGCCTGCATGTTTCTTTGTCAGATATGAGCTGTATTGGTCTTAACAATCAAAAACCATAATATGGTAAAAAGAAATAAGCCAACAATGAACAGTATGTCTCCCCATCAATCCAAATAGTGTACAGTTCCAATGTCAAGCAGCGATTCAGCCTTGCAATTGATTCACACCATGCAGGAAAACATTAAACACAGAGGCCAAACTCAAAGAACAGAAGCACAGCAAACAGGCTTTCAAATCGTGTGGTTAACCTGATTAGGTCTCTACAAAGGCAGACAAAAAAACATCAAAAACATCAATAAAATTCAGACTAAAAGCAAAACAAAGCCCCATTGTCAGCACGTGGCCAGAGTTTCTGATAAATACCAAAATATTTGTGCAGACCAGTGTAGCAGACTTAAAATCTAGGAATATGATGATAGTTCATCCACAGGATAACGTACCAACAAATCTGTTAAAGTTTGTTGGACCCAAAAGCAGAATTCAAATCTATAAATGTTAGAATAGTATACACAAGTTTATTCTGGGACCGAACAGAGGAAGAGTGAGCAAAAAACACAACACTAGGGGGATCAGACAAGAATTACTGTCTTGGCCGTAGAGTGTGTACCACAGAGGTGATGGAATGATCGGGCAAAGAGTGGAGTGATGAGCTGGGGTAGATATACTGCAGAGTCTTGATTAGTGGGTGAGATACAGGTGTGAAAGTTGCAGCAGGAGGAGGTGGATGATTGGATACACACACAACCACTGAGAGACGGAGGACTGACAAGAAACACTAGGGAAGGGTAAAGATGCAGCCATGCCATAACAAAATCACACCCAAGTAACTCTGTCTACTCAGTGATGTTTGCACATGATTAATAGTCATTTACAGAGGACAATACAAGACACGACTGGGCCAGAATACACATTTTTAGACAGAGAAAATAGAGGTTTGAGGCATTAAAAAATACATGAAGTTATAGAACCACAGCAGCAACTGTGAGGGACTGACCCCTGCTTGACCATTGCTACCTGTTTGTTTATCCAACACGTTGAGACTGAGGCCAAGTGCAGAGAAGCAGCATCAAAAAATAAAAGTGCCCTCTGAGTAGGTGTCCTCCACACCACCACAGATAAACAAAGATGTCAGAAGTGAAGAAGAGAATAGAAATAAACTGTAAATATCTTTGACTTCAAAATAACGATGATAGTACAGCAAAAACTGGAGAGTTGAAATGTCAGAGTTTCAGAGTTGATTTCAACTCCCTAAGTCTAATTTTAACACTTTCTGATTCAGATGGTATCCGGTGGTGATTATTTGACAGTTGATCAGGTGCACCTGGTGTTAATATCAACTCTGCAGAGATGTATTTAAGCTCCGCCTCTGCCCATGCACTTCATTTCTCTTCTCCTTTGTTTTTGTTGTTCTTGTTGTTTTTTTGTTGCTATATTTAATTTGTTTATTCTGTGTATCTCTAAAAGTTGAACTGATTTTTTTTTTTACATGAACAATAGATTAGTTGAAGAGTTTCTAGTTAATTCTTGTGACTTTTTGTCTTCAGCCCACGATCAAGAAATGGCTTCCCTGTTGTTGCTGCTACACCTCCTTCCACCATCACCAGGAGGACCGAAGTCTCCAAAGATCAGTGTGTGTGATGCAGCTACGAGACTTGTAGTCTTTCATAAGGTAATTATATTTAAGGTGATCATAATAATTTGTCATCACTTTTTGACTTTCTGTTTACATAATTTCTTCTATGGTGTAATGTGTCTCCACGACCACCAGGGTCACCAACTGTACCTTCGCGGTGTTGGGAGCAAGATTGACAAATTCTACATCACAATGGATAAGGATCTCATCCCGTGCTGGCAAACAGCTTATTGAAATTATTATATTTAATATGAATATATAAAATGTAAAAAAAAAAAAAAAAATCAGTGTTGAACACTATAGTGAGTAAAATGAACACTACCCAAATAGTAAAAATGTAACTAAGAGCAGTGTTGTTTGTCTAATCCCTTAGTGTTACTTAACTCTGTTTTTTTTTAAATAAGTAACTCTAGCAGAGTGTTAAAAATGTAACTATAAAGTGTTTATTTGACTCTGAAAACCATCTACAAAACCCTTAAAAGGGTTGAAATCAACTCTGTGGGAGTAAATTCAACACTTCTTGCTGTGTAATTTTGTTTTGACAGTTCACTGAAAAAATACGATGGATTGACAGCCTAATTGAATTAAAATAATATTTACCAGTGACTGTGAGTAATTACAGGTATCACAAATGATTGAATGAATGTATAAATAGATTATATGTCACATATTAAATGACAGATGCTATGATGGAAAATCCATTAAGCAGGTCAATAGCAATGGAGTCTGGTGGCTGAAAAAGGACCTAAATGTAGTCTGAATTTCAGCAGCTAAACCTTTTTAAGCTGTTACAAGTGACCCTCGTGCCAAGAGGAGCAGGTACTCAAAGACTGTGAATGTTTGGTGACAAATAACAGTTTTTGTTGTATTTGATAGTCCAGGACAGGGCCAGATTGGAATTTATTTTTGGAGTGGTACCCTAAAGACCAGGTTGAGACAAGTTGTTTTGATGCTCTAATTATGAAGATCAGGGAGAAACATGCGAAAATCCACAAGTAAGATGTCCTGTTTAATTAAATAAACTAAAATTAATACTTCTAAAATGATAAAGGAGTATGTGAATGAATTTTGTGATTTTCTGCATTTACCACCAACATGGCATGTTTTCTTCTTTAGCCATCATCAGATGGTTTAAAGCAGCACAAATAAAATGAAACTTAAGCTATGGAGGACACTTCAATAATAATCATTCTATACCTTGAAAAAAAAAATGTTCCAAATTTATATTCTTCAGTTTTATGTCAACAAACTCTGTATTATCATCCTCACCAATATCACAGTCATTAATATCCGTCCATCCATTCTTTATGCTGTAGAGCTTTGTGGGAGGCTGCAGTATACCTCTGCATACAGGATGAGGGACAAGATATAACCTCATCAGGTCACCTGTCTATCACATATATGCAGATAATCAGACATTCATATATTTTATAGTTTGCAACTAACCTCCCCTGCATATATTTGGAGTGTGGGATTAAACCCATATAGAGACATCCTGTACACTATAGACTGAAATGACTGGCAGATTCAAACTCTGTTCCTTCCATCAATCACTGGGAGGAAGTGGAAGAGTATATGTTTTTATCATTTAGATGACTGACCCTTCCGCATTGTGAGGTGAAGATCATTAAAACAGCAGTAGATTGTCCAGGCAACACCAAGATAATTGGGCTTTATAACTCAGATTTGAAAACATATGTCATTCAATTTGTTGGAGTCTGACACCGAATCACTAAAGCGACCTGCTACCATTCCCACACACAGACTGCAATCAGTGGTCAAATGGAGCTGCTGCTGTGTATCTGTGCATGCATGCATTTGTGTGGGAGACATACACAGAGAAAGACAAGCTACATTAATAAATAAGATGCTGATAATGTGCTGAGCCTGCAGGCTGTTTTTTTTAAGTGCAGTATTGTGCTCATATCGTTGTATTGATATGTGTAACGCGTCACAATGTTTTCTCTTTGTCCTCTTTGTCAATCTGACTTCCTCATCAGCCGCTTAAATTACTAGCTCAGGACTTTAGCTCTTACCCTCAAATGTTGCATGCATTTCGTTGTCTAAGTACCAGATACTTTGTTCATTGACATTAAAGTTGAATCTAATCTAATTTTTCCTTTTTACTAACATAAAAAGATGCAAAACTTCCAGTTCTTCTAACTGATGTTTTTTGCTTGGTAATGTTTGTTCTTGAAGTCAAAAACAACAAGCAGTAGGATTAAAAATGTCTTTCTAATTCCCCATTATCCAGAGTTCAAACCATATAAAAACAAAGATTGGAAGAAAGGAGTTGGTTTGTTGAAATATAAGTCATGTACATAGACGGGGCTCATCTCTGTTCTCCTGTGCCACTCGACATCAGTCCTAAGTCTGTCCGACCATATAGCAGAATTAATGTGATGAGGGAACAGGACTGAGAGAACATAATGAGGTTTATAATTAGCCTGTAGGTTAAAGGGCTGGCCGCTAGCGGTCAGGCCTGAAAGCTTATCTGCTGTCAGGTTAATGCGTGTGTGTGGGAGGGGGTTCATTCATACCTGACCACCAATTAGTTCCCCCACCCCACCTTCATCATAATTAAAATTTCAGCAAATAATGAACTTTCATAATTTACAAGTAAGTATATAATTAACTGTGTATTTTTTACATTTGTAAACAGAAGCAGGGTTATTGTTACACTCACAGTTCAGCAATCCTCACACCCTCTGAATGTCTTCGCAGTATGCAAAGAGATGAATTTAATCTATATTGGAACAACGCACTACATGGCCAGGAAATGGTCTCTGAGCGGGTCTTTAGAGGACTGCTGTCATCCATTGACTACATTTGGCAAGATGCAACAGTGCGAGGGAACCAATTTGGCAATGCTGCTGTATCACTCTTATAGTAGAGATCAAAAACCACAGCTTCCACTCGCTGCTGTCAAATCGTGGCACAAGTTCCAACAGATTGCTCACAAAACAGAGTCCTGGTCCAAGACAGACTTCTCATCAATTTTATTTAAAAATATGTCCCCCCCCCCTTTTTCCTGTGCAGTGTTTTCTTTAAACATGACCTGAATTCTGGGGATTGTAAACCTTTATGGCAGAGGGGTTACGATATCACAAGGGATGACATTTTTTATGTGAAGTTGCAGCTGTTAATTGGGGGGTCTAACATGGAATGATGGGTGTGTGGAGTAAGGGTTACCAGAGCTATAAAAATAATAGACTGCAAAGCTAGGGTTTTGTTAGTGAGTCACTTCTTCTGCTATCCTCCTGGTGAAATACCCTCACCGTGTTTGTGTATGTGTGTGGGGAAGTAAGGATAGAGAGATCATTCCGGGACACTGGTTTTGCAAGCTGGACTTATTGACTTTTGTCTGAAATGGATTTTAAACAATTACTCGGCAGCATGGTAACAAGCAACATAACATGCTGGGCAGTAACTTCTGAACTGTACTGCTGAAAGTTGTTCTGCTGATACCTTTTAATTAAATCAATATGTGCACTACTCCCTCCATAATTTTCTGCTGTTTGGCAACATGCAACATCCCGGCTGATTTTTAATAGCCATTGAATTATGAGAAACCTGGACTTTTCTTTGAAATTCTAGCACAATTATTTATGACTGTGTATTCCTTGTTTGACTGTGATGCACAAATTTAATACTGAAGAAGATTAACTGAACCAATTGAATCATTGTTTGGAAATATTTGAAGCAATCGATCTTCACAGAAATATTTGGAAATAAATATAGTGTACCACCATGTACTTTATTGACTAACAAACTAATAAAGCTGGCAGTGAAAATGCCAACGCTTAAAATTTAATTGTGGATCAATAACAAAATAATGACAAATATTATGTTGCCAATATCTCAATTACTTTTTGTTTGATTCTTCAGTCTTAAGGTTTAAAAATACAAAATTTTTGTTTAGTTTAGTTTCTTTAGTTATATTATTATTTCTATATTGTATATTTTTACATTGACAGGGCAATACCATTATCAAATCATGTCTAAGATCCTGATGTGTTCATCATCCATTAATGAGTCTTACAGGACTTGGATACATGCATCTGAGAACAATGAAAGGAAGGTCAAGAAAATGCACAACAACAAAATTAAACTTCTTATGAGCACATCATATCCATATAAGGCAAATGTGAGAATCAGTCAATCTCTGTGAAAAGAGCAGGTCAGACCAGCTTCAGTCACATGGTTAAACCATGATTGACTGCACCCATCTCTGTAAGAGGTTTTGTGGTATTAAAACTATGTCACGCTCCTTCCACAGAGACAAGTTATTATTCGCATAGCCTCAAGCATTCCTTGTCAGATAGATGTAAGAGATGTTGTATTTTTATGTTGAATCTCCATTTTTTTCCAGTTGCATTAAAAAAAAAAAAGTACATTTTAAATCATTTAAACCGTTCCCTTCAGTGGGGTGAGGGATGTTGGCAGGTGAAACAATAACCTGTAAATCTGTAATCTGTAAACACGGAAAGACATATCTCACACTGTAATGGTGATCATTTCAAGCCTAGTTAAACAAGTTGTAACATAACCCAATGTGGTGCAATGTTTTGCCAAGCAAGATGCACTGCTGCCAGCGGCTATTCTAGAAAAGCAGGTGATTTTCCATCTGGAGGAAGAAAAACAATTTGAAAAGGGCGTGAATGAGAGATCCTTCAGTTGAGAAGGGGAAGGGAGAAGATTATAGCTGGTGTGCAGATCAGTCATATGGTAGCATTTCAGTGGTATGTCTTGGTGTTTGAAGAGCTTGCGTGTCTGTGTTTGGGAGGCATCAAACTAGACAATAAAAATGAAGTGGCAAATAGTGGAACAACAAAATAACAATTAGTATAATAAAGAGGCTCACTGAGTCCTGCTGGGTGGGGTGAGCGATGATTTTTCAAGTGTCGAGGTCAAATTTAATTAGAATCACACAGCGAGCACCAACCAGCTGAAACTGATGAAATGACAGTGTCAAAAAATGTGAAAATGTGTGGATGATCACATGATCTTCACCTGCTTCCCAGTTTCCATCATGCTATCACAGCCACCTGGCTCCAGCAAAGCTATCACTATGGGGTTTCATTGAATGGAAGTGAGAGACGAGCCAGAATGCTCTCCATGGCAGGTATTGTACTGTCAGATTGGAGTGACAGCATTATCGCACACTGGAAGATGGATTGAAGTGGTCAGGTTATCACACTTTCTCTATCCCATTTCAGGTGGGGTTTGCCCCCCTTTCAAGATGGTTAAGGATACCTCCCAGCATGCAATTCACTGTTGCCTGGTCTATCTTTGAAAAAACTATTGATGTGATTGAGATGTGATGGCTAAACATGTTATAGGCTATGTTTTACTATATTGTGGAGTAAAGTATATTTTCAGGTGTGCCTGCATGCATGTGTCATACATTTTTGACACGTAAAGCAGTCTCGAAGTAATTTTTGACCACTGGGGGGCAGAAAGACTCCAGGGCATCGGCTTATAAACGGCAAACGCGTTGTCTGTTGTATGAGTGTGATCTAGGGGGTTACAGAGTTGGCATAATGACGGAGTTATTAAGCAACACGCAATTCACTTTTTCCAATCTCCCCCTCTGTGACTGCATGTCTGAACAATATAACTGAACTACAGCATCACACGGTTAATGCCAGTCAGCCAGAAATCTATTTTAGAGCTCATTCTTTTTGCCAGTGGTGGTGAAAATTGACAGCTCAACAGTTAATGCCATTCCACGACAATACAATTTTCCAAAACAGCTCCAGGCTCACTGTTTCTGCTGCACTCTATGATTTAACAGCTTCTGGTGGAGGCGGAAACAATGATGACTTTTAATTTACAGTAATAACAAAGTTAAAGGAAAGTAAAAGAGTAATTCAGCACTTCGCCTTTTACAGTTACAACACTGTGTAGACTCGCATAGCCAGACCTCCACACTTATGAAACTCATTATTATTCTGGTGAAGGTTTGAAAGAACACTAGTTTGTATGTATTTCTTTAAACCAACCACAATTGCCTTGGGCGCCGCTAACCCCATGAAGCAATGGGCATTGGTTCCCTTGCAAATTAGTGTTGGGAAAACAATAGCAGGCATATACTATATACAGCCTTCTTTTTGTGGGCCTTGGGTCTTGTAATTTCTGTGACACTTATCACTACATTAGTGATAAATAAAATAAAAAAACTACAATAAATAAATACATAAATACTACAATATTAATGATTGATTCTAAAACCTTGATTTTAGTGCATTATGAACTCACATACATTTCTGTCATTGTCAGTCTACCAGCTGTGCTCCAGGCATATTTTTAAGGATGGATACAAGTTACCATGGTCATGTTCTAAATTTTCCTCTAGTGCTGTGATGATTGATGATGGTCTCATGAAATATCCCACAGGACGTATGTTACAGACTTTATCCACTGAAATATCTCAACATCTACTAGATAAACTGGCGCAGACTTTCAAGAATTTCAGGTGATGAATCCTTGTCATTTTTGGTGATCTCGTTTCGACCGTCAGCTTAACATTTTTGTTTCCTTGTGTAATGCATGTTGAAAAATCAACTGCAATACAAGTGATTAACTTCCTATTGAGTGCCATCGTCAAAAAAATCCTCTAATTGCAGTTTTGGTCGAACACCAAATACGTTCTGTAGGAACTGAAATTCCCATCTGCCTTAATTATATGATGATCATCAAATTTTAGTATGATAACATGCTAATCTAAGATGGTGAAAATTATAAACCTTAGACCTTCTTAACATCAGCATTTTAGCACTGGCATAGTTAGGAACATAGTATAGAACTTGCTATAATGACTTTAGGCCACTAGTATTATATTTTATATGCTTATTCACAACATATAGAATGAAATAGACTTGGTTTGATTACTGCCTCTGAAATCTGTGCAAAGGCAATTAAGGTTTATCTAATAAATTCTATAACATACCAGAATACGGTAGAGCTCTTAAAATGTGTTACTTTGACATCTGTAGCAGCTCTCAAATTCAGTACAGGATAAGTGTGAACATTTAAGCTCTCACTCTCAGGTGATTGCTGTTCAACCCTTGTGATCAGAAGCAGCAGGGATGAATCAGGAGTCTGCAGAAGGCCATTGGGCTTCTGTGATTCTCTGCTGTTGTCATTCTTACCCATCGAGAAGGAGCAGAACAAAGGTTATTAATAAGGAAGAATTGAAAAGACGGAAACTTAATCTTAATTTTTTTTAAAGATTAAAATTTCTTAATCTTAAACTTAAATCATACGCATTGTTGATAAAAAGCACAACTGTAATGAGTGTGAGGTAAACAGAATGCTAGAGAGGGGTGCAAATGAAGGACACAAAGAGTGTAAAATGTACAATTTTCATGTTGTGAGGTCTGCTCTCCTAGTAACACACAAAAAAGGTTGTTATAACAAGCATGGTCTTCCCAGCAGCCTCCTACCTCTCTCTCTGTCTCTTCTTTGCCTTCTCTCTGTGTCTCTCTCACTGCCTTTTTCTTGCACTTCTCAGCAAGGAGATCAGAAAGCATCAGGACAGGAACAGGTTGGAGCAGAAGGAAAGAAGAGGATAAAGATTATCAAACACTGAGATGGAAGTGATTTGCTGGCTTGTGTGTCTCCTGAGACCGAGTTAAGGCCTCTGTGTGTCTCCAGTACTGTGGGATAATGAAGTCGGATTGGTCTGGAAGAGAGAGGACTATGAACCTTGGTCAGCAAGGCCACAGAGTGACCGTGCAGATGTCTCACTTATTCAAGCAATCAATGTCGTCAAGGGTCGGCCTGCGCCAGGTTGGCTCGCCAAGCCTGACTCTGGAGAGGAAGTTTGGGATAGTAATTCTAAAAGAAGGAATAGAGAAGTTGCTCAGTGGCAGAGGCTGGAGTGGTGCTGCAGTTTTACTGAGAACATTAGTATTGGAGATACTTTTGAACCTGCATAAGGCAGAAACATTGGGTGAAAATACACTTACCTTATCGGTCTAAATCACTACAGCAGAGATCTTTCAGTCGCACAATGACCCCATAGAATTGTTTGACATTCATATTATAAAAACCGTGAAAAGAGGAATGTTTAGTATTAACAAAGATATCCGTAAGGACATATCAAAATAATAGTATTTTAAACATTTAACATGCTTGCTTACAGTACACTTTCACTGTACTGCTGTAGGTTTCCCCTACATATTTCAGCAACCACTATAAACAGTATTTGACAATACATCAATACTGAAAAACAAACAAAAAAACCCTCTTATTTACGTCATAAACCCTTATTAAGTAGTGCTCTGTTCTGAAGGGGAGAATAAAAGCAGATATTATAAAAAGGCAGGTCGTTTTTCCCCTGCTTGAGCCCTCTAATGTTACTTTGTGTTCAGAAAGAACTTTAGAGGTAAAAGATGTGAGTTACTTTGTGTTCAGAAAGAACTTTAGAGGTAAAAGATGTGATTAGAAGTAAATTCTGCCGGGATTACACAATTAGACAAATCTCTCAGTTTTATGAATCTGCCACCATAAAAGTATGGAGATGAGAGGAAAAAGAAGGGTTTTCTGTGAACACACAAATACACTCCCACGCACATTTGTTTTTTGGATTTGGACATTTGGATTTGTTTGAATGTTTAATCAGTCAAGCAGTCAAATTTGTACAACTGATACAAAGCAAAAATCCACTTTGCTTTGTCTCTGCACACACCCCTTAAAGGGACACCATGAACATAAAACCTACTAAAACGCAAGGGCACATTTTTATTGCTGCTGCTGACAGTGAGACACTATGTCTAATAGAAAAAAATATATATCAAGTACTGTCTATACCATGTTATTTGGTTGATTTGAGCACTTGATTTCAACTGTCACAAGAAGACAAATTCTTACACGCATGCTAAATATCAAATCCTTATGGCTGTTCCAGATTCAACAGTTTGACTTGTTTTTTTTAGATGGCAATGGATGTGTGTGCAGTCCTATGCATATACTTGTGTGTTTATATGATTGTACAAATTAAGCGGCCAGCAGGACCATCTCTTCTGCCAGCACTAAATAGCTCATTAGCTATTGGCCATAATCCTGTTGTACACTCTCTGCTTTGCCAGATAACCAGAATGGCATCTCTGCATAAAAGGAAAAAAAAAGACGCTCTTTGAAACTGCAGCCGTTTAATCACCTTCTCTTTTCCCCCTCTGGTCTCAGCTCATCTCTTTGGCCTGCCACATTGCTGACTGAGTTCCTAGTCGAACATAATGCAAACTTTATTCACAAAGGGATAGATCAAGAGTTTGACATCATTAGACTTAAGACATTGCTACCACAAATTCAATTTAACTCTGACTCTGTTAAAGTGATAAATCATGGCTGCAGTCATCAGTAGTCCTGAGAAAGATGACAAATGAGCCTTAGAAAATTCTCCCTTTTTTCTTGCTCCATCTGATTTTGTTCACTTGAATAGAGCTGCAACTATCAGAACCCACTGAGCATTTTTTAAAGGTTTTTCCCCCTCTCTGCTCTTTGTTAATATTGCATGATTTACTTTATATCTTCAGCTGGACGACGAGACGCTGGGCTCTGTTTTGTTGTTTGAATTTAGAATAGTTAAAATGGGCATATAAGGAGATTCTGCCCCAACTTTCCAACATCACTAAGTGAAAGTTGAACAAGAACTAAGCTAAGAGAGGCAAAGGCAAGTGTGTATTGGTCCCTAAGTATTTGATGTCTTGCTGGAATGGTTCAACATTTTAGGAAAAGAACTTATGCTTTTATGTCGCAAGTTATGCGTCTCAGTGGCTGGTTAGCTTATCACAAAGACTGGAAAAAAAGGTGAAACAGCGAGCCTGATAGTCTAACCCAAATTGGTGGAAAGTAGATTCAACTCTCTGTATCACTCCAGACAGTGTTAACAAAACAACTGGTGTGCTTCTAAACTAAGACCTTCACCCCTGACACATCGGTCTTGCACCAGTAGGTGCAGTGTGTAATAAAACAGACACGATATGACAGTGGGGTGGATCAGAAGATGAAACTGAACAAGACAGAACAAACAGGTTACAAAGAATATGTCAAAGCTTGACAGTGTCCTGAACAGCAACAGCAGCAGCATAAATGAGTCTAATGTGGAGATTAGGCAGGACTCTGGATAGCATCAGTAAAGCCATCTGTTTCTCTTCTTATCCCTGATTTGTGTTGTTGTATGTATGAATAATATTTTCTTCTAGTTTTATGCACTGAATTTGTAGGTTTCACTGACAAAACCCTATTTTTCAACATCTGTAATTATGTCCCAGAAGCCCATACAATACCTTTCACAGTAAAAAATAAATCCAACTAAAATACTACATTATTAATGTACCAGCAGGTGCCATTTTACCAGTAATATTTCTTGGGCCTCTGAATGAAAAGAAGCAATATGATTAATGACAAAACACTGAGTCATTCAAGTGTCAGGCCTGGACTCAAAGGAGGACTCAGATGCAGAGAGTTCACCAACTGGGTGGAACTTTATTTGGAATACTCAACAACACTGAGTGACTCAAAGAACAGACTATGAAAATTACACTAGAGTCGAAAATAAAGATACTATTCAAGAATATATTCTACAAAACAAAACCACTCCGAAGAGGGAAAAAACAAAAGCAAAGAGGAAAAAGTTAACAGAAAATCACCCCACAAAAGTGGGGAAGACCGGCTGGGGTGAACGAAATGAACGAAACACTCTGGCACAAGACAAATGGAGACGCAGACAAGAGATACTAAGGCCCACTCACACCGGAGGCGTTACGGCCGCGGTTTAAATGGGCCTGGGAACAGGTGGAAACAATCAGGGCGGGGAAGACAATCTGACCGGTGACACATGAGGAAGGGCAAGTGACCTGAAACGAGAGGAAAGTTATCTTTTAAAATAAAACATGACAAGACAAGACAAAAACCCAGCTTGACCTCACCACGTGACATCCAGCATGTTGCGTGAGAGCACTTTGCTCACCTACATATCAAAATTGAATGATTTGTTTACTTTGAATAAATAGCTGTGTTAAATGCAGCAGGAACCGAATTAACCACATATTAATTTAAGATGAATCATTGTATAAACTCGTCATAGTTGTGATTGCCTTGGCTTAATCCAGAATTGGGCCAGCTGACAACTAGTAAAATCACAATGTCCAAGGGAGAGCATTCAAGAAACAGCTATGACATTCATGAAATCATTTTAAAACTGTTTACCTGAGATAAACGATGTTTTCTATTTCACTAAAATAATGGAAATGTTTATGTTAGATTTGTTTTTGTTTTCTCTGACTCTGAAAGGGAAAACAAAGTGCACAACACATCTATACTCATCTGTAAAACTGTGTTTTGAGAAAATTGATTTGATAAGATGTTCACATCATGCTGTTCAGATCTCATAGTCAGATTGTAGCTGCAGGTGTGGGAATGGAAATAATTTTGCCTTTTTAGATCGACAGATTTCAAAAGAGGGTATGGCTTTAGAGCTATGAATATACAATGTTGACCATGAAGCTGGAAAAAAATATTTTTACCTCTTCTCATGAAATGATTGTGACAATGTGTTTTATTCTTGGTAGATAAAGTGTATCTTCTCAACTTTTTTGATCAGTCTCTTCCAAACATATCAAAATTAAACCGGAAGTAACCTGATGTGTATAAAGAGGAATATGTCAAAACAAAATTATTACAGCTTTATGGGCAACAGTGTATGCGGCTCACTGGGATGCATATATTCAGTGTGAACAGTTAGTGGTTAATTGTATATCTTATGTGCCGTTATTCTCCACAAAATGTTGATGTCGGTTATGTGTTTTTTTTCCATGCAGGCTTGTGAGATTGACAAAAAAGATGTTAAGATTTAAGGAAAGGACAAGCTATCAAGCACACCAAACCTACAGGTGACAATAGAGATCCATAGTCTCCATAATAAATCATCAGAGATGAGAAAGTGGCTTATGCTTACCATCTCAGTTGTTTTTTCCCCCTTTGCAGGTCTACTTTTGTCTTGAAGAATTCAGCTGTAACCAATTTTTCTGAATATATATTTCAAACTGGTTGTAACAAATTCATAGATTGATAAAACTGTTTGTCTGGTATATGTATGAGTGATCATATAATTATTAAAGATATGGACCCAATCACATTCTAGAGGGAAGAGTTGGTGTTATTGCCGGGTCAAGAACACTGTGATGACAAACAAAATTTCACAACAGACTTTAATATTTTCTGTCATAGCCAAGGTTTGTGTACATTAATTCTTTTTAAATGCAATGTATTTCCACTTTATCACAAATTTGGTATTTTCATAGTGTTAAACAGTTCAAATCAGTAAAAAAAATAAAAATAAAAATAACAAGGACTTAATTGCCAGAAACTAAATTTGAATCATTTATATTTGAATTCGAATTGCTTAACTTAAATAACATTACAACATTACAAAACTGAATTTGAATCACATAATTTGAATTTGTATATATCGTTGCATTGAAAAACCCAATCTGAATTGTAATTTGAAATTGAATTTATTAGTTTGGAACTGAACATTCAGTTCTCAAATTCAAATTTCTGTGACAAACATCCAGGCAGTCGAGCAATCGAGCACAGATACACAAGAATTTGTGAGGTTTTCTTAATTAATCTCTCAACCGCTGCCGCTGTGTGGTGCAGCTGCCACTGACATGCCATGGCAACTGCCACACACGTAGGTGCTGATTGGCCAAAGAGGTGTCCTATGTATCTGCGCTCGATT